>NC_142829.1:8539291-8849440 GCF_057945365.1 Rhopilema esculentum
TTTCATATTAAAATAATCAAATCTTGCAAGCATGATAAACTCGAAGCTAAAAAACGGAGTATCCTTATTAGATACTTTTTATTATAAGACATTTCAACGAAAGTAATTAGGAATAGAATTTTTCTTCGAAATGAGAAAAACCCAGTGTAATGTCGAAATTCTTGCAACCGTTGCCAAGGAAGCGAAAGCAAAATCCTAAAATTCCAGACCTTAAAAGAAGATGTTCTAAACAAAACTGCTCCATTTAAAGTAAAGCGTTTAAGATATCGAAAAGCCTTTGATGAAATCGTGAAGATGTCTCTATTTGATGAAATCGAATCGATAACAGCGAAAGGGCTACTTGATAACCCAAAACAACCCATAGATAAAAACTGGATCATTCCCTTTCTTATGTACACAATATAACGTTAGTAGCATTTATTATGTTATCTGTTCAGTTTTACATGTAGTTACATGTAGTTCATGATGATATTGATATGGTATCTGCTTTTGACAAAGGCAAGTTGGTGTAACAGAATTTAGCATAACATAGGTTCTCGATTTATCAGTATCTGACTATAAATTGCACCCTACTTTACTTGGAGGCACATTTTTACTCGGCTTTGCGCTCGCAGGCGCAAAATATTATTAATGAGCCCTGTTGAACATTTGATTGAAGTTGGAGGTTCTTTTTGCTCGAACATATGACGTAGATCTATGATGATTTTTACTGACTGCTTATACTCGTATATGCTTGAGACTATTCCAGTGATTTGAGTATTTTCTGTTTCTTTCCCTAGAAATGTAAAAAAACATCAAGGGACAAGATTTGAACTTATTCAAATATCAGAGCAGCCAATTTTCAAGTGAATGTTCAGTCATATATTAAAGCGGCAATACACACGCTGCAGACTATAATATGATAGCAAAAAACAAATCCCCATTGTGCCCTTGTGGCAAAGCCACTGTGTATGATGAAAAAGATGAAGTATCTATATAATTATTTTCTCATTTAATGTCTATTTTACTTCCCCTTCTTCGCATATGCAGGTTGAGCTGGTTTTGGAAGTTGAGAAGTTCATTCCTCGAAGATTTCGCAGGCATAATTTCTTTCAAAATAGTATCAAAGAAGTAATTCGCATGGGCAAGCCAGTCGACTGGGTAGCGCGGCTGAAGTCTCATCCAGCTTCTTTGAACGCCATTGAGGAGGCTAAAAGCCAATCCAAGGTAGGTTTTCATAACAAGTACACAAAATGCACTCGCTAAGTTGAAAATCTCTTTTGTTGATTACTTACTTTGTCGAATACTATCTATGTTGACAAACTTATGTTCCAGTTTTAAGCAATAAGCAGATAGTTTAGGAGACCCCAATGAGGTGAATATTCTGTTCACATTTTTGGAGATCCGGAACAGCCGTGACAGTATTTTGAACATGACGTCTCAAATCATCTTGATCTTGGGCGTCTTTGAAGGCCTCAACTATGGTCACTCTGACTGCACTCGCTACTCCATGTGCCCATCTAGTTTTTGTCTTCCCCTCAATCGCCGCATTCAATAAAGGGCGGCATTCTTTAAAGGAAATACGGTAGTCTTTTCTACCTGCTGATGTTATCCAATCCCGGACCGCTCTTAGGTGTCACAAGAAACTACCCCATTGTTTTTCAAAGAATAAATAATATTTATCATATATGGGTCATGAGAAACTCATATTAAAGAGTTATTTGTCAGATCTTTTTCTTCAGTTACAAATGGTTCATTTTTATTTCTTTTAGTTTTAAATTATTTATACACAAATACCCTTTCAGCTTTTCCTAATCATACAATAAATAAACTGTTAATAATTAAAATACAAGTACTGTTAATTGATAATAACTTACATACAGCTATATAAACAAAATGTAGAATATTTAAGGCTACATTGATAGTAAAAGAATAGTATTGTTAATGTTTATACTTTTTAATGAAGGATCCAATAGATGCTGTGAAGGAAGATACAAGTGGCATTGTTGAATCAGTCAATGAGATGAAAGCTGAAATAGCATCGATGAAGTCACTAATGACAGAATTACTGCAAAATCAAACTTTGGATGGAGTCTAAATTTAGACGAGCAAGTATAAAAGAATGTGCAAATTGATCCCCAAGAGGGGGGGGGGGTTAGAGGGTACCAGAGCATGCAAACCCAGGCAAAATGTTTTGATAAGACTGGAAATTTGGGCTTATATTTAGGAAATTTAATATTCAAAACCCAAAAACCTGTATGCTTTCCTGAAAAAAACTTAAAACACTTATGACTAAAATTTTCTAAACCTGCAACCCACCAAATCCCCAAGCCCCCATGCCAGACTTTTTCATGCATAATTCTTTAATTTTACAGCTAGAAAGATAGGGTATTGTGATAGTGATTATCATTGGATATGAGAGGACACAAGAACAAGACTATTTGTAGTTTCCCAACAAATTTTAGGGAAATTTGTAGACCCCTTAAGGAGCCAGAAGCCCCTGTGACATTGTATGCACCCTTGTGATAAGAAATTGGGCCATAAATAGTCACATACCACAAATGATCAAAGAATTGTCTGGTGTGCTTATGTAAAAATAATGGGAAAAAAGGCACCCTTTCTTGTTTTGAGGGGGTGCTTAATATGCACTGATGCATATAAAAAACTTCACTATGCTCAGTCAGCAGGGATGCTACTTTGGCAAAGGGTTGCTTGTTTTGCACTTGGGTGCATATTGGGTCATTTACCCCCAATTGTACTAGTTTGATGATGCTGGATCAACTCAACTAGAGTTATATTATTCAACTACCTACAAAATTTGAGCTAGAAAGAGAAAACACTATCCCTTTACAACTGCAAAATTCAAAAATTTTGAATCAAAAGTTTTTTGTTGAAATGTTAATAGTTTTCAAGGGCCTCGTTCCAACCAACTTTGATATGAAACCTCCACTTCTCAAACGCTTTGTAAAGATCAAGGTTTAAATTAAAAGATATAGTTTGGGTTTTCGACAAGGTAGATTTCAGAGTGTCCATGGTAGAAAACACCATTAAAACTTTTTCTCATAACTTGAATTTTATAGAATGAGTTAAGGCAAGTTTTTTTTCATGTTGTGAAGGAACCCTTTTTGAACTATAGGATAAATTTATCCCTCCAGTGCCCATGTTTGATAACAGCACTTGAAAATTTGTTATGTAATTGTAATTGAAAAACTGCAAATATTAAATTAATTTACTCGCAATGAGTGTTTATTTGTTATTTATGATAGTCAATTAGTACTTTAGGATTGTAACAGTGGCAGCAATTAGATTATTTAATATTCTACAAAACTCATGTTGTTTAGAAATTTTTATTAAAGTATTTAGTAAATGGTAGTACTGTATATATATTAACCTTTTATTTGCAAATATGTGAAAGTAGTTAACAATAACAAATTTAAACCCTATGCTTTGTAGTTATTAATTACATCAAATTTTAAATACAAAGAAACCTGGACTTTTGTTGAGTATTTGAGCTTCAAGTGAGTGAACAAGATGGATATTGGCACAAGGGGATAAACAACAGTTCAATCAGAAGAAAATATAATAAAAAATTTATGACTATTTGCAGCAATGAACAATTTTCTGATATCAAAGTTCTTCAATAATTTGTTTCTCTGTATTATTTCTCTTTTCATTTAGAAATGTTTCAAACTCTTTTCTTTCCTCCTTTACACCTTCCCAGTAGGCAGTAACTTTGGACTTCACATCTTTGATCTTCCCTTCCAAACAGGACAATGTGTGTTGGTTTTCTACAAGCCAAGATGCCAGAAAGTATAGTTTTTTAGTTACTTTCTGGTATAACTTCTTCTTTTCCTTTTCCTCTTTGGTTTTATTTTTTGTTCTTGTCAGCTCCATGGCTGCATTTTTAAATAAGCAATGCAAATCTGAAACACAAAGGATTGAGGTGGCAACAAGCTTTTTGTTTTTATCCTCTAGTTCAACCCAGCTATATGATGAAATGATCATAAATAGATCATCAAATGGCTCATGAACAGGATCCAAAGCAGCCTTTAATGATACTAATGACTTAACTCTCTGAACAAATAATATAAGACAGCACTCCACATCAGTATAAGAATGGCTATCTTTCATAACAGGAGATAGTTCAAGGATGGTATCTAAGGCCTCTTGTGGTGATTCCTGGAGCTCCCCGTTATATAATCTATATACAAAGCAATATGTTATTATAACTTCACATATGTTGAATGGTATAACTGGGCTAGGCACTTTATTTGGAAGCAGAATATTCAATGGCTCAATCTTTTGAATAAGTCTTGGAGTCCTGTTTGTTTCAAAATTAACTTTCTTTTCACCATTCATCTCTTCTACTCTGAAATGAAAAAAAACATTATTGTCCCACCAAGCAATAATTGCAACTTTTCACTACATATAGTTCTATAAGCAAGTACACTTGACAGTTGAACTGAGAATCAGTCAGCAGGGTATGACAGTTCTTAAGTCCATGGAGACACATATGCATAGCATTGAAAAGTGTTTACCAATTGTATGTATGCTTAGATAAAATTGTAATGCGGTGCCAACTGATATTGTGTGTGACTTAGCTACATTCTATTGAATGGCCATGGATGAGGATAATATGGTAATAAACCCTTTTGGGAAGTTTTGTTTCCCAAAAATTGCTTGGCAACCCCTTTTAAACCAATTCAATTTGGGTCAAAACAAAAGTTTTGCCCTTTTAAATTCATTAAAATTTTCTTTCATTTTAACAGCTTTCAATTATGTCAAATGTCCTACCCAAAACTTCACCAATATTTTTATGTTTGGAAAAATCTTAAACATTCTTAAAAACCACATATTACCCTAGAAAAGTGACAAATAGTGATATTTAGTTTGACTTATAGTTTCTAGTTTTCATACTACTTGATATTTTCCATTCAATCTTCTTAAATTTAAGAAATACAAACCCCTTATATAAATTCTCCCTCCACCATGGAGTGACAAGTTCGGCGATTTCAACCTCTCCTTTTGCAATGATTTCATCAAATAATTTTTTTTCCTTCTCAGTTAATCGTACGAAAATATCCTCGAAATTTGCGTTGTCGATATCCAACCCTTGCATCCTTACTTCGAGCCCCTCTGTTGCTTCATCATCCCAGCCTATTTCTGCATCCGAGTTTCTTTGTTTTTTCATCTTATTAAGCATTTCCATAGTTTCTCTCTTCAATTTGTCTGTAGATTTCATTCCTTTCAATTCCCGTAAAACGTTTTCCTTGTAAAATGTTTCCGAACATTGCTCGTGGTCCTTACTTTTATAACAATCAAGTCCACAGTAATGACAGTTACATTTCGGACATGTGTACTTCGACTCCTTTACTTTGCAAAACTTACATCGCTTACTTGAATCTACATCCGAATGATTTTCAAAATCATTCACATTGGTCAGATCTTTCACTCGAAGGTCAAACTTCACCTTATTGTTGTCAGTCGCCATTTTGAAACTGCCTTACTGCCTTGAAACCTGTTGAAACAATGATATAGATTAGTCTCGGGTCATGCTGCGTACTGCCGAGTGAGGCAAATTTGTTTACTTCCGCCATTTTTAACAGGGGCAAAAAGCGCCTTTTTTGATGCCGGTAGTTAGAGGAGATATATAAATCAACAACATATAACAATTTTGGGGGGTTTTGAAACATAATTTTAAAAAACATGGCTCTTTTAGTTTACGCAGTTACGGGAGGAATATAGCAGTGGCATGTCGTGTTCTTATGAATTGAAAAAGCATGTGCTTGCATTTTTTATCTTCATATAAATTAGAATTATCTAAAAATTTAAATTTTTCTGTCTGTCGTTTAAAACCTAATATGGCATGGATAGGAAAATGCTAATTTTTCATATTTAGCTTGTCCAATTGAAATTGTAGAAATGAAATTTGATATGAATTTAAATTTAATTATTCTTGATAAGACCAAATTAATAATCTTTGTCATGAAATGTCCCCGAAGGTATTTTATAGGCCTAAAGATACGGGGGAGGGACGCATTGTGCTGAAGAATAATTAAAAGCAACGATTGTGGTTTTGGAATAGTCTAACAAAACATCAATAATGAAAATGAAAATAATGAAAATAAACGAAAATTGGCTGCTATCAATTCTGTAATTAATATCCAAACCCTGAATTATGACCTATTTTCAGCTTTTTCTAGAGCTAGGGCCTAGATATTTCACAGTTGTTTCTATAAACCAAGAAAGCAAAAGTAACTAAATCACCTCTTTGTACAAATGTATTAAGAAAATAATGCATTGAGTGGCTAGAAATTGTAGCTGGATCCGTTTTAAAACAGATCAATTATTATTTTCTGGAATTTCGACGAGACAGAGAACACCAGCGACCAGCCACACCACAGCAAGCACCGCGACTGTTAATGCTTGTAATTGGCGAAAGACGGCTTATTTTTCCAATATTGATTTTAATTCATAAATTTTAGTGCAATATAAGGCCACTCACCAAATTTCACATCAATATTCGAAAGAAAAGTGAACGAAATCAACCCTTACTTTTACCAATTTACAAAGGCCCAGAATGGAGCAAGTTCCTTTTTGCCACTATTCAAAATGGCGGAAGTAAACAAATTTGACTCACGGGGTACCTGTGAGCTTGTGAGCTAGACATCTAGCGCCTTCGGCGCTTCTACATAATTGTGTTGAAAACTCTCCTTCGTCTGGACCTACTGTGAGTTTGTGAGTGAGTTTCCTGAACATTATACAGGGCATCCATAAAGTTCATGAGACATTTTGCAACCACTGTGGTGCAGATGCTTCAGAAGCAGCTTTACCGGTACCTTGGGCACTCTACCTATAGGCCCCTATGATCAGTTCGTGCAACACAATGATTGTGTAAGAAGGAAGAACCGCAGGATAGGCTGTCCGCCGGATTCTGTGAATCTTGCAATGAGTGATGTTACGAAAGATATTAAGAAACAATGCAATACGACTACGAGAATCCAATTTCACGAGATAAAATTTTCAAAATAAATTAAATTTAAGGAATATACTAATATTTCGCCCCGGCTGGTGCAACATATGACGCAATCTTTGTCTTTAGAATCCCTGTGGAAATAGTAAAGAAAAGGGATCTGGTTCCAAAGAAGGAGTCTGGAACTAGCAGATTTATCAAACCTGTTTGACGAGTTTTAACAACTGGTATATTTCCATTTCCTTTCAGACGAGGAAGATTGCGACGAAAGAAGTGAACGTCTTTGACTTCTTGCAAGCTGTCGCGCGTACGTAAAACGCTTTTATCGAGGTGTTTCCCGTGTTTTCCTGCCAAAAAGAAAGACGGAATGGTGGTCATCGAAGAAAGACCATTTCTGAGTGGCGTGATCGAAGGTATTATCCTATTTTATTGATTTTGTTTCCGCCATTCTATGAAATTTCGTTAGGCCGTCCAAATTTAAAGGAAACGCCTGTCGCTGAGTTCTCTGTTTTCTTCTTTAATTTCAGGTTTCTACGGAAGACCCTGGACGTGCAAGCAGAGGAATGAGCTGTTTACAAGGTACATACATTTTTCTGGATATTTTTTAATGGGAAAAGGGATTTCCGACGATAGTTTCACTTGCTTGGCTGGCAGGTCAAAGCGTAGATTTGGGTGTATTGTGGTTGGTTGGAAGCAATCACGTGATGTCTGAGATCATGAAAAGAATTAAAAGAAACTTGTCTCTCTGCGTGCTGTCAAGTTCTAACTTTTAGGCTTTGAATTTAAAATGCAAATTTTAGAATTTTTTTAATTTCGTTCCCAGGATCCGGAAGTATGGAATGAACACCTACATTTATGCACCTAAAGATGATATGAAACACAGGGCTCTCTGGAGGCAACTTTATACAGCAGAAGAAGAAGGTTAGAAATATTCAACTGATTTTCATTTTGTGTATTGATTGGTACATCAAATTGGTTAAAATTATTTGGAAACTTGAGTCCAGAAACAAGAACTTTTGTCATTATTAAATGAAAGTTAAGCGAGACATTCTTTCACACTCTTCCCTTCATTTTCTGCTTTTCTTTTTTTTATCAATTTTGGATTGAGTAGTATATATATTTAGTAGTAACTTTTGCCATCCTCGTAAGATATTTATGTTGTGAACCTGTTTTGATAGGAAAGCTTGCAACTCTTATAACCGCTGCAGAATCGGCAGGTGTTACATTTGTTTATGCAATATCACCTGGCCTGGACATTGTCTTCTCTTGTGCTGCTGATGTTGCTGCACTGAAACGGAAAATGAAACAGGTAACGTTGTTGTGTATATATTATAGTTATTTGCATGTCTGTTTTTTAATTGTGTATTTCGTCTTGTGTTATGTTTTCTAAATGGTTTTTTTTTCAGGTATCAAAACTTGGTTGCAAGAGCTTTGCCATCCTGTTTGACGACATTGATCCAAGGTTGAAAGTTTCAGATTGCAACCTCTACAAATCATCTGCAGAGGCACAGTCTATACTTACAAATGAACTCTTTCAGTATCTGAAGAAACCAAGGTTCCTTTTCTGCCCAACTGGTAAGTCATAATTTTTTTATGTTAACTGCTTTTAACTGTGACTGATAAGTTGTTGTATTTACCTACCAAGATCCACCAAGTGTCTAATATAAGTATATTTTTCAATGCTAGCTGGTCTTTCAGATTTTGTAAGTACAAGCCTACCAAATCATTTCATAAAGGTGTTAGATAAGCAAAATTATTGCAAAAAAGTAGCTGATAGTCTTAAAACCCTACAAAAGTGAGCTTGAAATTTCTGATCTAGATTTTTTTTAAAAAGTCTGGACAACTGAGACATAAACATTTCTAATTCCCAAAACCCTGTTGCCTTAACTGTCAATAATCATTATTATGCAAAAACAGTGATGATACTCTTGCTCCAAAGGAATCTTGATTGTTTTGTGTATATTGTTGCTAAATTTCAATGCAGTATTTTTGCTTAGTTAGCACATTTCTTTTCTTGATAGTTGTTATATCTTTATAATTTGCTTATGACATGTCAAGTTTGAAATTTAAACTCTAAAGTATCCCTTGAAAAAATTGTGTAATGTAGAAGATACAGTTTATAAGTATTAAGTTTTGAACAAAGATGAATTTCCTATATTGTAATGGATGTTTGGATGGAAAGACAAAACAAATGGATTTTACATGCAAGCATAGAAGAGAGAAATACTTCAAAGAAAGAAGAAGTTGGCTGCCTTGATGACATGGAATAATTTTATAAAAGTTTATGGGTCTTCATGTACGGACCCAATATGTTTACATTGGCTTATCATATTCAGTTCTAGGAACTTTAAAAACAAAAACTTCAAGCTGATAGAAGATGCTCATGGCATTGGGATGAGTCTGAAGGTTTTCAGCTATTTGCTTGAAAAACAGCCTTCCCTTTTCGCTCCTTTCTGCTACTGTCACTTTCCTATCCTCAAATTGTCCCTTGAATTTCAATACTCTCCCAACTTTTTGTTTGTTTTTCTTGGTTTTGGTTTTTTTATTGCCAAATTCTCTATCAGGTACAGAACTGGGTGAAAGTATAAAGGATGATTGCTTCTCAAACAAATGCATTCGCTTGACTGCCAGATAAAGAAAATAATAATTTATATATTTATACATATAATAAATGATGCAGTGGACCTCACAAGACTGCATCTCCCCTAAGTAAGTGCATGGATTTGAATGAATGCATAGGTTTGAACAAAGTGACTAAGTGTGGTGATTTAAATTGAGCTAGTGAAAAATATATCCAAAAGTGTTTATATGAGCTGCTCTTTCTATGCAAAAGCAAACAAGGAATATGTCAGAAAACAAAACATCTTCCATGCTTTCTTTGTAGCACATCAGAATGTTGCTGGGAGCTTCCACTCAAAAGGGGTTGAAAACAAATATTTCATTTTGAATTCGAATTAAATTTGCTTTTTTGCCAACATTGTCAAACTTCAGGTATTCCATCTAATGTCACATATTCCTCTTTGCTTTTGGATAATTGATTGACAGGCAGGCTTATCCAGTCTCTCTCCTTTCCAGGGCTGATTTTTTATTAGTTATATGGCTTAAGTTGCTGATGGTTTGGGGATTTTTATTTTGTTTCAAAAGAATGAAGAATTAAGAGGGATTAAAATGTGATTTCAGTTTTCTGTTGGCAACCATTCTTATTATTGAGTGTATGCCAGCCAAGGAAAATGTTTAGCCATCAGCAGTGGTAGCCAATTTACTGTTCTTATTTTTTTATATGATTTTTCAATGTTGATGTGTAAGAAGCTCAGATGGGATGGTGAAATGATTACTTGTTTCATGATATACATCTTGTACAGTAGTTTGTAATGGGATGCTAAAGGTTTTACTAAATGCATAATCTATATAGGAGAGTCAAAAAGTATTCTGAGCTTTTTAGACATGCAACAAAGTAGTATTATTCTTCTAGTTCTGCTCTGCATTTCATAAATGTGCCAAATGATGATAACTGTTTCAGTTTGTAATGGAACATTAAACAATAAGCAACTAAAAATTATTTAATTGGGAGGCCTTTCTTTTGTTATTTTTACTCCAGATGTTGAGGATATCAGAATTTGTAAACACTGACTTTAAAAAGGGGTGTATCCATATATTTGTACTTATCATTTTGGCACATTTATGACCAGTTATCTGCTTGCCTGTCTGTGTCATGTTTTAGTGCAGCTCAGTAAGAAATTGAAATTATTGTATCATACAACTATTGGCTGTTAATTGCATGAAAGAGATGAAGTTATTTCAGTTTATTTGTGTATTTTGTCAACTCTGTGACTCAATGCAGATTCAAATTTTTTTGGCAGTCATTCCCAGAAAATGATAAAACCATCATTCACCTCCCATGATGAGTTACAGTGTTGTCAAAAATGCCGTGTGCATGTTCATTATTAGGGGAGATTTTCATATTTTGGACACAGTTGCTCAGTTTTGCACCACACTTGCCATTGAATCAAGCAGTCATCCTTTAGATAAAAAGGTAGCATCCACAAGAAAACTTGCTAGAATGGGTGCATGGTAAGATGGTTTTAAGGAAGTTTGGAGAATTTGGCATAACATAGATACATTTGGCCTGTTGATTGATGTGTTGTTTTCTCTCTAGAGTACTGCAAGACAAGGGCATTCCCCAGTGTCTGCAAATCAGAGTACTTGAATACTATTGGCACAAAGCTAAGCCCAGAAATTGATATCCTTTGGACAGGTAAGCTTAAAATTGGTGATATCAAAATAGCAACTTTGAACTGTTGTTCTTTTGCTAGCATAGTGTCTATTTTTCTATTTCTGACTTCAAACCATTATTTCTAACAATATGCTCATGCCAATCAACCAGGGCTCCTGTGATTTCTATTTCATGTTTGGTCTCCTCAGGTAAAGATAACCAATATACACTGCATATATAAATATTATACATGGTTTTTTTAATTTCTCTTACTTTCAGGTGACAAGGTCATATCACAGGTGATAACACCGGAGTCTCTTCTTGAACTATCAAAAGTTCTCAGAAGAAAGCCTGTTATTTGGGACAACATACATGCTAATGATTATGATCACCGACGCGTCTTTCTTGGTCCTTACAGTGGTAGACCAGTAGAACTATACAAATACCTGAATGGGGTCCTTACTAACCCAAACTGTGAATTTGAGGCCAATTTTGTTGGCATACACACATTTGCTACATGGTGCAGGGTGGCCTCAAATGCATACAAGGAGACGGCAGACTGTACCCAAGAACAGGATTCATGTGATCTGGGATATGATCCAATGGAAGTTCAAATTGATGAGAATGTTGATGTTCCAGATACAGAAGGAACAATGCATATTGACCTCTACCCACTTACACCAGCTGATGTCACATCTGTTGTAACAAGTTATGATCCAAAAATTGCATTGAAACTTGCAATAGATGATTGGCTCGTTGAATTTGACAAACCCAAGGCAGTTGAAGTAAAGTCATATGCCAAGCGGCACACAATGGCATCCATAGTGAATGGACAGATGGTACATACTGGACAGTATGGTCTTGATATCACTACTGGTGAAGGTGAGTTTTATTGTTTTCTGCTGATAAATCTTTTCCTTGCATTTTAGTTAGTGATAAAATTTTAGCTACATGTTAATAATATATATATATATATATATATATATATATATATATATATATATATATATATATATATATATATATATATATATAGAATCAAAGAAAACACTTTCGTAAGACGTTTCGCTTTCGCTTCATCGGTAATAACTTTACAAAATCAGAGGAGCCTACTTATCAACCTAAATTACAATAGATATGTATATATATATATATATATATATACATACATTTCATGGAAAAATGACCCTTTAAAATCAGGGACATATTTTAAAAGAGAAGTGCTTCATTCATGTTACTGTAGTTGTTAAATTCATGTTTCAAGTATATATATATATTAAAATACTAACTTTCTTCATGTTTTTAGAGTCGTCTTCGGTTGACATAAAAGGTGATGCAAAGACATCAGGTGTAACAGTTGCTGACTTAAGTTTGTTGGTTGATTTGTTTTACCTTCCTTATGAACATGGCATCAGTGGTAAAGCCTTACTGGACTGCTTCCGTTGGCTCAGAGACAATGCTGGTCAAGTGAACAAAAACTGTCAGCTTTTTGGTGAAAAGGTTGGTATATCTACAGAGAAAAAGCATATATATACTTTTATGTGGAATAGGACATTTAAAGTCTGTACAAAGAGAAATGATTTGAAATTTAATATCAAGCTGTTTATTAAGCCAAGTTTTTGACTTATGTATATAAATTTTTTTATAACTGTTTTGTCAGTGCCAATGAAGATTTTTAATTCTAGAAAACTTTTCATCCTCTAAGGTTTTAGGTATTTCAAAGATGTATAGAAATACTTTTATTTTGCTCTTCAGGACACAAGCTGGAGAGAAAGAGCTGCTAATTTCCACAGTCTTTGTCAGATGGTATTGGATTTATTCACCAGGCTTAGCAACATTCCAAATGAATCAATTCTATTTGACCTGTATCCTTACATATGGGATGTGAAAGAAGTTGTGTTGGCACTCCATGCCTATGTGATATGGTTAGCTACATCCAATTTCAATGAAACATCTACAAATGACATTACAGATGTTCAGGTTTTTCCTGGTGAAGATTTGCCTTTGGCTGATTTTATTGCAGAGGAATATGTTGAAGCATGGCATGCCAGGTACATTGGTGGGGTGACTCTTGCTCTGCAAAAACTCATGCCATTCAATGGTGGTTTTGGATTTTTGGACACAGCACCGGATTTGCCGTCATCTGACATATTCTATATGAGGCCCTTCCTTGATCATGACAAGGTATTTATATATGCATATGTTAATGTTTTTATCTTGGTGAAAGGAAAATGCAAAATATTGATTCTTCTAGCCAGAGAAACTTGTTTATTATGTATATATCAACTATGTGTATAATTGTTATAGAAAGCTATTTCAGCTTTTAACAAATGGAGTGGCTCTGATGTATTTAGTAAGAACAGGTGATGTTGCTGACGGTCTTGACTTCATAGTTATTTCAACTTTTCTGTCATGGCTGGCGTGTATTCATCTTTTGTTGGCATAATGTTGTGATTATGGTTTTTTATTGATGCAAGATAGAAAACAAATTCAAATTATCTTAATGTGAATATATTTTATTCCTATTTGTAACATAGACAATTGAGAAATTTTGGCTCAATCCCAAGCATTTTCTTCAGCTAGACATGCAACCACTTTCTCTTTTTTATAGGACACTCTGCTTGGATTATGCACAACCTTCCAGTGTCCTGACAAAGTTTTGAATATTGAAAACAGTGAAACTATATGCAATGTTGTTATTGAACCTTATTTAAACAAATGCTCAAATACACTCTTCATACTTGAACACAATCATCAGATTTGTGGATATGTTGCTGCAGTACCAAACAACAAAACATTCATGGAGAGTATGAATTGTACATCAGATTCTGATTTGGATTCAAGTGAAAGAAAAAAATATGACTGCCCTTTGTCAAGACTAACTGACTGGCACTTAGACAACAAAGCACATTTAATCATCCATGTTGATCAAAAGACGAAAAATGCCAGGGTCCTCAAACGAGTACTGAGTATGGTGTTGTCAGTATTAAAGTCATTAGGCTCCAATGCTGTAATATTAGAAGTAAATGGCGAGGAAGAACATGACATGTATTCCAAATTAGGTTTTCAACCAGTTGACACGGATATTAGTGGTAAAGTAGTTATAAGAGCGTTATAGCAGTGTGATTAAATTTCCTAAGCAGTTGACACTATAAGTTAAATCCTGAAACCATAAGCTGACCTTGAGTTGCTTTGGTGAAAATCTGTAAGCAGGGGGGGGGGTGTGAATTCTTGGCCTTCGTTTATTTCAGGGAATGAAATTTCTCATAGACTTGGTAGCATTGACTTAATATGAATACAAATTATTTATTTCAAAAGTTCACTAATTGGTCAGCTCAGATTTGGCTAACTTTTATCTTTGGTCAGCTTTGGTTTGTGAGGCAGCGGTAATTGACTTGATGCCTTTTAAGGGTCCACGATATTTGTATAAATAAATGCCATTGTCAAATGTTGTGACAAAATGAAATCATTTATATAAAGATGTTTGTTTTTTTAATTAAAAAAAATGTACAGTGTACAGTAATAGTATGTCCCAGAAATTTAAGACTTTGTTTTTCTTTCGCTCGGTGCTTCTCTTTTTTGGTACAAATAAGACGGAGTGATTTCTGATTGTCATATGGAATCTAATTGCCAGTGCCATGTTCAAAACTTCCAATATATCAAAATTATCTTAAAACTAGATCGCAATTAAATTTGAGCGTCAAATAACCAAGTTGGAGGGTGCAGGAATGTGATCAAAATTCTTTGTCATATATGAATATGCAATATTGAAATTAAAACGTTTGTTTGGAGGCTGAACGCACCAGGTTGATCTAAAGTTGCATGAATGAGTTCTGTGGGAAATTTAAATGCGAATCAATTGTGCTACAAAAGTATGTATTTATATATTTTGCAGTATATACACACTTTTTTTATAAGAACACGAGCCTCGAAACTGGTCAAAAGTTAAGAACAAGCTGAGGCTGAGCTTCTGCAAAATGCAATTTTGAACAACGTTTTTTCTCAAAATTGAGGATTTTTAGCGATGTGTGGGTGCTTTTTCGGTGAATATTCAAATCTGTCTCACTCACTTTGTTGGCAAATGAGGTCTGAACAACTCTCTAGAGCGAAAAAACTAGCAATAGCACTGCTTACACCCCCTTAATTTAAGAACAATCCAGCCTCAGATTTTCGAAAAAATTGAGAACTTAAATTTACTGGTTCTTGAAAAAAAGTGTATTTTGCTTTAAAATTTTTTCTGTGACCGTACCCATCCCGGGCTTGGCAATAGCAGCTTTTGTGTGTGTATCTCGAGGGAAGCGAAACTGTTGCTCTATAGCAAAAACCACTCTAGCAAACCGGATGAACAGATGGGCCCAGAACAGTGGCGGTTTTAAGGGGGGCCATGGCCCCAGGCCCTGCACTCGTGATAGCCAAAAGGGGCCCCATACCTAAGAAAAAAGATGGAAAATTACAAAGAACGAGGGCCTCGCAGATGTTTTTGGCCCCGCAGTCCCTAAAACCGCCACTGGCCCAGAAAACTGAAGATTAGGCTATCCGACATGGAACAACTTTCAAAAATTACTTTGTCCCCGAGTTATTATACGTGAAAAACGAGCTCAGAACCATAACATACAAGCTACGATTATCATGCAATTTTTGATCTGTGGAGTATATGCCTCAGAAGTTTTACGGACTCAGGGCTTCCTAATTTACTGCTTCAGCGATTTGTTGATGCAAAATTTCATTATGGATTTGAAAAAAGCAAAGATTTTAAGAGATTCAGACACTAATGCTTTTTGTCGGACACAAGCTTAGAAATCTGAATCCCCTGCAGAGGGTTGTTTTGAAAATTATTCTTTGGTTAATCATTTTTCGTTAATTGTTTATATCTTTATCATTTTTCATTGATATAGAAAAAGCATTTCGAAAATGGTTGGGGTTGCTAAACCATTTATAGACCACTCCCCCTTCAGGAGACCCTGTTTGACATTTCTTTTTTATGATATGGGTGAACGCTTGTTTTTTGCTTGTGTCAAATTTTGTGAAGAAGATTTCAAGTCATTGAAAGAGCTACATTCTTCTGTAAGCTATAGGGCAATGGGCTCGATAACCTTTCAGGTTTATCTAAGTGCCCTAGGCAACACTCACGGACATTCTCTTAATAATTCTTTAATTCTTCTTTATGTTTAAAACAATAAGTAAATCTATTTTTAATAAACACGCTGTAAAAATGTGGCTTAATGAAAGAAGTTTGAAATTATCAATATTTCCCTTTTTCTATGAAAATATGGTGTGGGTTATCAGATCTCCAAGATTTTGCTTCGTTTTATTGGTTGACTCAGGAGCTGTTTCTTTATATCGTAAATTCTCTTTTTGGCTTCCCTCTAAATTAAGCCCCCCTTTCTTATTAGCCCCCCTTTTCAAAAGGAAACATTTAATTAGCCCCCTTCTCAATTTAGCCCCTCCCCCCCTCAAAAAAAATTTCGCTGGTGTTGAAATAAGTAAACTTGACAAAAAACAAAGATTTTTGTTTTATTCATTGGTCATTCAATACTTCACATCAAATCAAAATTCACACCATGCTTCTTCCAGTCACGACAGACTCGAAGATAAAGATTTAATGTACACTAAACACGGCCAATGTGAGAGCTTTTTACCAAAATATTTTAGAATCAATATTTTATGACGATGACAATATTATTGATATAGAAGGCTGATTAAATATATTTATCTCGCAAATAATAAATATTTTACCGCTATAAATGGTTTTTTATTGCAAAATATTTATTAAGCCCCCTCTCTCAATTTCGCCCACCCCCTCTCTTATAAGCCTCTCTTTAAGGTGCTGAAGAACAATAAGCCCCCGGGGGGGGGCTAAAAAGAGAATTTACGGTATGTTGCACATCTTGATCTTTCGAACTGATGCCCCAATGAGCTGTGAGAATTTGTCGGATGTTGATAGTCCAATTATTGTTACTTTGGGTACCAAAGCCTCGTGAATTCAAGAATAAAGTATTTTGACAGCGGCGGTGGCAAAGAATGAGTGGGTGCGGAGGAGAGGAAGGAAATTTCCAACCCCCGCTCAAAATTTTTTCTGTGGCTAGTTTCTAACTATATTTTTGAGACTAAATGTTAGAGACTCAGGTACCAAGGGTAGATTGTTGTATGGTGTACAAGAAAGGAAAAGTTAGACTCAAGATGCTGGGTGATAAAAAGTCTCCATTCATTCGAGTAGTTGTGACTGAGAATATATGACTTTGTTGAATTCGTTACTTTTAATCGTCTTCTAAACAGTATTCGTGATTCTTGGCTAATATTTACAATACTAACTTCTTCTCGCGTTCTCAAAAGGCGTGGTATTCAAAGATAATCCAAAAGAAAACTCTGGAGGGCAATCTCTCTCGCCATTTTACCAGTCTCTCTATCTCTCTCCCTTTTTGAAAATTGGTGTGACATTGGCTTTCCTCCAATCGTTTGGGATGATTGATTGTTTCGTTGATGCTTGGTTTATGATTGGTGCTAACTGGCTGGCATAATATTTGGGTTTGAAAGGATGATATTTTGTCAGGACCTGCAGATTTGTGTGGATCTAGATTTGTTAGAAGTTTTAAGACTCCCTCTTCTCTTATTTCGATACTGGGTATGATAGGGAATTATGATGTGACTAAGTCAGGAACATGTTGGTCCGCCTCGATATTAAATATTGATTTGAATGTTGCATTCAAGATATTTGATTTTCTGCTTGTCATCTGTGTATGTAATTTCACGTGCTGCTCTTATTGGAGAGACACCAGACTCATGTCTTCTACTCTTGATAAATTGCCAGAACATTTTTTGTTTTGCTTTTAAGTCTGGGGCTGACATATTGCTGACGTATGGATTGTATGCACTCCTGCAAACTTTTTTCCGTTGCTTTTGCACTGCCTTGAATCTAGCCCAGTCACTCTCTTTGCCAGATTTACGAGCTCTATTCCATGGACAATGTTTCTTCTGTGACAGACTTTTTACTGTTCTGTTGATCCATGGCTGATTAAATCTAGTGGGTGGAAATTTGCTAGGGACATGGTCGTTTATTATTTTGGGACAAATTTGTTTGAATCACTAATGTCATGATCACTTATACCTGGCATTATCTCAAGTCTGTTTATTAAAGTAGATCTGTTAGTAATAAGGAGATCAAGTATGTTTTGACCTCTTGTTGGCTTGTTTACCATTTGTAGTAAGCAGTTTTCATGCAGAAATCTTAAAAATTCGTCATCCTGTCTGTCTTCTCTTTTTACTTTATAAAATTCTGCAGGGAATAATTCCCTATTCTTTACATCATTGTTGAGCCATGTTCCTGTTCAAACTATTATTTCCGGCTTTCCTGAATCCAGCGTGTCTAAAATAGCCTCTTTCTTGTTTGTGATACTTTGAGAATTGATGATAACAATTTTGACATTTACTCTTTACTAACAATCTTTTGGTGGTACAAAACTTGTAAATAGCTTTGAAAAAAGCAAACATTTAGTAAACTAAAGCTTTTCGTCTGACACTCTTCAGAGTTTAAAACGTCAGAACATAGATCGAAAACTCTACGCTAAGAAATATATATACCCAGTTGTGGATCGAAATAGGCCAATCAGAAACACGAGCACATGACTGTAAAGGTTGACCAATCAGTGCCGCTTGCCTATTACAATGTTACCAATGGAGTCCTAAGGTGAATACGAACTCCTTTTGTCTACACAGTAGCGGTTTTTTCGTGCTTATGTAGATAGATTCTAAAACTGCTAGGTCGGGCTTTACCAATAATCCGAAACATGTCGCCATTATAGTTTTTTGCACAAACTGGGTTTTCTAGCAAATGCTGCCCGATAGCAGAATCGCAGGTCTTATTAGTAATTTTGGATTTGCAAGACCGAGGTGGCTGTTCTCTTTGGGGATGTGTTTTGTTTCTAATATTAGATGGAACGTGTTGTTTTATCCTATCCTCCAATCTTTGGGTGGTGCGTCCTACGTAGCCAGAATCACATTGGCACGTGAATTCATACACAACAGAACTTTTTTTTTGTGGCAGGAACGCAGTCCTTTTGAATGGACGGAAGGGCCTTTTTTGTACTGTAAACAACACGTGGGTTAACCGCGAAGAAACAATTTGTTATGGCCTGTTTTATTTGGCTTTCAAAACGTAGGGAGCTGTTACCGATCCAGGGTAGTTTTAGATAGACCGGGCACTTTTGAGGACCAAATTTTACGTCAGCCGAGAAATTTCCTATCTTCTCCTTAATGTAAACTGAAATAACATGTTCTGGATAGCCGTTCTCCAGAAAAATCTTAGTTAGTTTTTCAAGTTCCGAGTCGAGTTTAGACTTGGAACAAATCATCAGTGCCCTATGTGTGAGCGTTTTGATGAGGCTGATTTTTCTTTGTTTTGGGCAAAACGAACTCCATCGAGTGTATAACCCCGAAAATGTGGGTTTACGGTATACACTGGTGAGAAATCCAGTGTCAGATTTTTCAACCAAAACATCAAGAAATGGCAAGGAGTTATTTTCTTCCTTTTCAAATGTAAAATGTAGGGCTGTGTGAAGACCATTAAGGCGTTTTAGGAAAATATCACACTCAGCCTCTGTTTTGAAAATAGTATATGTGTCATCCACATATTGAGGGTTTTTTTAACTGTTTTTATTTCTGTTTTCATAATACGTTCCTTTCATATGGCTAACGTGTGCCAATTTTTTGAACGCAAGGTTTGATTGGTAATTCGGAGCATCGACAATCCTTTCCAGAGTTTATGAGTGACTCATTACATCGTTTATCAAAACCTAGGCATTTCCTATTATTTAAACTTTTGTATAATAGTTTTGTATCTAGCCTGTACAGATGTAAAATTTTCATGGGTCCAATTTAGACTCGGATCCAAGAGTTTTCACCCAAGCTACCCACCATCTGGACGCCTTCAGAAAGAAGTTTTTGCTATCTTATGGTCCAGGAAAACAATAAGATAGAAAAAAACATATCACATCTGGAAACAATTCCTTTTGGGGCTTGTTCCCAGATGTACCATCTCTAGTACCATCTCCAAACATATTGAAAGTAACCAGCGCTGTAGGTTTTTTTTGGCTCTACGCTTATCACCACAACCGCGTATACCTGCTTTTATGAATGCTTTTTTTCATGGGAAAAAGGAATTTTACGAGGTACTCATAGGAAATTTATAGCAACAAAATGGGGTCTATTTATTAAGGAAGCACTGGAAATCTTGGAATAGCAAATTTCAACTATTTAGCATTATTTAGGCTATGGCATTTTTTAGGAATAGACATTCTAAATCTTATCGAGACAATTCTGATTTAATCTGCAAATTAGAAATAGAAGTTGTTGGAAAGCTGAAAATGTTAATTTTGAGAAGAGCATCATCGCTATAAACCATATTTTTGCGGATTTCCCAAAAGAATAGTGGATCTCATTAATCGTTTGACGGTCTTATATTGCGAAATAACAGTGAACAGCTTGCATTTAGTTGCTCCTAAACAACATTGACCATATGCTATGAAAATAAACAGAATCAAAGAATGTACCTGCTGGCAGCCAATGTAGACCCGATGATCACAGTAGATGGAAGTGTTTCAGATGAAATAAAAGAAAAAGTAAGCTTTCAGAGCAAAACTGTTTCAGATGAAATACCATTGGAAGGAACGGCACTTGTCATTTATCAGGTATAGTCTACAAGTAAAAAGATGCTTTTAATTACATTTATTAACAAATGAACAAAAAACAAAGCATTCCCTTGTTTGCGTTTTGAAGCATTGTTATTTAGTTTGTCTGGAAAAAGTTTTTTTCTAGAAAAAAACCACATGGTCGGGTTCAAAGCATCTTAAAGAGCGAGAGGCAAAGACTAAGCACTCAATACATTTTGTGTGATCTTTAATTGCACTAAATCTACCTCTCTAATTAATTACAAACACTTAAATATACGTTAACACGTGATGTGATATTGATAAATAGCTAATACGTGATATGACACGAACTGTATACACGTGTCCTATCACATCCTCCCCTCCTAATTACAAAAAAATACTTACTTTTTTGCTGCTTTTCACATTTTGTAATTTTTTTGCTTAGTAAACTAATTAATACAATAGCGTATTAGCGATGTAAGCGAGCAAATGTATCGTTATCTAACGTTTTAATGTATACACCCCCGTGAGACGCACCCTCTAAATGTAAATAGAGGCATGACTTGGCGAGTCTAATTAATCTGCCATGTTTGGCGAGAATTTCCCTACTTGCAGGATAGGACTTGTATATATACTTACAAGGTTGGGATGCTACGGACGCTTTAGATGGAGTCCAATTGAAGTACTGTCCTAAGCTAAAGGGTTCTTCGGCTAAGTCAGGGTTTGGGGTAAAAGGAAGAACATTAGGAAGTTCGAGAGGAGTAGTTGGCTGAGGAGGGTCCTTGACGGTATCCAGAGGGAAAATATCGGAGGGCTTACATTCGGGCGCAACCACAATCCTCTCTATGTTGACTGGATATGGCCAATCTTTATCTGTGGCTATATGAGGCAGATTTAACAGATTTTGGCGATTATGCAGATGTCCAGTGACGAGAAAAGGACCATCGAAATTGCGAAAAAAGCGAGCTTTTTGACCAGAAAGAGAGGCTTTGCTTTCCTTGCGCGTGTAGATAATTTTGCCGTCTGGTATCTTTACATCGCGCGAAGCGATATCATAAAGCTCGCGCTGGCGACGTCTTAATCTCCTTTAATGGCGCGATATTGCGTATGTGCCTCTTCTATACGCTGCACTAAGTTAAGCGCCGCCGCAATCACTTTGCAAAACAGAAGGGAAACCTAGTTGCAAAAAGACATGATCTAAGAGTGCGCGAGCAGCTGTTTTTGCTGTTTTGTCTGGGACTGGGATAGCGCGGAGAAAACTGGAAAATGGACAAAGTGCTGTTAAAATCCATTTATTACCTGAAGTTGAAATCGGTAGCTCTCCAATATAGTCAACACCTAAAGTGTGAAATGGATGTTCGATTATGAGAATCTGCATTGGACCATTGGGCTGCGATAAAGCTTTGAACTTAATACAATCCGGGCAGCGCCGTATCCAATTTCTAACGTGCTTAGACATGTTGCGCCAGTAAAAGTCGCGTGAAAGGCGATTGTAAGTGGCATCACGTCCACGGTGCATGCCGATAGGGCTGTTGTGGTATGCATATAAAAGGTGACGTTGAAGATTGGTGTCTGATGGTACGTAAATACGTAAGATGGTCACTGACAGACATGAATTCATTTGAGTAGTATAGAATACCATCTACAAGTTTTGTGCGTTTGGCGACTGTAACTACCCAACGCTTTGTTTTGAGGGCGAGGCCTGCTAGATCAGCAATCAAGTTCGGAACCTGTAAATACTGAATTAGCGGTCAAAATGTTCGTCACGTGAGCAATATTTTATGTTAATTGTTGGCTCCTTTGAAAAACTTGAAGATGATGAAAATCTTTTTGAACAGCGATCAAAAGTTTTTTCCTCAAGATGGATTAAAATTCCTCAATATGGATTAAATTTCCACTCAACAAGCAAATACAAGCAGCTTGGAGCGGTGACTTACACTATCACATTCTCTCGTTTTCCGCGATCACAGAAAAAATGTGAAGCAAATTGTACCTGAATGTGATAGTGTAATAGGGCCTTAAGGGAGTAAGAAATTGTAAATCAGTATCCCAGTCAGGGTGAGTAGGATATGGGACAGTGTCACAAGTTGTGATTTCCGCACATTGACTGTGTTTTCTATTTGCGGTAAAATTGCTGATAGTTGACTTGTTTGTGTCAGTTGTACTACAATAAGCTGTATTAGTTGTAGAAATGCAAGCAAGTGTGAGACATGTTATACTATCTATATTTATATATGTTATATATTTATACATTCTGAAGAAGCATATTGCGAAACGTTAATCAAGTTGTTTTTTACTGATAATCTATTTAAATTTTTAAAAAACATTACAGTCTAGAGTTTTTGAATACATATATATGTTATCTATATATATATTATCGAAATGTAGAATATCAAGAGATAGCATTTGCAAGAAAAAATCCAGAGAGTTTTGTGGAGAAATAAACAAAATGTCAGCGTTGACTGAAGGTATAGGCAACGGGAGCTCTACTTATAGTATCAGGAAAGGTGTTTTGTTTCCCTGGGCGGTGCTCTATGGAAAAATCAAACTCTGATAACGAGAAGCACCAACTAGCTAATTTTGAATTATGGGGTGCTATATTAGACAAAAATTTTAGATTGGCATGATCTATAATAACCTTAAATTTTTTCCCATTAAGTAAGGCCGAATATGTTCCAAAGCCCATTTGACTGCAAAAAATTCCTGATGTGCTGTGGGCCAGCGCGACTCGGTAGGGTTGAAAGCAACTTTTTCCGCCGGATCAACATTGAGTATCGAATTCTGCAGGAAAACCGGTCTAGAAAAAGTTGATCTGATAAAATTCCTCGTCGGATGACCATTGTTAGCTCATTCACAGGCTGCATCCCAATTTTTAGACAAAACCCCCCAAAGCTCGAAAAAACATCCTCTCCCACCCTATCAACCTTTTTTCCCAATTCTACACCAAAAACTAGTCTTGTAAAAGCTGGTTTGGTGAAGTTCTCCTTAGGGTGGTCATCGACAGCTCATTCACAGGCTGCAACCTAGTTTTTGGACAAAACCCCCTGTATCTGGGAAAACCCCCTTCTCCGCCCGATCAACATCCAGATTTGAACCCTACACCAAAAAAAGGTCTAGAAAAAGTTGGTCTAGTAAAGTCCGTCGTCGGGTAGTAATGCTCCCCCTGACCCTCTGGACTAACAGTGACCTTCAAAATTACTTTCAAAGATATTGGTGAAAATTTTATCTCAACAGCTTTTTGCTGCAGTTGTGCTTGATATTTCTCGACTGGTTGAATATTCATTATATGTTCTTTTAGAAGCAAGGACTATTACTAGCATAGTGGAATTGATGCTGCGATGCTACTTATGATTTGCAGAACAACGAACGAGGATAGCGAAACGAAGCGTAATGCGCAACGCTAAGTCAAGCGTAACTGGCTCAGCGTAACGAAAATTGGCACGAGATGCTGAATTTCAGTGTAAAAATGAGTTGTGCAGAATGCTATTCATAAAATACATAATGAAGATTGGTGCGTTATGCTCAACCTCAAAGTAGCAAAGTGTGGCATGTAAGGTTTGAATCACAGGGCAATGAGGAGTTTTAAACAACGTTAATTCTCTGCTTAACGAAAAAGTGATACTATCTAGCACCTTGCCTAGAACCCAAGTATGCAAAATAAATGCAGTTTGTGTCTTGTGACGCCTTTTTGAAGCAAAACCAACCCAAAAACAGTAGCAGACTGACTCAAAACTTTTCATCGACCATGAGAAATAGAGAGACCATGATTATTCCAAGTTGCACAAGAAGGTTTGTTATTTTACCAATACCTTCCTCTCCCATGATATACGAGCAAATAATTCAGGTAGTACCTTCCTATATGCCTGGCAAATCTGCGTCACTGATCGCTAAACACCGCCAATTAAGGAGCGTAACAGAGCTATTACAAAGGTCGGGGGTTTTGGGAAGAAAAACAAAAATGTACAATCATGGTCGAGGTTGGTAGGAGGAGCTTTAGAGGTTGACTTTAATCTGGGACGTGTTAGAACACGAAAGATTATTATCGATTGAAAGATAGCGAAGCGGTGCGCTGAAAAAGGACACTTGATTCTTGTTTGATGGGTACGATGCATATGCACCTCAAAAACAATCAAAAAATAATGTCAAGGCAAACCAGTTTATCAAATAAACATCAAATTGCAATCCTCGTGTTTGTTTTCGACTGACGAAAGCAGCTGCGTTCAATGCACATATTGTTTTTAATAATCGAACTACAGATGCACTTAGATGAACTACAGATTCAAGGCCTGTAGCGTAGTTCTGTTGAATTAGTTGACCAACAGATCAGCATAAAGCTAAATATCCTATAAGCCATTCTACTTAATTACAAGAGTAACTTGTAAGAAGTACTGTGAGCTGTGGTAACTTCACATTCCATGCGCTAAGCCAGTTTCATTGGCCAAGAAACCTCAACCCTCTGACCAAAAGCTGCTCAATTGACACTGTCAAACATTAAGCGAGCTCAGCTCCAACATAGGATAGTCCATAAAGGAAGACCGCTCAGAGAGAGAGAGGGAGAAAGAGAGGGTAATTATATTTGTGTACCTCGGTCATTGGCGATTTCAGCAAGCAAATTGTCGCAGCTTTTCAACTCAATTCAGGACTGAACAGAATAAGTTGCCAAAAAGAAGAAAGGAAAAACCAGCTAGAAAGGAGTACATGAAAGAAAGGGGTGTGTCGTCTTTCCCTCCATTCCTCGTTCGTCTTCTTATTCCAAATCTTCTTCATCTTTATATTGCCCACTTTCTACTATTTTCAAGACCGTAGAAAAGATAGAATTACTTTATGGGTACTCAATGGTGATGTCACGAAGGGGGGGGGGGAGACTCAAGGGGGAAACGTTCCATCTGAGTTCACAGCAAGAGTTTTTTGCATTCCATCTGAATTCAATAAGGAAAGGTTGGGGGAGGGGTGATATTTTGACAAAGTATTATTAAAAGTGTGACTCTACATAGGCTGCAATGCAAGTTGGCAAGTTGAGGGACAATGTTTGGGGGGCAAACTTGTGAGGGCTAAGTTAGGGGCAAAGGGAAAGTTAAGGGATCATAACGAATAATGTTTCCTTGTTTTGCAAACAAGCTGGGGGTCATGTCCCCCTGTTCTATAATTTTGAAATTACTTTAACGTCACAAAAAATAATCAACAGCGTTAGAAGTTGGTAAAATTGGCGTGCCTTTTACGTAAAAAACGTTTTCTGAAATCAAATAGGGCGTGGCCTAAGTTTTTATCTTATTTTCTAAAAAAATATTATCTACAGTGGTGCTTTATTTAGGTTAATGATTTTGATACAGTGAATGCGTTGTAGCAAGAGATTAAAAATCAATGAAGCCAAATACCCATCCTAAGGTTAAGGAAAAAGCCAAAACTAGCAAGGTCTCTTTAGATTTTCATGAAAAATGCGTTTGACTACATTGGTTTTTATGCTTTAGTTGTGTATCAGACTTTTTACTCTTGGTTCATCTTAACCTTCATTTAAACCTCAACAATATCAATGGGTAGGGTAACAGGTCCTTGACTGATAACATATAGATTTAGTTATTAGTGAAACATTAGTTATCGTTATTATCATTATTATCATTGTTGAATATCTAAATGATTCTATGACAGATAAAGAGCTCTCGAGTGATGACGTCACAACACAAAAATCTGTTTGTCGAATTTTTTGAATTTTCATTCCATAAACTGAAAGAGCAACATGATATTCCTCTAAATAATTATGCAAAATCGGTTAAAGGTATTACAAATTGGCTGAGATATGGCCAGATGAGCACAGGCTCTTTCCCATCAATCTTTGTAATTTGGGCCCTCTTCATAACTTCTATTCATGGACAGAGCCAAAAGAACAGCAATCCATGAACAACTTCAAAGCTTTTATCGACCATATTTCACCCGATCGTTGACACATTTAACTGATTTGGCATACTTAGGAGTATTTCATGATGTTCTTTCATGTTACGCGGTCAAAGTCTAAAAGTTCTAAAAGCAGTTTTTTGGTGAAATCATACTTAGGATTATTGCAAGTTTTATCTAGTGATGAAAGTTGCATAAAAATTGTTCCATTTTATTAGTGAGCTATCCTTAAAGCTATTGTCATTGACTTGTAATCTCGTTTCAGATCCCTGATGAAATGCTTCATACAGTTAATCACTTTTGGAGTTTTTCAGCTGATGTCAAAGGTTCTAGCAAATTTGTTTGGTTTTGTGGTTCTTTTTGTTTCGTTGTTTCACAGGCCTTGTCTTGGCTGATAACATGCTGGTTTTTTCTATTGATGTAAAAGAGTTTAGTGGAAGTCCGTTATAGTAAAGGTGGGTTTTTCTGTTATTTGTTCATCTATAATTCATGTTATTACTACAAAACAACAAAGATTGCCATGTTTTTCTTATATTCACCCTTAGACTCTTAGGCGCCACTCTAAGTCGTGAATGATTTTATCTCGGATGGTCAGTTGTCAGGGAAACTGCTTTCTAGCAGGTAGCGTTACTTCGAAAAACAGAAAATATTGATTGAATAGTGGATGTTTGGTCACTTTCACGCAAATGCTTTGTCAATAGGCAATGTTTAATGAAAAATATCAGCTGGCATGAAGCATTTGACGTCAGAAAAGCACGTTTCGTTCAATTGGTATCACCAGGGTAAAACACTATCACTCGCTAATAAACAATGATCTAATTAACTCCAGAGAGTGGGTAAATAGCAAAAATTGGGAAATGGGATAGAGGGAAGTAAGAAAAAGTCTTTTAATAAACAATTCTTTGGCTAAAGCTTACACTTCGAGAAAGTACTTTTCTTTGGATCAGGGTTGCTGCATACACCTCGTCAATTTTCCATGTTTCCTGAAGCTCTATGCGATGTTTCTACCCCAGGCCTACAATCAGGCCCTTCGCTAGCTACCTTTTGTGCTCCAGGGGGGTTTCGAAGTCCCATTTGCCGACAAAGTGGGTGAGCCATACTTTTTTGCCGAAAAGTTTTCTAATTTGCTGACTAAGCACAAAACTCCTCGTTTTTTGCATTGGAAACTTTTTCAAGAGGTTGTCACACCCCACACGCCCCTTATAGCGACAGACCTACTTACGATACCTGTCAAGCTCTTCAACAAGACCGTGGGTACTCTCTCTAGTAATGCTGTTTGTGCACGAAGCTTTCAGTTGGTTGGACTTGCTACAAGTCTCCCTGATTAATAAATAAATAGAGAAATATAACGAGAGAGACTTGTAGCAAGTAAAGCAGTCGCTAAGAAATGGTTGTTTTGTGAGAGTGAAAGGAGCTTTTAGGCCGCAAGCTAAGCTACTAAGCAACCAAGTGCTAGCCGAGAACGCTATCTTAATTTTTCAACAAAATGTGACTTTAAATAACTATCGGTTAGATTTGCTCCAGCCACCAGCAAGCTAATGTATTGTAACGTTTCTTAAATCTAAGGTAAAAACTAAACCAAGCCTTTGTTTACTTTATACTTTTTTGATAACCTGATACTGCATTTTCAACAGTAAGTTTTTATTATCTAGTTGAGAACGAGTTTACAACATCACATTAAAAGTGGACTATAAGGTAAAATATTAAGAGTATTAAATAAGAGAAGGCAAATGTACGCCTCGTTTTGTGAGGGGGAATAGCCTTTTCCAATTGTGACATTCAATCTTATTTATCAAAGACCTACATGTAGGGTTGATTAAATCTGTTTTTCTGCATTTACTAGTGTCACAGGACCCCAAAATTCCATACCAGAAATCACATTTTACCTTCAGATTTATATTTCCTTTTTGAAAAGCTGGAACTTTGTTAGGCGAATAACCTCTTTAAGAAACTTTTACACTTAAAAATCCCAACTACAAGTTTTGCAACAGATTTTCTAACAAATCTAGCACTTTTGATGAACATTTTACGACTTTTTTCGTGCAAAGCTAATGTTGATGAGGGTAGCAATGATTCTGGATTCAAAAGCAAGGCAAGGTAATTTCCTGTAGGCAGTAGTGGAGCCTACGAATTATTAGCTGGGAGAAACTCTATGTTCTTTATCGCTTTTCTCCTGCATTCATAGGCGTATCGTATGCAAAGCGCCAGGGGGGGGGGGGCTTAATATGGATCTTGTCAGAATGAAGCCTGAAATGCAATACTTTTGCTTGATTAGAGGGGCTGCAGCCCTCCCAGCCCTTATTTCTTCTACGCCAATGTTGCATTGATCGGGGAATTTTAATAAGGAGGTCATCCTTTTAAGGAATAAGATACCACAAGAAGGAGTTTCTAATTTTCCATTAACGTCAACTATGCTATGCATATCCGCTTTTTTTAATTTTCTGAAGGAGCATTCCACTTTCAAAGAAATAAGTTTATTTTGTATCGTGTAAGACGAGATAAAGCAGAGCTTACACTATGATCTGGTCATCCAACACCCCCATCCTTGCTCTGGTCATCCAACACCCCCATCCTTGCTCTGGTCATCCGACACCCCCATCCTTGCTCTGGTCATCCAACACCCCCATCCTTGCTCTGGTCTTCCAACACCCCCATCCTTGCTCTGGTCCAGTTTTTTTACCATTACAGATGCGAGGTGGCTGTATTAAACATAAGCGAACGAGCATTAAGTTAAGGGAACTGTCACAAATTATTATCAGCGAACAAGTTTGTTTCTTGTGTCTTTTTTTATCTTCACATGCTGCAGGTACTAATTAAATTCCAAGGGAAAGATTTTGGCGAGGAAGGACACGATTAACATGTGCGGTTTGTAATTTCAGTCCCCTGTGTTTATAAATAAGTAACGCTGCACAGGAATAATGGTCCTTTTATCTGCTCGATATTAGCAACCAGCAACCAAGACTTCTTAGTGATCTTTCAATGTGAATAAAGACAAAAGGATTTTAGCCTATTTACGTTTGCTTGTTCAAGTATTAAGTTCATAGAAGAGCAAGTTCGGGTTCCCAGCAGTGCTGATGGATTACGTTTATAGTGGAGAGTCCCAGTGCAAGCATTGAAAATGAATGTAGATGCACGAAATTGATCAAGTGTGCTCGTAGCTGGCATTAGCTGTTGGTTTGCGATGCAGCGGGGAGATGCAAGCACATTGCGGTTGTAAGTAGCATGAATTTCATGCCAGTTGTTTAACATTTGGCTGACTCTTGAAAGCGGCGGTTTTCCAGACCCATGCACTGTTCTCCGCACGGTGCTTCGTAACCGAGTAGAATAAAGATAAAACTGTATTAAGTTACAAACATTGTTATCTAACGATCTTTCATTTTAATGCACAAGATATTACTATAACTTGAAATTTTATATCACAATTCAATTCCTCTGCTCTCACAATTCATATTTCTTTGTTTTCAGTTTTGCGTGAATCTAGGTGACCGATTCGTTGCCATGAAAGGGGGATATGTGGAATTTGTAGACAAAGGTTTGTCTGATATTAAGGTTTTAACGATGATCTCTTTTAGAGTTGATAATCATTGGGGGTGATTCATCAATGGCAGGGGAGCTGCAGGCTTTGAATTTCATCACGAGTCATATTGAACGACTGCCTTTGAATGATAGTGGAAATGAGAAGCTGCCTAGTGTGTTTTACTATCAAGAAAGCACGGACAAAAATTTTAAAGCTTTCAAAGCAAACAAGATAAGTGGTCAAGTCCGAGACAATAGTCATAGCAGGTCATCCTGTGAACCCCGATCAAACCTGAATGAAAACTGCAAAGCGATCTTTGATGGTTACCACGAATGCAAATCTAAAAACAGCCTAACAATATATGAGCTGACCAAAAAGCTGGAACCGATATTCGCAAGCGAAGATGCCGCAACGTGCGCAAAGCTACGCGACGAGCGCAGCTCTCTGTCTACGATAAAGCGCAAAAGGTCAACAGACTCGAACGTGGGTGAATCGTCGAAATCCCTTTGCGACGAGGAAATCAGCAAAATCTGCGACAAAAGAACTTTTCGCAGTTTTCGTGTTCACCTTGGGCAAGAATTTCAGAGAAATCATGATGAATTCATGCATAATCTCTCACCGCGCTTGAAAAGGAAATCGTTATGCAAATCACAGCCAGAACAAAAGAGGCCTAAGCCATGCTTAGGTGTCCATGTCACGAAAAAGCGCTCAGCAACACCGTGGCTGCCATTTGAGTTTCGTTGCGCTGCAAGAAAAATGAAGATGATCAGAGTTAAGCCACTTAATCCTCAAGAAAAGGACATTTGTCGATTCTACGGAGAACGATTTAACGAAGAACGATTTTTTCGTCCCATTGGCCAGGATGAGTAGAGAATCTATAGTATTCTGTAGTAGAGGCATCCTCATTTCCAAAAGAGGTTAAGTAGGTCGCTATTGTTTATGCAAAGCAGAGTAGAACGGTTGATCAGGAAACCATTTTATTAGTTGTCAAGGTTCAGAAATACGTCATTTCACTCAATCTTCCGAGGGGCATATCACTCCACAAAAATTTCGTTCTCCCTTTGCGTAAATCCTTTTGTTTTCGAGAAAAGTTCCCGAAAAGTTCTGAAAAATCCTACTGTTTATAAAAGTCTCGTAAACTGTTTGGAAAGAGTGATTCAGCCCTCGCAATTTTCCATATTATGCTAAAAACAAAGCACGAAAGAGTTTTTGATAAATAAATAGTTCTATAGAACTTTGATTACATTGGCAATTAGGAAGTTCCCAGTTTCTAGTTTAAGCTAGGCGATGGGAACAAAAAAATGTTAGATGAATCCTGTTTGGATGTTATGAACTATATTAAAGTGTACACTAGAAGGTGGTAGATGTATATAGTATCTTATATTTATAATGCATACCTAGGTGGCTTAAAGACGCATTTTTGTCGTTAATTTATATTTGTTTCAATGAAACGTTTTTCATAACATTATTAATGGGGAGATATATTTGACGATACGATTAGCGACAGTAAATGGTGGCCCCTATGTGGGACATATCTCAAGCTATAGCTGCGGAGAAATTTAGATTGCCATATGACAGTCTCAAGACTACAATCTTGCCCAGTGGCAGACGTTATGAGCGAATAGGGAAGGGGAATCCGCCTTCAGTGTGAAATGACTCGAAAACCTATTTGAAAGGAGCTGTCTAGTTTCCATACTGCTCGACCTGATGACGTAATTATTTTACCCTAAACCTAACCCTAACCCTTACCCTAACCCTAACCCTAACCCTAACCCTAACCCTAACCCTAACCCTAACCCTAACCCTAACCAATTACTTGAAATAATTAATCATGCTAATTGATGACTATTAATCATGCATATTTATGACTATCAGGTCGAGCAGTATTGAAACTAGACAATTCCTATTTGAAAAGTTATCGGGTCTAAAGCTAAAATTACTTCGGATATTCGATTTTGTGGAAGAAGAGATATCTGCTCGAAGAGTCGCCAAAATCCAAAGTGCAACTATCACACCAAATGCCTACATTATCATATCCTCTCTACAGTAGCAACAAAGGTAATAGGCTGCGCTTAGATTAGGCTAGTGGATGCGAACATAGCCGAGGGGCATTTCACTACCTGAAATAGCGTACAAGATTTTTGGGATTTCTAAAATCCCTGAAATCCTGATTGGGATTTTCGGATTTTTGGACAGATTTGACATGGATTTCTGGATTTCTGGATTTCTGGATTTCTTCCGAATTTCTGAAGATTTCCAGGGATTTTTTCTTGGACGTTAAACATTCTTAATACCTAATTATCTTTCAAAATCCTGTTGCCTGTAAACATTCTTAATACCATCAAAAACGTGTAAATGTATCGTAAACTAATCGTCAATCTTTTTGATTAAATGATATCGAAGCCGAGATTGCTAATTTCTTAGTGTGATGTCACAAAAGTATGTACACTATCTAGAATTTTTGGATTCTAGCTGCATAACCTTAAAAAACACCATGAAATACTTCAAGAAAGCAAATTCTATAGAATCTATTGATTAAAGCTATAGAATGTGGGTTATATATGGCAAATGAAATATTTGAATTTTGCTAACGAATTGCAATGTTATGAACAGATACAAAATATCAAAATTACAGAGGTTTCTGCAAAAGGATTGCTAAAATTTTTGGCACTGTTTAGTTGATTTTTGATACACCTCCCGAACATCTACTAAAATTTATAAAAAATCATAGTCTATGGTACATTTGAGAGATTTGAGTGGTTTTAGGATCGCAAGAGGACCTGCAGGGATTCTCGGATTTTTAAAGGATTCTTGAGGATTTTCGGATTTTTTTTGGATTTTCAGAGGGGGTGTACGGAATTTTTTGAAGTGAAATGCCCCTCGAACATAGCAACAAGGAACTAAATGTCGATCGACAATATTGTTGACAGCATAACAACTAAATGTATATAACAGCAGCAATACTGCATCTAACTTCACAATCTTTTAAATTTGCGCCATAAATGCCTTCCATGTTTGGCATCTCTAGTCCCAGTCGCTATGTTTGTTAGCTGGGCGGTGACGCAGGGAAATGGGAATAGTTTAAAGAAATTTAAAGAAAGTGTGACACTAGAATAAACACCCTGGGCTCCAGAGTCCATTATTTAGTCTCAGAAATATACTTCAAAACTAGTAACAGAAATATTCCTTGCCATCGCAGCCGTCTACAATACTATATCCTTGGATTCATGAGGCTCTAGTTTCCAGGGTAAAAAGAAACAGATTTAGTCAAGTGAAATCCAGAGTAATTCCATCTTTGTCCTTACAAGCATAGAAACGCTATGTTAAAAGCCAGAGCTAAAGAAACCGCCGAATGCAAAAAGTAGATCATCCGTATTTTGTAAATTTGAACTCTGTAACCTGAGATTTTTTATTAACGCTGTCAGTTGTCTATTTTATAATCTTTATCTCTAGCGTATGAATCGTAATGAAAGAAAGTCATTTATCATATCTTCTTTCTTTTCCCTGATAAACCTCTTTGGTATTGGCTCCTTCAAAGCAGAAAGCCAACGCATAGGCAACTAAATTTTGTACACGCTTCTGGTGTGCATAGACTTTTGAAAATGCTGAGACTCAAAATTGGTGAAATTTAAAAATTAATTAAGAATAACAGCCAAGCTGGAATCTTTTTAAAAGTTTGTCTTTTTATCTAAATAAGATTTTTGATGAATCAGGACAAGCGTGATTTTTACCCAGAATTTTTGAGAAACATTCGTCTAGCTAATATTGTGGTAGCAAGTTTTGTTTCTTACAATAATGTTGTGAAGAAAAACAGTCAAAAATATGAAAAAATAGCGAGACTCGGCAAGAAATAGGCAAGAAAAGATTTTAACTTCTTTAGGATCGGTTCCCTCAATGCAGTTTCACAGCACATACTCGTATGCTAAATTTTTGCATCTTTTATTTTTGTTTTGTTTAGTTTCGAGCGAAGATCGATCTTTAGAGTCACTAATTGCCTTTTTTTGCTTGAAATTTATCACTGCTAAGATGAAAAAAACTGTACATTTGTAGTGACTCTATGGGTTTGGAAATGAAACGATAGTCAAGGATGGATTTATTTAGTGCTTACATTGATCGCCGTTCCGATGTACACTAAACATTCCTTATCACTGCCTTCTCAGTCCTGGGTACTGGGACAGAGGGCATACACTGGGCCAGAGAGGCATACGGGAAATTGCCGGAAAACATTTAAATGATTCACCATTCTTTTTCAATAGAATAATCAATTGAATGACCTTATATTCTCTGATTTTTCCATACCCTAGGTATTGAATTGTGAAAATGTAAGAAACGTTTGAGTCAGATTTTCATTTAATCCATCCCAAAATGATTATTTTCATGAAATGGATTTTATTAAGAATTTAAGATAAGACCTGCCCTGGTAACGAATTATGCCAAAACAACAATGAAATTTATGATTTTATAGCGAAGGTCATTTGATAAACGAAAACAATGATCTTAGAACTCGATCCTTCTTTTCTCAGCTGCACATGAATTCAAAACGCAATATAAGAAAAATTCATTTAATGCTGTTGACTCGCACATCCAGCCAAAAAATCTGTTGAAAAACATTAGATCGATATGATAATTCCGAGATAAACACTGTTGACCAAGTATTGCGCAGGCAAACATTTGTTTTGCTGTCACGCCGATTCTATGGAATACTAAAGCCAAAGGTTTTAGATATATCTATCCCACCATTTTAATTACAGAAAGAGCCTCGTCAATTTTTTTGTGAAATCGAATGGGAAAGGACGTGTAGAGTAAGATTATTTTCTTACAATCTTTTGGTGGTACAAAACTTGAAATTGCCTTTGAAAAAAGCAAACATGTGAGTAAACTAAAGCTTTTCGTCTCACACTCTTCAGAGTCTGAAACGTCAGAACATAGATCGAAAACTCTACGCTAGGAAATATATACACCCAGTTGTGGATCGATGACTGACGTTTTGAACCCTGAAGAATGTCAGACAAAAAGCTTTAGTATACTCAAAGTTTGCTTTTTCCAAGGCCTCATTTTTCTTACTTGAATTATTGCTCTCAAGAACGAGTCAGAAAAGCCATTAAGAATACAATGAAATCCTACAGCAAGCCTCGATGCAGAAATAAGGCCATAATGAACACAAATCAGAGCTCGCCTACACTTTGGATTTACTAGCAAAGCCCCTTGTTGATTTGCCAAATACCAAGTGCATTCACTTTGAGAATTGGCTAAGTTTCAATTCTCCTCATTTTTTGATAGATGTGAAGGCCATTTGCTAAGAAGGCTGTGAAGATTAGTTGCTTTTGTCGAATTGCATTGAAGAGCAGAGGCAAGGCTATAAGCTTTAAGAATTAGGATCTTTCTTCTAATTCTAATATTTTTTAGTAAGTAAGAAAGGTTTAGAAAGTTAGCTACTTTATTCTGAACTCTAACTTTGTCCAATAAGCAAGGCAATAGAATCAAAATATTTGCTGCTTTTCACCGCTTTTCACTTCTTTTGCCACTTCACGTGCAATCATTTCTTTTTGAATCTATGCAAAGGCTATAGGCTTAGAAAATTAAAAGACTGCTTTTAACTATGGTTTGTTCAGTATGTAAGGCAATAGACTTGTAAAATAAGTTGCTTTAGCTGCACTTTATTTTCAAGTGGATGCAAGGCTGCAAGCCTAGGTAATTGGGGGCTGTATTTAGACTCTGATTTTGACCGATAAGCAAGTACTCACTAATTGACTTCAAGAATTCGCTACTTTTATTACACTGCATTTTCGGGTCGATGTAAAGACTGTAGGCTTAGGAAATTTTGAGTTTTCATAGAATTCTGATTTTTTTCAGCAAGCAAGAGGATAGGCTTTGAAATTTAACTAATTTATTGCACCTCATTTTTGGGTAACTTTAAGGGTATAGTCTTGGAGAATTATGTTCTTTATTTGAAATCTGATTTTCCCGATAAGCAAAGCAGTAGGCTCGAACAGATTCCTGCTTTTATTGCACTACTTTTTTCGATCGATGCAAAGGCTATAGGCTTAGAAAACAAGAAGACTTCTTTGAACTCCGATTTTGTCAAATAAGCAAGACTACAGGCTTGGAAAAATCAGTTGCTTTAACAGCGCTTAATTTTCGGGCAGGTGCAAAGGCTACATAGGTTTGGTTTTGGCTATAAATCAAAAGCTACAGGCTTTGAATACTTGGGTTCTTTAGTCAAGCTCTATTTTGGCAAAAACTTAGGCTATAAACTTAGCTGCACTTTCTCTGTTTTGACTTTTGCCATACATGTTTGGGCTATTCTTTTGACAGGTTTGGTGTTTTCTGTCAGGTGCATTTTTTACTAACCACCAAGGCTTAGGTTTGGAGAGTTAGATGATTTCGACCTACTTCAAATTGGCCAAATTATTTGGAAAACTTGTTATATTTAGTAAGCTTAATTTTGCCAATACAAAAGCTTTGGACACTTTTTATTTGCTCTCGGCTCCTTTACCTGCTAGGTATTGAGCTTAAAGGCTCATGGTATGTTTTCTGTCAACTTTATTTCTCCCCAAAATTAGAATGTTTTTAGTCAGCAATGATTTTCGTAAGAAGCAATTACAAGTCTTGGAAATTTTCCTTTTTTTAATCAGCTTTCGCCAAATATTAAGTCTAAGGCTTTTAAAGTTTGGCTATTGTCCTTGAAAGTTGCAGGTTTTCCACCATAATTTTTTTCAAATATAAGGCTGTAAACTTAAGGATAAAGCAATAGGCTTGCGAAATATTGATGTCTCATCTTTGATATAATTTGCTAAAATCTAAAGCAGTTGGCTTGGAAAAGTGGATGTTTTTGTTCAGCTTAATTCTTGGTTGGTTGTAAAAGGATGTTTGCGTTCAGCAAAACGTTTTCAAGCCAAGGCAAAAGGCTTAGAACAATTAATATTTATAATCAGTTAGTTTCATGCCAGAAACAAAGGCAGTGAGCTTGGAAATTTAGGTATTTTCTATAAGTCGAGGTTATTGGCCATTGCTATGGGCTTGCAAAGTTGATATTTGTGCCTTCAATCAATTTATATTTTATGCCTTTAGGCTTGGATAATTTTTAAGGCAATCTGTTACGACGTTGATTTATTATAGAACAAAGGGATTTTTCATTGTTTCCAGTCCCTCTTTAATTCATCGCATTGTAAAAAATATGGCGGAGCGCTGGAATCGTGTTTAGGCTATTGTTCCAGCTATTGTTCTCGTTAACCAATCTACAACGAGACAGATTGCCTTTAAAGAATAAATCCTTCCGGTTAGATTTATTTTTGGCAAAGACAAAGGCAATCAGATGAGAGGAATTGAGGATTTTGTTATTCTTTATTTTTCGCTTGAAGCCAAGACACGGGCTTTGAAGATCGTCTGTCTTCTCTAGGGACGGATTTAGTAGCAAGGATTGGAGGCTGATAGATAATGATTGGATTTTGATTCCACGCCCTTTAGGTGCCTAGAAAATGATGAAAACGCCCATTTTCAAATTTCGAGTTTTAACTTTAATATCATGAAGGCAAGAAGATCCATTGAGTGAATTTTTGCAACATTATTTTTGCAACAAAAAATTGCCTTTTACTGAATCGCAGCAACATTGACTGAAGGACACAAAAATATTTAGAGGGTGTCACACCCCTATACCCCCCCCCCCCCCCCTCTTAAATCCGTCCATGGTCTTTTCCTCCGATTTGGATAAAAAGGCAAAGCTCTGTTGTACGTTCGATGATCGCATAATAGCGTGAAGCTTTGAGAAGCGACTAAGGTCCACCCTCATCTACGCTCCAAAGCGTGTGTACATCTGAATCAATATGCAAAACTTAAATCTAAAGCAACATGTCAGGTCTACACAAGAAAAGGAAAATCGCTTCATACCAGACAAGAAACCTGCATAAATTAATCAACCAACCAAAGCTACACATGAACAGTACATTTTTATGTTGTGGTTACAGAATGAAGATGATATAGGCATAGAATAAGATCTGCTGCTGTTTAATACCCCATAGATAAATCAATTATTCATTCATTTTAGGATTTTAATTCATAAACAGGATAATTTTCCTTTTTAAATACATTCCTTCTTGTATGGGAGGCAATATTAAAGGATATGGAGTTTCTTTAGGTGGAAAGCTGATCACATACGCGCGATATGTACACCGAGCCTACTTAACTCTCCCCACTTGGTCTTTGAAAAAGCCATATCGCTGTTTTTAACCGACTTGCCATTTATTCACTTGGCAACTATAATACTGGAGACAAAATAAAGCGGGTGACTTAGCAGATATCACAGAGAGAACTTAATTCTGTCATATCCTGCTTGACAAATACAATACGATTGCAATTATTGACAGTCCAGTTCAAAGCATAGTTTTCAATAAGGAAGCTTAAAAACTACATAATGTTACAGTATTAAGAGAAATTCTCATAATATTCTTCCTGTTCAACTGAAGTTAGTCTTGGAAATCTAAATAAATGTAGCTATTGTTTTTTATTGTGTACGAAAGCTTGTTCTTGTTGGCCTGTAACGTATCGCTGCAGTGGCGCCGTAAGCTACTGCACAGTGGGAGGACAATGCATGTGACCAGTTAGACCACGCCCTTTTTTGGTCGTTGCAGTGCATTGGACCAGGTGAATTTTTCTTAGGCAAAAATATGGTCCTCCCCTACATAATGCTGTTTAATCAAGTTCTAGGAAAAAATATGTTTTGACGAAAGAAGGGGGTAATTAACGCTATACCCCTATACCCCACTGTCACTGTATGACTGCACATTTACTTAACGCAGTTCTTGCGTAAGCTAATTGTTAATGCCTAAAGGCAATTGACAGATACGAAACTGTAAATCAATATTAGCCAATCAATAAACATGTGAGTAGAATTGCACTATTTGATTGATCAAATCTTGATTGAAAGATGGCTAAGTCCGCTTTAGTGACTGTCGATTGCCTTTTTTGACAATAATGTGATAAATGCTTACATTCATGTCCAATGTTTATGCCGCGCAGTTTTAGTACGTTGTCGCTCAGCGTTGTGTTTAAGTTACTTGCTGACAGTACGGCTGCCTTCTCTCCTTGTGTTAACTATGCCGGACTCAAATAAACTATAAGAACATCACTCAATGTGATATACATACATGTCTTTGAGTACAGGTGCACACTTAACAAAGAAAGCAGGCACATTTGGTACATTACCAATTTGACAAGTTCCCCCCTGCCTTCTTCTTTTGTAGGCATTTGTAGGGATCGCTATATTTTATCTTTCAATTTCTTTTATGACAGCGATATTAATTCAAATAGTATCAATTGACTGAAGCAAGCAATTAATGATTCCAAGCATGCCAATCCTGGCAATTTTTTCCATTTTTGTCTTGAACCTCCTGGTATTGCATAAAATATCATGTAATATGAACTTCATTAGGTCGACAAAACTACATTGATGACGGCATAGCGTTTTTGTATCTGTGAAAAACACCATCCTTAATCCACCAAAACAGTATAGCGAAGCTCGGTGAGGTTGCGTAATCAATGGCCAGTAAGAAAAAGTTCACTTTACTTTTTCAATTCACTTAAACTTAATTTTGTAAAACATACAGTACATCAGCATTAAAAAAGTTCAAAGACTTTGTTGCTTACTGTTGCCTTTGTCGTTTTCGTTTATATCCAAAGAGCAGTTGATGGAGAACGTTCTTGAATACATTTGCAAATATCGACCGCCAATTGATAACAAAGGGACGGTCAATGTCAGGGCTCCAACGGCAGCGACAATAGAACCTGCCACCTTTCCTGGAAACGTTACCGGAACTATATCGCCGTATCCAAGGCAAACGATGGTCTGAATAGCCCACCACATGCCATCGAGAATGCTAATAAACTGGGTTTCCTCGCTCCCAACTTCAATGTAGTATGCCAAGCTGCCCCAGGAGATCGACATCAATAGCATACAGAAGACCACCGTTAGCAAATCACGAACGCTACTGCTAAGAATGTTGATCACGACGCGCAGTGTATCGGAATGACGCGAGAACCGTAAGAATCGCAACACTCTGATCGTGCGGAATGCTTTGATAAATCCTAAATAAGTTATCTGTGTATCGTCGAAGGCAAAGAAAATGAAATAAGGTACCACCGCAAACAAATCGAGGATATTGAGCGGTGACTTCCAGAATGAAAATTTTTTTGGGGCACTAATAAACCTTAAAATTAGTTCTAAGCCGAAAAATATGTTCATTATCAGTTCGATGACAGAGAGCGGACTATTGAAAATAGAAGATGCATGATCATCTCGAAATTGCGACATCGTCGAAAGACAGGCTAGGATAACAGAGCCAACTATCATTAGCATCGACAAAACGGCGAAAACCTTGGCTGGTTTCGACGAGTTGGGATTCTCCAGGAAGCTGTGTAAGCTAGAGCAACATGTCTTATCGACTGCGTCTTGGCTCGGCGCTTCATGCCGCGCGTAGCCCTCTCGCTCTTTCATGCTCAAAATGGCAGTCTCTTCGAGTCCGTAGAAGAAACATTCTTTCTCAAAGTCAGTCATGTCTTTGTCTGTAGGCCGTATCAAGTACCCACCGCTCTGATAATAAAACAATATGGCTTCGAAAGAAATACGACAACGGTCGAAGAAAAGACATCTCTGAATAGAGTCGTAGTGTTTAGAACGCTTCGTTTTATCGCCTAGAAGAGTTTTTGGAAATCTGTCAAGTGTCGTTTCCAGAGTTTCGAATATAGTCCCACTGACGTTAATTTTAATTCGAGTTTTTGAAAAACCACCGGCTAAAGCGAACCTATTTCTGGGATATCTTGGTGAAAGATCTTTAAACTTGGCTTTCTGAAGAAGCGGCGAGTTACAAAATGTCCGACGAAGCGTTGGCGTGCTGCTTCCACTTCCATCTCCCGCAGTTAGTAATTGGACGGATGAAACTGCAACTGACATTGCTAGAGTTTCTTTTCTAAAAGGGGCGTATCCGGGGCAACGGAGATATTGCTTTTGGTCCGATATTGGCTAGGTGAACCGGAGAAGCAGTAGAACGGTAGAGCTGTAAAGCGGATAACAGTTAAGCGGTAGAGCGACAAAGCAGTGGATTAATGATGGGCCTCAAAGTAAAGACAGCTGATCGCCAACACTTGCGAAGTGATTGTCAAACGCTCATGTGTTTTTATCAAACAATAAATACCAAATAACTACCTAAAAAGCAGTGAAACCAACGAGTGTCAAAGTACCTGCAAGGGAATTGCAAAGTTCCTGAATCTTCATGATATATTGCTGATTGAATACCTATTCAAATATGACAAGAGCAACAACTTATTGATCATTCTGTAAAATTAACAATATACCAGAAATAGCAAAGGCAGGACTCCAATCCTCGACCAGTATCTGTGCAGCATTTTCCTACCAACGCTAATGCTGCTCTTCTGTCAATATGAAAAGTTGGACATAGAGCAAAGAAATTAGGTTTCTAGCAATATATAAAATAATGATTCAAAATCTTGGTTCCTACAAAAAAACGCTTTAGTGTAACCCGATGATTGAAATCTATGAAACAAGGTTGAATGATTTTAGGTTATGATTTTGAATGAAGAGACACAATTTTGGTCGTTTTTATTGCTAGCATGAAAAATTGAAATTGATTATAAAGTGTGATACTGCAAAGTTGCACAAACATTTGATTTCCCAAAGACGCCAGGATAAGAAGACAAATTAGTTGCCTGCACAATATTGTAGCATTCTCGTCGTTTTAGAATTTACTTCAATTAGACAGAGGCAATTAAGAGGATAATATTCGATTTAGTGGAATTGTGATAACATTCTGTTGACCTCAGATGGCTTAATAAACGACTAAAAGAATAAAGAGAATAATTTATGTTGATGATTTTTTGCTCGATTGCTAATTTTTGAGACCTCGATTGATTTCTGTACATGACATTCTTAGGCTACTATTGAAGGGTGCCAGCTTAAGGAACATTAAGGGATATTAATGGGGCTATCAATGCCAGCTTAAGGAATATCATCACAGAACAGGAAAATTGCAGAATAGAAAAATAAACATGTTTTTTCATATTCTGTGATGTCATCATGTTATTGGCGCAATAGACCTAACTTTAAATAAGACTGCCTACCGAACCAAAACAGAAAGACATGTTTGAATGAGAGATACAAAAATCAAATCTTGCCCATTCACCGGACTTGCTGAAAGTAAATTGAAATCTGAGATCAAAAACTGAAGAGGTTACATTCTTTTTAATGATTCGGCATTGAACATAAGAGTGACAGATGTGGCGAGAGAAAGGTTAGAATGTATGGGATTTGCAAGAATACGAGTGAAGCTAAAGATGGAAGTTTAACATTATTTATTTTCTCATTTCCATATATTGTTAATGTTCAGTTCCAAACTAAATGTTGCTGCATTATAAATTCAAAAGAAGACACAAATACTTACATTTTCCAATGGATGTTCCTTAAAGGTTAAACGGAAAGAAAAGCTTCATAACGATAGTTTACTTCTTGCCAATTTTAGGTCATCAGTTCGTCGAAGAATGATTAACTGCTTTTCGCCAAAGTATAACTGTTGCAGTGTAGTCAAACTCAAAACAACCTGCCAAGCACAGCTTTCCAAGAGGCTGCTAGCTGTGATTAGAGTTCATCTCATTGCCAAGGTCAGTACACTTAAATGAAAACTCTCTGCGATACTGGCACCTATTCTTTCATTCGCTTAGGAGAACGTTACCTTGGCAACACCACACAGATCAGCCGTCCATTATACACCTCCGCAGTATCCTTGGGTGTGGACAAAACATCTTCTTAAAGTCTATTAAAGAACTTGGAGTTAGGGCAATCAGACTGAGAGCTACGCAACCCTCGACAAAGTATCAATAGAATGTCAATTACTGCCTGGTGATTAGAAAAACAAAACCTCATCGATTGAAACAGGTGAGTGTCAACATGAAGCATTTCCCTGCCATCTACGCAGATCCAAGAAAAACATTGTGTCAAAGTGCGTTTGAATAGCAAATCTTTTGCGAAACTTTTATAAGAACAACTTTTCATCTTTATTTGAAACATTTACCATTGGTCGCTTCAAGGAGGGCAAAAACGCAGTGGAATCAATTGCGGAATGCTCGAATTTTTCAAAAATCTACTTGAATTATTTAGCGTTGCAATTTCTTTTTAATTTGCCCTCGTGTAAAAAAGGTTGCTTTGAATATCATCTTTTATCTTGGAAATCACCACACTTACACGTGGAAGGAAAGACTAGAGTTTAGTTTAAATATTTATTAGACCCAGGAGAGAAATAATGACCCATAATCGCAAGCTGCGTGAGTTCAGATTAGGCTGAGAAAAAGTTAATTTGAAAAACAAGAACTGGGTGTCTTCTGTAACATCAGGTAATAATATTATCTCAAGAACTCAAAATTAAGCTAAAAGCTTTAAAATTCAAACTCAGAAAAACAGCTACAGGGCTGAATTGGCAGGGCTGAATGACTGCACAAAGAAAACGAGAGTATTCTAGCAAAGAAATTCTCGCCCACATGTACTTTAATATATAACATTTTAAAAAATTTGAAGAACTATTCTAGGTAAAATATACAACACTATATGCTTAAGGAATGAAAGAAAAGATTAACAAGGAATGAAAGAAAAAATTAAAAAAAGTAAGTGGCATTTATAATCAATTTGTTTAAGGTTAGATCGAAAACTTATGGTAGGATGTAATGGGCAAAGAAGGTGTAGTTGACAAAGCCAAGAGCAAAAACGTTATTCGTATAATTCGTGATTTTCTTTATAATTTGTAAATCTAAGGACCACACAGCTTTAAGCAGCAACACAAACTGTTGCTTCGTCAAATATGATTTCAGTTGTGCAACAGTCTTTTGAAATGTTGGCCATGTTAGGAAACTAACCACTGAATTTGAAAAGGAGATCGATGGTCAACGAGATCATCCTGGTTAGACCTTTTCTAAGGTGATCAAAATAGAAGATTTATTTTCTATAGGGCGCGTGTCAAGTATAGCCTTGCAAAGATTAAACATTACAATGATATACTGCAAGTTGCTGTTGGGATTCTGATCCTATCAACGTCTTCAATGACTTTTTATCTGGATATTATTTACAAAAGATAGAAGAGCGGCCAGTCCATACATATAAATGTAATCTACACAGCCTAGCATTCAGCCAAATTTTCTAAATATATGTAGGAATCGCTTAAAAGCATGTGGCATAAAGTCGTTTTTAATTATGGTCACCTGACTATGCTTTCACTACCAATTAACACAGAGTACCTACTACAGATAGTAGTCTTTCAAATATAACTTTAGAAATTTTTGTCGTATTCTTGTGCCTTTATAATTTTGGCCTATATATATTTGTAATGTTCTTCAAATGATAAATAAATACATCTATCTAGTTTTTTTACATAGCATCATTGATATTTATCCATCAATAAACCTCATGCTTTCTCAAATCTTTCTTAGACTGAACAGATAGTTCCATGATCTTAAATTAGACTTTTAAAAGTATAAACAGTCACAAATTGAATCAGGGAAATCTCAGGTCAAATATCTTAAAAACCTATTGCCGTACATATTTACAACAACAGTTGTTAATGAATTAAGCTTGTGAATTTTTTCAAAAATTTAATCAAAATCTCGGAGGTTTGTTAAGCTTATGAAGTTTCAGAAAAATTAAATAATTGGTAAAAATAATATTATTGGTGTTTTATTGACTAGCTAGATTAATAAGCTGTTATGCTACAATTGTATACATATTCAGTTTGAAGTAAAGTCTTGTACAAACAATTTGCAAAATTACAAACTGTTTTGTTTTCCCAAACTTTGTTAATCTGCAGAGATCTAAACTTTAAAGGTCGCACCCAAAACTGGATCATATCATGAAACATCAGCAATTCGTTAAGGGCCGGGGATTTCATTTAGCTCCTGTAACATGGTATTTGCATTCGCTCTTTTTTTGCTAAACTTAAAAACAAATAATTTTTACAAAGGAATAAGGTAATTTGAGATGAAAATTTGGCTAGAAGCATAAGAATAAATTATATCGGTAAAACTTTCTAACCAAACAAGAAAAGCCTTTCAAATAAAGCTGGAAACACAAAGATATGCTATTTTACAAAGTTTTAGGAAAAGGGATTTTGCAACGTTAGCTACTACCAAACATCATTTTTATGTAATTATAATGTCAAAGCTGCTGCGTGTTCATAATGTCATTAACCAAACTTGCAAAAGCATATTGCCATTCGAGGTAAAGCCAGTGATTTAGGCCTACAGTATATGACAACCGTGTCCTATCTTTTGTGGCTTGACAGAATAAATTAACTGAACATTTATCGACTTAGGTAGTTTTCTTCAAAGAAACTTGTAAATATGGCATAGCCAGAACTTTTCGTTTTCAGAAAATGGGAAACAATTTTGCGAAGTGAATGGCGCATATCTGCTGTTCTGCAAGGCTCCTGTCTGAAACTTTAGTTCCATTTTACATAAATTGAGGCTTTGCACAATTTAGTTTTAAAAGGCCATTTTTCAACGCTCACCGACAGAAACCATACTCATTTTTGAAGAGTCTTTCTGAGCAATGTAATTTCAGAGTCAGAAGAAAATTCTCGTGAACATTTTAAAGTTTCTAATTAGATATATTCTTGTCGTTTCTACTCTAATCTGTGAGTTTTTTAGGATGAATCCTGTGATCGAAGCTCAATATGCTCCCGGCCTGTGAGCCTTACACCAGGGCACTTGGTTTTCTCCGCTGCTTTGATTTATAAATGAAACAAAACAATAATTTCTCTATTATGCGTAGACCCAAAAAATACTTCATGACCGCAATATCGACATCCATTCTTCTTTTTCGAGGAGTAGGTCCCACCCGTCATGAAAGACTAATCTTCAGAGGAGATTCGTTTAAGATAACTTGCTACTTGAAATTGAACTATTAATGTGAAAAGACTCAAGATAATTATATACAACAGCAGTTAAATCAAGGTTGTTGTGACTAAAGCATTTAAAGGGCATCTTCATAGTTGTTGTTGCTTGCTTCTTTTATATTCAACATCATTCTAGATATTGTTCTGGAGAATGGGTTTTTTGTCTCTTAGCTAAAGTTTCCTAAAGCTTTCTTCCCTGAAAATTCGAAGTGCTGTTTGTTTTGTTTTATTATAAAAAAAATTAACAAGTTCCAAGGATACTCAGTCTAAAGCGCGTAATAAACAAAGAAGCTCAAAGTGTTATGTTAACAGATTAAACGAAGAAAGTCAGATAGCTAACGACAGTGTAAAATAAAAAGCAAAAAAGCAAAGCAAGCAATATCTACAGCCGTAACGAAAAGATGGAAGTTTATCCACATGAAGTTCAGTTCGTCTCTCAATTGAAACTGCCTCGTCGTATCAATTACTAGTTTCTCATCTCGGTCACTTAGTAGTATTTATATCAAAATGTCAATAAAAGAACTAATAGAAAAAAACCCACTTAATTATACCCGCATTACCTAAGAATTTTTTTCATAAAATCGACTGCAAGCCGATAAAATGACATATGCGCTACAATGGTGTTTTTTGGACGATGGGCCTGCGCAAATTTTTGATAATCAATTCCCGTAAAACTACCCATTTAGACATTTCATATTACAAAAAAAATTTCAGTGCTGCCCAAAGAAGCTGGCAAACAAAGATGCTTGAATAAATAAAATTGTTTTCCACAGTTTATAGCATTATTTAGTGACTTGTAGGCCTCTTTGCATTTAGTTACTTCTTTAAAATCCCCATCTCAGCATTGAAAATAAATTTCTTTGGCATTCGTTTCTTCATTTCAAATAGACATTCAAACCATCACTGCTTTGCTATTGCGTTTGTCTTCCAAAGAACTGGCCTTTTTTCTAATCTTCCATCTTTACTGTTTTACCATCTGCATTACTTCTGCTTACATATGCAAGTAATGCTGTTGATGTGTCTTGTTTCTGATAAAGCATTTTGCAACGATTTTTAATTGAAGTTTAAACAACAGAGATAGTAGCACTGGCTTTGCTGGTGGTGTCTTCGACGAGCACCATACGGTGTCGCTGCTTGTGTAGTATATTTGTGGTCAATCAAGATTGCTTCGTGGAAAAAAGCCGAACGTCTCACAGCTGGGTTTGACAAACTGCTTGACCTGAAACTCTTTACATTCTTAAATTTTTATGCAAAGTCTTTCTTACACTGGTTTTGCTTAGTGTTCTTAGCGATGTAAACAAAAAGGTTTTACATTTGAAAATTTCGTGTTCGTAGCCATTACCACCTAATAAACCTTTGCTAACCAAAGAGCGAGTCTAAGGCCTATTGACAAATCCAAAAAAACATCTTCAGGTTGTCGTTTGTAACATTGAAAAACAAATTGCTTTTAGTTCTATCGTTTCCCTATTATGAGTTAGCCCCCAAATCGAAAACATCTTAAACTCCAACCACAAAAATTAGAATCGGTTTCAAGACGTAATAAGACCGAACCGGCCATTTCAAGCTGGATATCCGACCGGTTCTTGCAGAGGATGAGCGTTTAGAGTTCAAGCAACAACCAAAGAAAATATGACACTTGCAAATTGAGCTCAATAGGTTACATTAATACAATATATCTATGCATAAAGATACCACAATGAAAGGCTTCCACAGCCATGACATTATCATAACATTACCAATACCGGTGTCACGTCCCTGCACATGCCTCGTGTTCCTCCAAGGTGGCTTGAACGGCCCATCGTTCGCGTAAAAGCCGGAATAAGACGGCATACGTGAAATACAGCATAACGACTACAGACATTATCTGGTGCCAGTAGGAGGATTGGAATAAAAGATACAACTGTAATATCGCTGACGTCAGTTGAAAGAGTACCAGCCAGTTTATCAATCGCAAAGGACTTCCAAAGAGAAACTAAAGAAAAACAAATACCATTGAAAAGTCTATGGTAACTATTGCAAACATGGTTGGTTTAAGGCAACTATTTTCCTTCAGTCAACCGTTCAGAGTTAATAACAGGCTTTGCAGCGTGTTAATGATTGAGAAAACATTAAGAATTATCCTTACGATCCGATTGGATACGTAACAATAGGTCTATTGTGTAGTCCAGCCAATGGGAAATTTAAATGGCCAGTGAAATGCATCGGGATATAGTATCATCAAATAGTCAGGTTGAGTTACTGTTGGGTGGGCAAACTAACTTTAAGTTAATCAATATTCTTTAGGTTACATACAGCATATCCCTGACTGCTTTTACAAACATGAATTGGTGATTTCAAACTTTTTTTGCACAGAATCTTACACCCTGACTGGATCTCCCTAGCAAAGAGTCATTCATGCGTAACTACTATGACCACAATAACATCATTTACTATTAATAAGAGACTGCTTTTCACCTTAACTCTAAATTATCTTAGCAAATCACGATGTAGGCCAGGAAAAGCTTCCTAAGTTTCTCTATATTGATTCCAACATCAGTTCAGTTTCCTAATGATCACATTAAGCGTGAAACTCAAAGTAGCAACTTAGAACCGTCCTGTTCTATACACCAAATAGCGTAGATTCCAACATCAGAGAGTTTTTGTCAACATGGTCGGATACAATACGATTGCAAAGTCTTGCTGTTGACAAAGTCTCTTTCATGTCATAAAGCTATTTCACCATAGATAATGTACTTGACTAGGCAAATATTACAACTTCTAGTGTACAGGATTTCTTAGTAGGCTGGGAATGAGGTCGAGTACGAGGATGGCTCAGTTGTTAGAGGAGCTGACTACAGACCCAAGGGTCCGTGGTTCGAGTCCCCTGGTATGACCAAACTTTCACCTAGAGCGAGGAGAGTTGCCAGCTCTCTGTAATTCCAGGCGAAGGAATCACGGGGTGTGCTTACATCGAGAGGAAGGACCAGCACACCGCTTGATAAGCATATGCTTCTCGGTGTCTTAAAAATTACCTTCAGATGCTAGGTAGAAACAAATACGACAGGTCGTGATCTAAGCAAAGGCACATTTGCTCTCCTGGATATTTTTCTGGTTTAGCAAGAAATTAAATTTGCACATTTGCGATCCACACTTATCATTCAATCATTCAAAATGGCTGTAAAGCTATCCTGGCAAGGCGTCAATGGATGTTTCCCGGCTGGCCGAGATTCCTACTTCACCGGGGAAAAACCCCGGGAAGCTTTCTCCATATAAACACGTTCTTACAAGTTCAGCAATTAGTGTTTTGATGCCTTAAAACAATATCAAAGTTTACTTACATAGAGTCTCGACTGAGGACCGTCTCCTGGTACGGCTGTGTTTTGTTTGCCAACAGCTTTATAAGAGACTTTGTAGTGTTTCACTATAACACCCTGGGGCCATATGGTTAGAGGCGACCATCTTTAAAAAGAGAATGGTGGTAAATCAGTTAATACAGTTAGAAAATAAATTTAGTACCAGAATGAAAATATAATAGTTTGATTGTTAAAAACACGACATTTCGAGCATGTAATCGTTATTCTGGATTATGTACCACACGCAACGTACATATTTAATTGTAAATCAGTTAGGCGATAAAGTTATGGAATGGTATAAAATAACTAATGGTGGTGAGTTAAGCTAAAATCTATAGTCGCGTTAGTCGTTGCTATTCTAACAATGTCCAGCACAATGAGGTTTCGGCCATTTTATGGAAGATAACCGGACATATGTTTGGCAGGCGCATTTGCCCTAGACTTCGTTAAGATTGTAAAAACCAATTCGACTCCCTCCCCCGACCTGCTGTCTAATTTAAGTTTGAAGCATATCTTTCTAAATTTACAATCTTATCAATTCTATCATCCCAGTGGCATTTAATGACGATGAATGCCCTGTTAAATCTAATAACAGTAAAATATTTATTCAGCAAAGCGAAATCAATAACAGGTGCCTGAACAAAAAATCAGGACTTTTTAGGTACCAGAATCTTAATTCCATGCAGGATGTTTTTTATAAATGCTAACCCTTCCGTGATCTTGAGTTAAGTGTGACGTAGCGACATGTGCAAGTCCAAAGCATAATGCAACAGGAAGTGCCCAGTCCCTTTATTAGCCCACATAGTGCCCAGTCCCTTTTATCATTATTGTCAGAACCATCATTAATCTCTTGCTTACTGATATCTTAATTGGCAGATCTTTTCTGATCTTTTAGCAGCAGTAAGTCGAAAGTGAGTTTCTTTCTTGCTGACTATTCCATATTGCTTATGGAAAATGTTAAATGAAGTTCTTTTCTCTGGCCAAAAACCAATCTCAATACATTTTATAACATAAAAGTTGCTTTGTAAAATAGTCAATACAAGTCGAGCACCACATTCTACCGAAAAGTCAGCGACAGCGAATATCTACGACATATAGGGACAGCAGAAAGTAGGGAATACATCTACCAAGTCCAACTAAGCTTGTAGAGAGTGTAGCAAAGCTGGTAGCACAAGAAAGGACAAAACTTTTCTGCTACGACCCAGATCGGCAACGAAAAACCTACTTTCATTTGAGTAGATTAACAACTGATTGAGTAGCTTTTGAACAATGGGGAAAGATTATCCAACGATATTAACAAGCATTGATTCTCTAGTAATTCCCTGCTCCTTGTGGATTATACATTTAAAATTTTCCTAGATTTCAGCAAATGGTACAAAATATCATAATATCACTTAAATGGATTACAAAACGATTTCTAAGGCATGCCATCAAAACATGGGCATAAACCAATGACGAGAGAAAGTGGCCTTAGTTTTTCATTAACTCTGCATTTATTTTAATTCATCAGTGGTTATCTTCTTGCAATTTGGTCATATTATAGGCGATACTCGAAGCCGATTATGCATCATGTCATTTCTCCTAATGAAAGGGTGATGCCAGCAAAGCCATCGAAATCAAACAATGCCGAAGAATATTTCAGACACACTATGAGACCATTTCTGCCTTGCAAAAGCACCTGATTATAATCCGTCTTTAAACAAATTTCTCGAAAACTTATCTCTTCCTTATGCAATTTCTTGCCCTTAATAGAGATACCGTTTTTGATGCCGGTGTCATATGCGTTTCGGTAACCTTATGCAAAACGGTCCGGGTACACTTGTGCATAGGGTACCAAATCGCATATGACAGCGGCAGCACGCCTATTGTTCTTCAAATATACGCAATACGAGCATGGGGGTTATAAATATTAACAAAACTTACACCCTACAACATCCATTTTACAACAATGAAGTATTAGACCCCCTTGGAAATTTATATTAGTGTTTAAAGACTTTATTGATATCTGTACTTAGATCTCCTTTAAATAGAAAATATTTGCTGTTAGGACGTTTTCTACATACAAGTTCAGTTCAGTTGCTATATACCATAGCAAATTGCTTGTTCTTTGAGACAAAAATATTTCATAATTTCAAGCTGAAAAGGAACTTTCAAGTTGAAAAGAGCTCTTTATATCAAGTACTCACTAATGACTTTTGTATCAGAATTTCTGCCAAACTGTTAACTTTGTAAAACTGGATAAAATCTGCCAAAAAGGAAGATTACCTTTTTTGGTCTTAATCTAATCAAGGTCTCAAAGATAATTTCTGAAGTGCTAATTTCTGAAAAATTGACGCGAACATGCGAATAGGAAAGGGCAAAAAGAAGGAAAACCAGTAAATTTCGTGTATACTTACACGTGTTGTGTTTCCCTGTGTCCATAATATCGTTTCCAAGACCCAAGATGCACCGCACACCGATGCAGGGCGTCAATATATACGAATGGCATCAGATGGCCGATAAGAAGTACGAATGAATTCCACCAAATAAAAAGAACGTACTGTATGGCCCAGTGAGGATCGTAATAAAATGAACCATTCTAAATCAAATAAAGTATTATCTTTAATAACATATAGCAGTCACTACACGAGTGTTAGAAAGCAAGGATTCTAAGCTGGGGAAATTCGCTTAGGAGTTTCAGGAGAGACTTCAAATACGATTGACAAACATTCATGAAAAAATATGTATAAACAAGGCCTTTTTGCAATACATATGTGAACACAATTTGCAGCAACCTGCAGCCTAACAGTTGCATGATCCTTGAGGCGGAAGCAATTTCGAGTTATACTGGGTTGAGAGGCCAGTGTTGCCAGAAGGGGCCACGCTAGAGACATGGTTGCCTTAGTGAGTGCAAACAAGGAGAACATATCAAGGTCGTAAGACATACCTGAGTAAATTTTACTGGGATGAATCCAACGTAATAAGCACTAACAACAGAGCTGAAGATGACTTGTTTGATTCTCAAATTAAAGTCCGTTCGTAAACATTCGGCTTCGTACCGCACACTGTCAGGAGACACAGTGCAGTGGTTTTCCACACATCTCGAGCTGTCTTCTCGTTTCAAATGACCATTATTAGTAATATTACCATTCTGAGTAGTAGCTTGACCGTTTTGTACCGTTTCTTCGACCTTGTTCTTTTGCTCGCATTTCGTCGGTGATATGCTGCCCAGCTCACTCCCTAGCGACTGCGGAGTGGGTCTAGCTAGCAATGAGGTATTACTGGCGATCAAATCCTGGACTGCTTGTAACTGGTGAGAGCCAAGTCGTAGCAAGACCTTATGACCATAGGGGTTGAGAGTGAAGCCAAAAGTTCCGAGATAGACGGCAAATCTGCAACAAAAGTAGGAAGGATAACAAGATTTTATAAAGAAATGCTAAGTCAAAGTCTGGAAAACTACCCATCTTTCCGGACAGTATCTTTGAGCTCCAAAAACATTGAGCCCTTAAAAAACAATTTCTAAAGTTCCTTTTTAATCATTGGTCTATAAAAAGACCAACCTTCACTTCAATTTTTTGTTCATGTGCACGCTGCGACCAAGCGAACGCTATTTTGAGACGGCGCTGGTCGTAAGGAACACATTTCGCTCTCCTTGTTAATAGGCTGTGTTCCTACTCCCAAAGTGACTTTGCGCAAACAAGGTACGATACGAGGAGCCAATCAGATCTGAAAACGCACAGCGCATGCGCGAATGATTAGAAAAAACTGAAATGAAGGCTACTCTTTAAAGTAACTGACCGTGCGACCATCGTGTTTTCTTGAATATGTGTTAAGGTTACTTGGCAAAGAATTGAGAAAAACTGTCAAAAATTGTGACACAAAAAGAAATCACTTACGGATAGCATAAAAAGAGCACATCTTCAATCGAGCTGTTTTGCACCACGCAGCAAAAAGACCAAATACCGGCGGCAATCATGAGAGCAAAAAACAATGTCTTCAAAACGATCTTGGCCCAATAAGCAGATGAATGAACTACTTCAGACGCCAATGTCTAGTAATTAAGATTGACATGTTGATTGAAATGGTTATCAAAGGTGGATAAAAGAGACAAAGGTATCGAATAAGGTTATATATTAGTATGGTCTGGTTGTGTAAAGGATCTTTATAGCTTTATCTTCCATTCAAGCAAGACAATTTTGTTGCAGACGAATTCCAGAAACTATTATAAAATGCTTGATGATCGCATTGAGTGTGAAACTCGGAGATGCAACTGATAACCATCCTGTTCTATACACCAAAAGCGTAAACTTGGTAATACAATACTTGAAAGTGAAGGCGATGACCTTAGAATTCATTTCTTCTACGAAAGGGCTTAAAGGAGATACTTTTTCAATGTACATATCAAATTTTCCAAGAACTTGTTCCTGGACTGAACTGGTCCATTACTTGAACTCTGACAAAGATACTTTCCAACAGTAAAATGTTGGTCCTGGTCTAGCTTTAAGTTGTTTTTATCATTTCTTTTTATGTTTGATATAGGTATCGTTCACAATTATCTATGATGAGCCTCAGTTTCGTATTTTCCAAGGAGCACTTTAAACATTCAACAACTTTTTAACTCTTCAATATACAGCCCTTCATTTCCATTTATCAACACCTTGCCTGTTCGTGATTCTTGGAAATTACACCCTTTTCAAGAAAATTAAAATCGTTTCCAAACACCACGTGACTAGAAAAACAGATACCAGACTGTGATAATTTGTCATGGTCTCAAAAAAGGGTAAGTATATGACCATAGGTAATGGGGTATTTTTACTTAATTTTGCATGCCATTAAACAACCCCTAAGCCAACGTTCCCAAGTATTGGCCCTGTTACCTGAACTGACCTGCCATTCAGCAGGGAGATAAAAAACAACAAGGTTGATCACCTTTTTCACAGCCAGCCATGAAATCCTTCTTGAGAGAATGATAACAATGAAGAGTGCCAAGTGCAAATCAATCACATATGCATTCTAAAAACAAAAACATAAAAGCCAATAACATGTAGTTGCATGTTGTTTAAAGCAAGATTGTACAATATACAATGCAGCCATTATACAATATGGCTGTTAGGATGGATGTCTAGAGGTGTAGATCCCCTTTTAAAGCAGTCACAGTTTTGCTGATAGTTTAAATTTTTTGGATATAAACAAGTACAAAAACAGGAGTAGAGACAGGAATAGGACCATAGCTTACAAAAGAGCACTGACAGAAACTAAAAACTTTTCTTCCTTTATGAAAAAAGCATATAGTCAAAAAACTGTATGTCAAAGTTTCTTGTTACTTTAAACATAAATCAATCCTTGCGCATAGTTTCCCAACTAAACAGGGAAAGGATTTTCAGATATAAAAGGAATTTCATTTCTGCAGGTTTGACATATTGCAATATGTTTAAGGCAATATGTCCTGATGCATTTCACTGGCCATTTAAATTCCCATTGGTTAGACTATACAATAGACCTATTGTTATGGAGCCAATAGGCTAATTTTCATTGTTTTCTTGATTCTAAAAACGCTGCAAAGCCTATTGTTAACTCTGGATGGTTGACTGACAGGACATAGTGCCCTTAACCTCAAAGTTTCACAGAGAAATCAAAAGTTGTTAAATTGCTTTAGCACATAGCATCTGTATGCCTAAAAATTCAGAAACCCGATGTGCATATATAGAGAGATCACACCAAATCACTAACAGCATTTTGGAAGTGCTACTGCATAAATGTGTTTTCCTTTTTTTAGACTTTTCCTATAAACAAAAATAATTTTTACTAAATATATAAGCAAAAAAATTTTGTATCCTCTACTTTTCGTCATAAGTAAATACACAAGGGCTTTCAAGAAATCTGGCTTTTTGATACTTCAAGAAACTAGAGCCAGAAAAGCCATTTCTGGGCAGAACAACCATTGGTATGCAGAGGATTGCATGATTAAACAAATTGCTATAAACTTGGAACAATCACTTTTTCCAAATATGTCAGAATTTTGTGGAAAAACATAGTAAAAAACATACACATTGAAATTGCTCAGACTATGGGCTATTGGCATTAAAAATATCTAAAGCAGAACTGATAAGGGATAGATATTAAAAAAACATTATTGTGAATAGCTTTCATTGCATAAATATTTAAGCTACAGTAAACACCCACATAAAAGAATCTAGTGGATTAAAAGACTACAGGCTGAAACTATGAAATCTATAGACCCCCATTGCATAGGAACCCATCCAGCCTAAAATCTGACATAGATTCTAATTTGTAGAGATCACTAAATTACAATAAACTCTAGTTGCTTAGTCTTTGTCATTGAACCTTCAACTGATATCATAGATCCTTTAAAATACCTAGTATATAAATACAGTATTCAATACTATGTTCAGTGTTTCAATATTTGTCAATTCCATAATTTATATCAATATTTAAACCTGTGTAAACAATATTATGATAAGGTGCCACAAAATACTCACTGTTTTGTAGATGTTGACAAATTGCATCAACATTGACACCATCAGATAGCCAAATAGCGCTAATTCAAATTGCATGGGAGTGAGTTCAGGCAGCATTGGTACTGGTTTGTGATAGATTGGCACAATTGTGAGGTATGATGCTAATGTAGCCCCCGCAGAACCATGAGATGCTGCTATACTTCCATTCCTGAATATCAATACAAGTATGGTTAGGTGAGAACTTTTTCTACACAATATGATATATATTTAATAATTAATTATATAATACATAATTATTGTATTATATGATATTTATATATTATTATATATTTATATTGTCAGAACCATAGAAACTATAGTACAAAACACAAGCAGACAAAGGAAAAGCACACAGAGTAAGTAAACTAACTCCATATGCCAAAAGCATTCAAATTTTCTCATTCAATTCTAAAATTCAAAGTGAGTTGAAGGGAAGGTATAAATATAGCAAATTTAGGTGAAGCAACATTTTCTTCTTCAGTATAATTTTTGGTACTTTATGTGCTGAGCTACAGTAAATTTGCAACATTTACAACAGGTTTTGCAAATGATACATTGTTTGTTGTTTCTGTCTATATTTTACCATTGTTTTTGTTTTCATGGCATTGGAGGTACAGAACAAACACTAAGCTCAGCCTCTTTTACTGAAATTCAGTGATGTAAAAATAAAAGTCATCTTGTGGATTTTGATTTTCAGATTGTATTACCAACAACCCATAAATATTCATAATCCTGGCATCGTACAATTGGGGCTATTTGAGTAAATATTACTAAACAGAATACAGTATCTTGTTGACTTTCTAAAGACTGGAAAAAAGTTTGAGAGATAATACTACATGTAACAGAAGAACAAGAGAACTCATTTAAGGTAGTATTCATCTAAAAGAGAGGTGCCCATTAACAAAATGCAGATAAAGTTAAAGATATGCTCTAGACATAATCATGATTTGCATCTATGAAACTAGATATGATCCAACTAAAGTCTGGATAGGAATAATTTAACTAAACAAAAATAATCGAACTCAGGCACTACATTGCTGTTGCAAGATTAAAAGGGTTGAAAATGAATTTCCAATAACTGTCTAGATTTAATGCAATAAAATTCATTTTTGTAAAAGATTTGATAAAGGTGCAAAGTAGAGAATAAAGAGATGTAAAATTTATAACTTATATTTAGAAATAACTTATATTGTCTTATACTGGCCACAAAAACATTTTATAAGTTTAAGTTTAGACTGTAAATCTTAGGTCATAAAACTGACTTGCCAACTTAGATATCAAATTCTGTTGTTAAAGAGTTATTCGAGTATAGATAAAAATTGGTTAAGGCACATCACATTTGATTTCTTTCTAGCCTAGCACAGTTGGGAAATGCTTACACTGTTCAGCACTAGACTGAAAACTATGACAAATTGCAGTGGGGAAAATGGATCACATTCAGATGCAAGCATAAACAGCATTCACAGTTTATCAGAGTATACTTGAAATGGAATAAGCTTTATGTAGCTCAGCTAAATTTATCAATTAACTATAAGAAATAGAACTAAAGAAAGATACTAATAGCAAGCAGCTTAGGCCCAACATCTTAGATTCAAATCACCCAAAATATAATATGGGTGCACCAAGTATCACAGGGCATACACAATTCTAGGGTTTACAAGGCCATACTGAATTATAATCTTTGATGACATCAAGTGAGGGAGGCTCATAAACATTGATGTTGAGAAAAGGCTATAATATGATAAATTTTGATCAGGAAACCCTTAGTGATACTTAAGGCTAATATTATATATCAAAATTTAATGAATAGGAAATAAAGTGAGGCCTTGCCATTGAAAATGTGGGTTCAAAACATTTTTGAAGCAATCAGCTTGCAGTTTGCCCCTGATAGGCCAATAGTGTTATGAATCACAAAATTGTGTATTGTTGGCCTCTTTGTTGGTAAAGGGATTATCAATAATAAAACGAGATAAGTCTTGTTACAAAACAAAAAGTTTGTATTTGATTAATCATGTATCAATATAAACTGTTATTGGTATTTCTACATCTCAAAGACATCAAATGAAAATCGACAGAAAGGCATAACCGGTAATATGAACTGCATTTTAGTCTCTGAGATGTTTATTATTAGCAATGGTTTATAACACAGAACTCAAAACATAAAGGGTTATCTAACATTGCAGAATCGAAGAATCCTGGATGAAATTTGTAGTGGTTATCGAATGACCGGCTTATTTAATAACAATAAACTATATCTTATTTTCTGTTGATGCAGGAGGGTTTACAAAAAACACATCAATATAATGAGTTTCACGGCAAAGTAAAGTACACTGCCTTGAATCGACTGGCATATTGTAGATCTAACCTAGACAACAGAACCAATCTTTCTAGTCTACAAAATCACAATAACAATGGCCTAAGGGCAAACATGACAATTAATCATCAGTGTAAAAAGCTTTATTATACCTTTCTGCGAGCTTTATGTTCCTTACAGCGCCTTTGTGAGCCCCGAATTTTCGAAGGACTGGCATGAACCACGATTTACTCTTCCAATTATTGACAGATTGAGCAAAGTAACGAATTGGTAGATAGGCCAGCAGATACACAAGCAGCATCGGAAAAATAATACACGGAGACGAAGTGCTCCTGAAAAGAATCCTCAGAGCATATAAAATAATAGCCGTTCCAAGGACAGTAAATCCGCTATTTTCGTAACTTTACTGCATAAATCTTTAGTTATTTGATCTTTACTTCACCCACTGCTCTTCATCCTGTCACCTCTGTTCTTGGACGCTATTACAATTGGTCAGCGGTAAACCTCCTCCCAAGTGCCTTTCTTAGAGCAAAAAAGGTTTTGTGATGAAGAAAGTCTTCCTTTCTCAGGTGTTGGAATTTAAGCGTGAAATTAAATAGATTGATTGCTTGGTAACCAGTAAAAGGAAATCGACATTTTGTAAATCATTACTTTAGCTTAATGTTTGGAAAATGTGGAAATCTTTTAATTTAGCAATTTTTGCTGGGTAAAAATTTTCTGCTCCACTGAATGTTTCCTAAAATACATAAAAAGCATACAACACGGATAAGAATTCTCTAACTTACACAAACGCTTCAAAATTGCCCTCGAATCATTAACTTTGCCATGGAGAATTTGATACCCAGGGTACACTATGCGTTGAAGCAATGCATGATCATTGTCAAGCCTAGGGCACATTGAACCTGGGCTTCTTGCCTCCTTAAAAAGCCCCCTTGTGGACAGGCCCCACGCAGCAGGGGCTATAGCTCCCTCACATTTTTGCAATAATAGGTAAGAAATTTTTGGAACTCTAACGCAATTTTGAAAAGTTCACTCTAACGGGATCCTAAGAAGTAGCAGGTACTTCTTGACTGGAAGCCCTTCTTTGTTCATTTTCTTGGTGTTATATCTTGTTTATGGAAAGTTGTATTTTGTAACTTGGTTGGTTTGGTGTTTAAGTATCCTCAAGCTAATTGTATCTATTTTTACCGTAATTGATAACCAGGCTGTGTATCAACAATAAGTGGAAATTAGTAAGCACTCTCTACAAGGGACATTTTCCGGCATTCTAAAGGGCATGGCCACAAAAATTTCCTGTCACATCCTTTTCAGCTACCCCACTTTAAGACTGATGCGCGGTGCCTGTTTCTGGAGAAAAAATATATTCGAAATTATTTGATTTTGAATCTCTCTAAACGAACTGAATATTGAATAAATATCGAAACGAAAAATATTGAATAAGGTCCCAGAGGCAATGTCGTAAAAACTGTCCCATTAGTTATTGAGATAAAAGATAGGTTGGCTTCAAGAGCATGCAGACCGAGTACGAACAACAATTCTCGGTTCTGACTCGACTTCATCGACTTTTTATCTCGTCCCTACAGACCTTTGACAAACATGGACCTCAGACTTGCTCTGACCGTCCAAACAACATTGTCCTAAAGATTTGACCGGCGAAACCATTTGATCGATCATTGATTAATACATTAGAAAGAGACACATAGTGCCAACTGCAAGGGAACCTAGATACCAAATGTCACATATGATGCCAAAACTGAGCCTTTGCATACTCTTGGTCAGCAAGCCAGCTTCAAATTTTGAGCTACCTGCAGCTAGCAAACTAATAGACTGCGTGTAAGCCAGAGAAGTAGCCTTTGGCGATAAATTGTACACAAGCTAATTTACTAGATATTTGGTTTTTTGTTAGCCAAGATATTCATTATGCTAGAATTTGGCTAGGATTGCGCATACCCCAGATTGAGATAGTTTCATAAATCAACAGCAGCTGGATTCCAAGAGGATTTCAATAGAATCTGGCATTGTAATGGTCGTGAGTGAATTTTTGTAAAAAAAAACGATTTTCTTTAGCAAATACCAGCATGTTTATCTGGAATTGAAGTACCAAAGATATTTCAAGAACATTCCGGATATCAGCGTAAAGATCTGTATAAGCTATTTGGCTGCAAGTTTCTTTATCTATCTTCTTTATTTACTTATCAATTCAATTGATTTGAATGTCTTGAGAGTTTATAGATTATTTAAATAGCCATACAGACTGATATGGACCGATCATCAACATTTTCTATAAACACAAGCAAAAGAAGATTAAACTATCTACTTTATTCAGGGACACAACCATAAACAGCTACTAGGATCCGGAAAATTGGTGGAATTTAGAAGGCATTTCGAAACAAGGTGGAAAACAAGACTAATTAACTTCAGGATCATTTTGCTTTCTTTCCTTCCAGACTTTTGTTTTATCTGAAATTCATGCTTTGTTTTAGCCAAGTTACAATAATAAAAATCTATTTTGACCGCATAACCTACAAGAATACAATAAAATGCTATGAAAATTCGACAGAGTATGGCCAGTGAATGGCCTAAATTGCGCCGTTTGATTTTGCCAGTTGGTTCCTGCTACTTTGGCCTCATTCGAAAATTTTCAAATCCAAGACCATCTTGCTGTGCTATGTAAAGATACCTCAGCCAAATTAAAACATTCAAATTATTTGTACATTTTCATGGGTTCTTTTGGATTTTTATATCCAAACCCAAATATTCTGAAAAATATATTTTCATGACGTCATTCCTTATCAATTTATCCTTTATCCTTTTATTTTACGTTAGTTCTCAATATTTGAAGCCAGGAGCCGATCCAGGCTGGATTTCTTTAGGTACAAAACTTCACGCCAGTTTCGCGATACATTCGCGAATGAAGCTGTTGTTTGTCCACATTTTTGCTTAATTAAAACCTAGATACAGCCCACGTAAAGAATACAGTCTGTTTTTTCTATAATTTGTTATTTGAAAATTTTCTGTAAACTCCAGGGAAGTTCTATTTGCATTTTAAAGTCATTTAAAAGCAATTTGAAAAGCTTTGAGGTACTTTGCCAGTAAGCAGACGTGTCAACAATTCTTTCTTGGCTGACCGGAAACTTCTCTTAAGCACTGAGTCTATTTCAAGATTTCTGTACTAAAAGTGAACTTGCCTTAAAACGGGCCAGTGCTCATGACTGTTCGATGATCCTCCTGATATGACGTCGTTGCTCGTATGTTAGCCCTAGCTAGGCCCTAGGTCAAGAACTCTTAGAAAGTATTCCTTTACAAATGCCCACAAGTAAACACAGAAATCTGGACAGTGAAGCGCCGAACGATTCAAAATTATCAGTTTTAATTTATGCATTGGGGTGAAAATGTTTCAAGTGTTGTATTAAGTATTGCTTTCAACAAAAAGCTTCATTCATTTAATGCAATTCATTACTGATATTAGCCACAAAACGATTAATTTCGGTTTGTTTTGTACGAGAATGTATCCACTGCTTATTTGCTAATAATTAGATATCTACTGCCATTCTAGCAATCAATTATTTCCCATTTATCGATTTGTTTTGCTGATGATCTGGGATCATTTTGTGTTGTTCTTCAATCCCAGGATACAGTTGTCAGATCTGATAGCAAAGGCAACAGCTTTAGGGGCCGCCTTTTTGAACGTATGGCATGGGTGAGATACTGCTGGTTGAATAAGCTGGATTGAAAGACCAATTTTATTACCCAGATTTGACAATGGACTTATTAGGCCCAGAAGCCTGAATTCAAAAAAAACTTTACTTGTTGTATTCACGTTCCCATAAAGTTTGAAGACCAACAAATGTAAGATGTACCATTATTTACAGTGCCAGATCAGGAAAAGCATGGTTGTATGACTTTTGTTGATAAGGAGAATAAAGAGAAGAAAGGTTTAATCGAAATCCTCGCCAAAGGTCGTAAAATTGTCTGAATTACCCGCCAAAGGCAGAAGCGTCAAGCTTATTTTTTGGCTGGGCAATAGACAAAACCTTACTGCACAGGAAGGCCAAACAAAAGTTAATGGAAATAACCGGCAAATTTGGAAATGTCCTGTAAACTGCTTCAGCATTAGAGAGTTACTTAAAACAAGTTAATGTGAAATGTTATATTTTTGTTTGCAGAAAATTTATCCATTCTTTGTTTCATAAGAACATGCACTGTAAGAATACTGAGACTCATCTTTACAAAAAAGAAACTATTTTAGAACAGTCCTAGCAATGCCCAGCCTCAACTGGAAAGTAGAAGTAAAACAATGTGTTTTTGAACATTTTCTGTCATGCTAACAAAACTGGGCAGCTTCTAACAGCAATCAATGTTGAAAGAAAAACAACATTAAGACTCTTTTATAAACAGATTGAGTTGACGTGCAAAGTAAGCCATGAAAAACATTCGCCTTGATTGTTATTTTGACTTGACCAGCTTCATAAGAGAAATTGTCAGCTGACAGAAATGAGTGCTCGAACACAAGTTGCTAATTCTTTATTGCTTGTAGTTTCAAGAAATTTAAAGTTATTGAGATCGGCAAAAATTTTTTCAGGTTTTTCAGGATGTGGTTCTTGTGGAGATCAGGGAACCGTAGCTCAATGAAATTCAACTATCGCACACTTCTGCAGCCTCATCTGGTGCAACAAAAAACAAGTAAGTAAAAAACTGGAACTTTTGTTGATCATCTTACAGCCGAAAACATTTTTCCTGAATTTCCCTTCCAACTCTGTCAAATCAAGACAAACAATCTTGAATTTCTTCCGACGGAAACAAAATTTTGCAAGTGGGAAGATCTGAAAGGTGTTATTAAGTTCTGCTTTTCAGTATTAAATTTTGCAAGTAGTTGACGAATTTCTTCTTTAAGAGACACACAATGCCTTAAAACATTTCCTCTGCTAAACCATCGCACTTCTGTATGATACAGAAGATCACTATAATCCATTTAAAAATCCACAAACCTTGCGATGACATAAAATTCGCGACTTTTACAACAAACTTCGTTACATTCTCATTACTACTTATTTTGGAGCAAAAAACATTCAATGATGCAGTTATGCTGGCGCATACGTCTTGATCAACTTTTGGCTTTGGAGTAGCAGTGCTAAAGCCTATGCTGATATTCCCTTGCAGGCAATATCTACCCTTTTGGCCCTACATACCAAACATAAGTTTTAATCCTAGTTAATATATGCAAAGTTAGAGGAACCACTCTTGCAAAGCCCAATCTGGAGCCACTCTTTTCATCCTTCATATTGCCCAAGATGTCTTTATGAAATAGTTCAAAAATATCTAGAGCAAAATGGTTTTGAGCCAAAAACTGTCAAGTCGCTATTTGCGTAGACTTTCCCTACGTCTTGTGAGCCTCTGCGTAGGCGACAGACGTTCCCTCTTAATCCCAATCCCCTCCACTATTTGCGACAATTTTCTCTCCAAAGAACCAATCATTAATGTAAGTTACATCGATCACCTTCTATGTTGCGGCCACTGTAGAAATCATCCTTCAACATAAGAAGTTCATCTAATGGATACGTGACAAGCTATTTAACGGGGATTTACAGTCTGGGAAACGCTTCTGGCACTTTTGATAACGAAATGTTTCAAAAATACTTTTAGTTTTAAGAATGGTTCTATGAAAAATCAGTTGCAAAGAAAGTATGAACTCTCGTGCTTTTTAACTGTCGCAGAAAAATGATGAAATATCTCTGGCTGCCATCTTTTTGGTCACAAATTTGTGTGCAAGAAACCTTGGCCAATTTCTAGCCAAAACGAGAAGCAACAAGAGAAAAACTCTCGCTAGGGCTACAAAAAAGACATTTAGCCTTTAGGCCCACATCTCGATGGTAGTTGATGGAACAAGTGATAGCGCATTCTAATATTCTCTTTATCTCTACACGTAAAGAAGCGTAATAAGATTTCGAGTTTTCATTCCTTTCTATACAGGCAACAAACAGGATCTCTTTAGCTGAAAGTCGTTTATACCAAATGGATGGAGGTTCATGAGAACTGCCAACTGGATGCTAAAAACAATGTGTAAACTTTGCAAGTGTTCTGCAAACAACTTGAAATACAACCTATGGAAAATGTACATGATTACAAATCATCTATCAATCAGATTCTAACCACAAGGAAACCTACAAAAAACATGACCTCAAATCGGGAAACTGAAACTGTCAGATGCATATCTTTGAAAGCATATTGGAGGTCAGTAAAGGCGTGAAAGCTGCTGATTAAGAGATAGCTGCTTGGCTTTTGGTGCAGCAAACGATGGCTTTACCATTACGAAGATACCATGGATTTGTTAATTTCTCTAAGTTTCCTTCTGGGAAGGGAAAATTTGGTTATGGTAAGAAGCCTAGACATACGCCTGAAACTAGAAGAGAGGCCACAAGAAGAGAGCGCTTACGGGTAAAGGCGCTCTCGCAGGCTTACGATTCTCTGCAACAAGTGATACCTTTCGACAGCGATACAAAAATCACCTACTTATCCATACTAAGGGGAGCCGTTGCGTATATCAAAGCATTGGAAATGATTCTGGGTGTGAGAGAAGACATAATGTTGACAAAAAACAAGAAAAAGGGCAAGGCACCAACAGCGGAAAAAGAAAATCAGCAAGATGTCATCACGGTGAAAGAGGAAGTTTTGTAAAAATAAGGCAGAAATGTTGATCTAGCTTTGAGAGAAGCAATCGAGAAACAGTCAAGACTTGTGTCGCACACAACAGGCTAACGGAAATTCTATTTTAATATTGTCGTTTGGGCCTGGAACGCCCTTGAATTGTGGTATTTAAACTTTGGTGGCAACTCCAATTGTTTCTGGATTTACTGGTTTAATTTTAATTTACGTTAGTATGAAATTAACTGTTAGGGAAAAGAAGTTTATGTAAATCTGCACATTATTTCCATACGCAACTTGTCTCTGTCTTTCTTTAACATATTTTTGTTTTGTGCTTAGTTTTGTAAGAATTTCTTTATTACGTAGAGATGAAAATCACAATGCCTTAGATTACTTAAAGTGACTTACTGAAGATGAGAGATGGGAAAGGGGTAGAAAAGTAAAAATCTTGTTTATAAAGTTGTTTTCTACTGTTAAGCAATCTAAAAATACCCTTAAAAGTTTAAAACTACTTGTAATTTTGCTTGTTGTTATTTTGATTCTCACAAGAGACTTAACATAAAGCGGTATTAAGTTCTCAAGCAGGTTCACTGGTTTAAAATCTTAGCACCATTGAAAAAGGGACCAAGATCAAGTTCAAGTCCGTGTTAGGAAAATAAAAAACGGATTAACAATGTTTTTGATTCAAACAAGGACACTACCAAAAAATTCGAAGTTTTTCTCGAAGTTTATTTCTTTGCATCATTGGTAAAAGCATAGCTAGATAAAACATTGTACACCCATCTGGAAGGGAAAAAATCAGTGCCTTAGTTGATTTCAGCTAATTTAAGCCCTCGTATTTCCATCTTGAACCAAATGAAAATAAGGAGATATTTCTTATGCTAATTATTTGGGAATGGTAGGTATGAAGCAAATGGCACAAAGGCTTGTTGGTTACCCTTTGAAAACATAACATTATCGGCCCATAAGCTCTATTTACACTACACAAACTAGCCCGGGTTCACCGGTACAGATTCAATATGGATCCGTTCTAGTGTAAACACTCACAAAAATGATTACAGATCCAAATAAGTTCATGTTTACACTAGAACTTTATCGGAACGGTTTACTAAATCTCATACTTTGAGAGCTGGACCAAAGTTTTGAGAAGTCGTCATGTCAAGAAGCATTTTTTGTAACTTTGAAAGATATTTCATTTTTCGCCATCGTTTGGCAAGATATTTTCAGAGATAAAAATTTATGGTTAGGATGTCTAAGACCCCGTTTACACTGTCCCGTGCAAGTTTGGAACCGTGACAAAACTGTCGCGGTTCGCCCTTGCGTTTACACTAGCACTGTGGAACCGTGACGATTTTGCTCTGCTATCCGGAACAGTTTTGACCCTGCTTTGAAAGCGAACGAATTTTGTACCGTCACGGTTCCTTTTTTTGAACGGGACAGTGTAAACACCTATCCGAGACGATTTTGTCACGGATTCACAAAGAGGTCTTTTGTATGGCTGTTTCAGGTAATCGAGGCTTTGATTGTGGCGTAACTACGTTCTCAAATTCTGAAGAAAAGGAAATTCTGAAGAAAAGACGACCACAGAAAAGGCTTGTAGTGTTTCTCAGTCCAAGCCTTGATTAGACTTGGCAGTTTTGTAGTCTAAAATAACACTGAAAGTTAAAGCCACCTTGTCTTTCGTCCAAGTAAAGTTTTAATCGGCCTTCCGCTCCGTTTTAACTCACAATAAAAATTCGATTGTTGACTTCAGCGGCAAAATAAAAGCCTTGGTTGACTAAATACAGCTTCTTCTAAACAATGTTCTACCATTAAATTAAGGTCGTACCGGTACAGTGTAAACGGAACGGCTAAACGGAACAATTTGGAACCGCGACAGTGTAAACACTTGCGAACCGTAACGGTACAAAATTGTCCCGGGACAGTGTAAACGGGGTCTAAGAATATCATTTGATCTTTGCGTGGCTTATAAAGGTGATAAACAATGGAACCAACCTCTGGCCCCTCATTGTCTCGTACCCGATCAGTACCCGTTTTGATCCATGTTTAAACTAGACCTGAGCTGGAAAAGATCCAAACAGGTACACTTTGAAGAGCATTCCCAAAGTGGCAGCAGATCCAGCAGGTCCGAAGTAAATGGGAAGCCTATCTAATCTCGTTCTGGTACGGTTCCTTTTTGAACAGTGTAAATGAGGTTTCAGTCAATTAAGCAAATCGTGATAAACCATTCTGAAGTAAAATGTTTGCTTTAAGAAGGCTTTTTAAACAGAGGGTCAAACTGTAGATGGGCAATGAAGAGAACATTTTAGTGCCAAACCAGTGGCATTTTAGCCATGAAACAGTACTTGTTAAGGTGATCTGGTGCCTATTTATGTCTGAATCAATATTTGAAGTCAAAGTTTAAAAATAGGGCCTCAGAATGAATGGAATATGAACCAATGTTGAATCAAGGTTTTTTGACAGCCTAAACAAAAAAAATCAGCAATGACCCCATTTAGCTGTAAATGGGAAAAAAGAAGGCGGCGTCTACCAAATAAGGCAGAAGCCGTGTCGAATACTTAAGAAATTGCTCGCAGTAGAAGAAGCAATTTACTCATGAAAGCCCTATATAGAAAACAAAAACTCTTACAAAGCATTGCTTACACAAGCAATATAAATTTATGATCCTTGCAAAAAAGTCGAGGCAACTAACTTGCATATTCCAATTACATCACCCCCTTCTTTCGAAACAATGTTGACTAGGGCACAGATCAGCGCTCACAATTCTCCAAAATGGGATCCTATTGCAATGATTAGGTTATAAGTTTCCAACTGACATTGTCCTGGATACTATTCCGAAAATATAACAGCGAATGCTTAGGAAACTGTCAATATTCTAAAAACATGCTTTAAACACCAGGTTTTCCAAAGAATTTTGGCAAAGCCACATTGTTGTATATCAATTAAGAATGAATATATAAAAACATAAGCCATTATTTCGTCAGTGAAATCTTTTGATTCATCCAAATCCCCTTAGTGTTTTTGGCAAAAAACAGCAAAAAGCTACGAAATATCTCCAGTGTCAATCGTAAATTGGTTTTATTCTAATCAATTGCAGGTTACTTAAAAATTGCACCGTATAAATCTAAATGTTTACTTCGTGCTAAGTGTACGCCATAATGACTTTCTTCTTTTTCTTCTTTCTTAGTTTCTCAGTAACATCCTCGAAGAACACCGTGCTGTTAGCTTCCATTTCTGATTGAATGAACTTAAGTCCGGCAATGTTAAAACCAATTTGATCCTAAAGAAAAGAAACGTTATGGCGTGAGCCTTTTCATAGGTTATAGTAATTTGAGGCTGAGTTACAATTATGGGAGAACCCTAACAATTCTAGCAGTGTATAGCCTTGGTTCATAAAAAGCATCCATCAAAATGGCAAGAGAAGTCATTCAATAATTTTCTGTTTCAATATGTGGCCCACATGAAAATACCTTACGAACCTGGAACACTCTACACTGTTAAATTAACTTCTTAAAATTAACGGCTATTGTCCTTGATAATAGGATAATTACTTGACTACCCAGCTCCTAAAATGGAAAACTACGCCAAAAGACGGCACACAAGTCCTGCGCTGAACAGTGACATATCGAGTGCACGTGAACAAGAAGTTGGATCTTTTTCTTTAATATTACGTTTCATTGAAATCTTAACATGTTGTACAGTGAGCATTTCATATAGCGAGTAACTGCAGTGCACCATATCTGAAATTCGTTGTAGGGAGGTGTCGGTGACATGCAGGCTATTCTTATAAGTTTCGACCACAGGAAAAGACAAGTTGGTTCATTGTTTATCCGCTACTGGTAAATGTCCGTTCATACAGACTTCCTTATACACTTAGCATTTGCAAACCCTTGAGGCTATTTTCTAGTTGGTTGAGGAGACGAACCAGCATTTGTTTGAAGGTCGGTTGGCTTTTCAAAATTTTGCATATTATGCACACGCGCAGTTAAAGTCATTTTCACATCGCATAATATATCCTGTGGTAGGAACATTCGTGACACTTATGTGAACTAGCCTGTCTCAAATCAAAAGAAGAAGGAAATTTAGAGGAAAGGGTGTCATGAGAAGAGTGAGAACGAATCTATGGTTTACATATGCAACTATGATATATAACAGTTTTGACTAAATGCTGTGAAGATGTGCATGTTTGTATTATGCACTTTCTCATTGGTTCAGACAAATGAAAAGAATAACGGCCATAAAAAAGGAATTTAGAGTCGTCTCCTCAACGATAGTACTAGCTCCAACACCAAGATTCTGTCAAAATGGTTCCTGCACTTAAATTCACAGTCTAGAAAAGTGTCAACCTTTCCATGGATAGGATGCCCGCTTTAAACCCTTTCAAAGCGTCAACCTTACCGCTTTAAACCCTTTCAGAAAAAAGCAAAGGAAGGTAAGATTCGGGTTAAGCATTCATATTTCTTTTCCCCTCACTGGTTGACCTTTTGAACGCAGTGACCTTACAAACTTACAGTGCCAAGGCTTTGCCAAAGTTTCTTACAATAATACAACATCAAATCTTCAGCTAGCTGATAAATATTTACAATTGATAAAAACTTTACCTTTCTTTCTCTGAGTTTGGTGGTTACAAGTTTGCGAGAAGCATCGATGGTGTCTAAAAGAACTTGGGACGTGACAATTTGGTTATGATGCACCCTAAAAATAATTAAGAAACATATAAATAACAGAGTTTAAAGTGAAAGTATTACAAATATTTTTAGTTAAAGCTTTCGATAGGTGTTTTTTCAATAGACAAATAACTCGTGTTGAGAACATGAAGTAGTTCAGTATCAACAATGAAATTTCCGCAAGCTTGCCAGGTTTTCTAAGACAAGTTTAGGCAGGTATATTTTCACAAATGAAACATTTGATGAAAAATTGGAAACAAATTTACTGAGTGTCAACGACAAATTAATTGAGGTATCCGAAAAAATTTTGAAACATTGTTTCTGGTGTTGTCTATGGTGAGGTTTCTCAGACATATGAAGAAAGGACTAGACAGGCTTATTGGAATGGACCCTTCAAAATCATCACATCAACAAATCAAAAGTTATGGATGAGTATATCAGGCATTGTCCTTGCAAGATCTACACTTCTCACCTAAGCAAAAAGAACAGGCAACGGGCACACAATTCGATTTCCCAAGAATTCTGAAATAAAAAATGTTTACAAAATAGATGATACATGAGCAAATGTATTTCATTGATAAAGGAGACTTGTCAATACGTGACATATTTCTCACGCAGAAACCTGAAATATGTTAAACAAAACAACAAGTCTTTTTGTTTTCATAACATGCTTTTGAAAATCTATGCTACCATAATATCTTGATACGGTGTAAGACGATAAACAGATTGAATTTATCAATGTTCAACTGTCGATACTATGCAGAGTCATACAATCAAAAGACTAAGAAAAGCAAACAAATTTAAAACCCTGCGCTGAACCAAAAAGGTGATCGGTTTTTTTGGAAGGGTTATTCAAGGAGCGGATAATAGATAGGAAGAATAAAAGGATGGGGTAAAAGGTAAGGGTAAAAACGGGAAGTGGCGAAGAAGAAAAGCGAAAAGAAAAGAAGCTGAAAAGATCATAGCAAATGGGGTTGGTCAAGTTGAAAAAGCTCTTTATTAAATAAAGGAGCTTGGGCGATCAATTGGCGGCTTAGACAGCAGATAGAATTATCATGGAATGCATTCACCACATACTGAATTGTTTGAATTACAAGAGGCTTTGATTTGAAATAGAGTGGCCAACAACTAGGGTCGTTATAAGGGCTTTATGTAAACAAATACGTCGTAGGGCCTAAAAAACTATGGCACTCAGATCGACAAAGACGAGTCATGGATGCAAGCAAATGAAATCTGAACTCACCATGATCCAATTGTTGATCAGTTTCAAGAGGTCAATGACATATGAAAAAGGCAAGACAAGCAAGGACTCCTCCAATTCACTGAAATTCAAGGCATCGAAAATGTCATACATTTGATTGATCTGTCTGTCAAAGTCAGAAGTGTCCAGCTCATTTTAGTTCAGGGGCCACATACAGCCTTATTTGATGTCAAGTAGGCTGGACCGGTAAAATCGTGCCATTTTTACCTGGATAATCTTTATGAAAATCTTCAAATTCAATAAACCATCCTTTTTACTATACATTTTATGAAGAACTCCAGATTCTTAAAAAAACATGTGCAATTGGTTTCAAACTAAATTGATTCCCCACACCTTGCATCTCCTCGAATCCAAAATGCACAAGAAGTAATAGCAGCTCTTTGTGACACTGCTAGTCTTTCAACACGATGATGGAAGTGATGCTAGCAGTCATAAAGATCATTATGATGACACCCAAAAGTTTAACTACAAACATTTAGTATCTGTAGCACAGCAGTAATGGGTATGAATATTTTACCTCGATTTGACTTTTCTTACTGTGTCTAGCACGTATCGTCGAGGCTGAAAATAATATTGTATAGACAAAATATTCAATATTGAACATTTCTAATATCAGTAACGGGACAAGCAAGAAAGTTTTGAATCTAGCAAGTTCACAAATGTCAGAAAAAATATTCTTTATAAATACAGCAAAATTAAGGGAGGTCTTGGTTTGATTACTAATGTTGGTCACATCAGCTCATTCGGCTAGAAAACATATTCCAAAAACAAATAAAAATATACTGCAGATTTCTACTGAAGGCAAGTGTGAGTAATTTAAAAGGTAAAATGGATGATCTATAAAAGAACGAGCTATTGAAACACGATTTTACATGTTTTAACGCATTGAATATTCGTTATCTTCTGTAACTGAAAACAGGGGCAATTTAATTTGGCTACGTGGGTTGTTTGCGTCCCTAGATTCGATTGGATTTTGTGTTTTATACTGCTCCGCCATTGGATAATATGCTTCATCTATATTTAGCATTTTGCTCGTTGAAATTCCATCCTTGCAGAAACCCTTTATCATAACTGATAAGCGATTAAATTGCATGATTTATAGTTTCACTTTGTTCTTACAAAAGTTGATTAAAGTTCAGTTGTCAATCCTTTTAAAAAGCATTTAATTAGACTGCAGCTTTGAGGTTATTAAAAACTCACAGCAACGCCTCCGTATGCCTTGAGAATGGGATTCATCTGTGGAGGAGGGATCTGGAACATACAAAAGAGGTTTTAATCAATTCTTAAAATAAGACGGAGTGGAAACAGTTTGAAATAAATTAGAAGAACATGGCTGGATCTAATTTTATTGATGGACGGTGGTTTTGATTCTAAGCAATTAATGTATTGCTAAAATTGTTGATTGTGAGTACATTTCGAAAGTTTCATTCAAACGTTTTCTTCGATGAAAAAAGGCATCAAATAACAAAAACTTATTAGCTTCGCAGAGGGATGGGGGTAAAGCAGAGTCAAATTATACAAGAGATAGGTTGGTTGCGCAAGAGATCTTGGGTACAGCTTGTAAAGCAGTATATGAGGTTTTCATTAAAGGAGTGCCTTGAAAGACCTTCCAAGCACAAAAACATGGGCCACTTCAGGACATCGATTTGGTAAACATAAGTTTAGAGTTTACAAACAGAGGCGGGAATGTTTCAAAACTGAGGGTGAATTCACGAATCTAAAAACAGTCTACAAATGATGTCAATAACAAGGTTTCTCTGAATTTGAACTCAAGCTAACGTTAAATATTAATTTATACCTCCTTTCCAGTGAGCTCACACTGCTTTTGGTGCTCATCAATTTTGAATTGTTCTTCCTTAAATAATTCTATGGCCTCCATTATCCGTTCTGCCTAAAAAGCAAAATGATGATTTGTTGTAGCATAAAATATTAGACATGGTGGGAGAAACAAATAATCGAAAATCACTTAAAATACCTCAAGTTGGGAAAAGAGCGAGACACTGTATTTACTTTGGTGTTTAAAATTTCTCGGTCCTTTTCTTTCCCTTCTCCCATTCCTTTCTTTTCCTTTCTGCGCCCTTTATCTTTTGTTCTTTGTTTTTCCTAATCTTTATTTTCTTACACTTACCTGTTTATTTTCCCATTTCTGTCCTTTTCTACCTTCAACTCAAGATCCCCATTTTTCAAATTCTTCTACAGCCTTTTATCCTCTTTTCGTCCTCTTTACTCTGTATTTTCATCTTTTTCTTGCATTATTCAATACAGTAAACCTTTCTGTCGAGCGACTTTGCAAAACTTTTTCACTCTTATGCTGTATCACGTAAGAGTTACGTAACGGTTACGTAACGATTACGTAAGAGTTACGTAACGGTTACGTAACGATTACGTAAGAGTTACGTAACGCCATAGAACAAACACCCGTAACCCATAATTATAATGCTATCTACTTTTTTAGAAAGGATATAGGAACAGTCAGTAGCCTGTGCCCCGGACCATCTAAAACATGCTTTAGTGTGAAAATGTAGAAGACAAGGGATTGGAAACTTTTCCTAAAGAAATAAAGAAACATGTGCTGTGCTTAGCTGTTATTAGGGCTGTTCGTCGTGAATCCAAATCTTGATAGTCCCCTTATCTTTAAAGGAAGCAACAGCAGAAAACTGATGTTTTTCATACCTCTCCTATTCCATAATTTTGAGATAAAATCAATTTTTGCTGATAAAACCATGGCTAAAATAGTATTTATATATTCCACATTGATAGGAGTGCATTAACATAAAAATCTGCACGGTAAATGTGCCTTTTCTTACCCCTTTCATGGTCTCAAGGGTCTTTTTCCCTGCAAAACCAGCCTCTGCTTCTTTTTCTCCAGGGATCTAGAATAAACATTTTAAAAACTAAACGGTTCTGAATAACTCATGAAGATATTCAATTATTACCACAGATGTACAAATCTTTGACCATAAGAACAATGTCAGGTGAGGGGTCACATCAGATCTGAGAAAATAAAAAATACCCACAACAGGTTCACCGCCTTCTACTAAACTTTTCTCGAACTCTGCTTCACGTTCCTTGAAAAAAAGTTTTCAGTAATGAGTGATAACATATTTTGCAGCAATTTTTGAAGCGACACTAAGCAATGTTTTAAGCACAGGATATAAGGATAGCATTGACAGAATCTGAATTACAAAACCTTATTGTATGTGTGCAGTAAAATACTGAGAAGCAAAAATAGTAAACGATCGCATAACAATTATACAAAGTGTGAAATGTAGAAATTCGATGTAATATACTATGCTCTTGAAAACGAATCACTTGTTTCGTGTGTAAATAACATGGAGTATTTTAAGACAGAGTACAGGACAGCATTAATTCTTCTCAGCGTATCTTTTCAATACATTTTTCATTAGACGAACCGACAGTCAGGCTAAATCAACAGTAACCCGTTCGCCACAGCCATATTTCACTAGCGATGCATTTTCAGGTTACGTGGTCAGAATTTATAGAAATGTTGGATCATATTTGTGACACGGGTATACTTATGACGTCATCACTGTGCAACCCTATATCTTGTGACACGTTTCTTAAGTCCCCAGCTTTTTTTCCAATAACCAGTTAAAATTCCAACCTGCTCACGTTCCTCTTCAACAACAAGGAGTTCCTCTGTTCTTTCCCATAATCTCAAGGACTTGTCGTGGGATCCAGAAACCTACATCATATAGGATAATACTAGGATGCTGGATTTATCAGAAAAATAAGTAGGCTAAGGTTACAAAGGCTTTGATAAAAAAGGTTACACAAAGATAACAAGAAAATGTTTTTAGGCTGCAATTTGAATCCTAAATATCTAATACTTCAAACTTTTCGATGAAAACTACAGAATTCACAAAAACAGAAGTCGGACAAATCTTCCCTAGATGTGATTGGTAATTAATAGGCTAAGTGAGTGTTTAAAGAAAACAATAGTTAAAATCTATCATTTCATTTGAAAAAATCTTAAATGCACCAACAACGTCACTAATCTCTGTTAAACGTTACTTCATAACTAAGTACCGAAAATAAAATGCCTGCGATCTTCCGTTTTCTAAGGCTAGCAAAAACATTTATCCCAACAAGAATGGTGATGTTTGCAAAAAAAGCTAAAAAAAATGACCCCACACATTTTTGTGAAAAAAAGGGAAGTCAATAATCAGCATAAAACTTTTGCTACTTGTTTTAAACTTTCAAGTTTCGACCTTATAAAGTAGTACTTTTTATACTAAGTCCGTATACCCAAATGAATAGAATAAATGACCGAGTAACCTAATGGAAATCTTATATGTAGCTTCTATCCTTGAGCATGTTGCAGAAAACACTGCAAATGCTTGAAAAATGGGAATGAAGCTTTTGATCTAGCACGGATCATTGCCACAGCTAAACAAAGGTAGGTTTGGTGTGGAAGCAACCATGCTCAACTTATGCCGAGAAATCTTATAAGATTAAGGTAAGACATAATGGGGTAAAGGAAGCAATAACTCCTTAATAGGGAAAGTTAAATGTTGTATTTGCTCACCACAAAGTATCCACATCTACTGATGGCCAAACACCAAACTTCTGCTTGATGTCCCTTGAATGGACAAAAAAACATCAAAACGCTTGCAATCAGATCTCAGGTTTAAAACCAATTAATACGTTTAAAACAGCTTCGTAGTTTAAACAATGCAAAAATGCATTCCGAAATGCGGGCTTCAACAAATACGAACTTTAACAAGCCAGAACTTGCCATTACTTGAGATTGTGGCCCCCATTTTAAATAAATACAAAATGCGGTTCATTCCCGTTTGTTAGATGCCTCGGTCATAGTGATTGGAAATTGGAGGACAATTATTGCAATCATGCAATAACCAATGAAGTATATCTTGGATTGTTTAAACTGAATTGCTCCTTGCAAATATTTCTTAATTCAAAACAGTTACTGAGGTACAAAGCTAAGAACCACATAACAAGAATGAAATTATTGCGTTTCGGAAACTGGAAACCAAGAGGTTTTTTGCAGCCTTTTTGCTGAAAATCTTTTTTTAGGCGACATCACATCAGAATATGTGGCTTGAAGCAGTAATAACTGGAAATAATTTTCTTAGACGGTAATACTAGAGATATCCTATAAAATACAAATACAGAAATACAGTATGAAAAATACTGTAGTACCTGTAAGACCATGATATTCTCGTATTTGTCAGCATCCCAATATTTAACCGTCCTGTCTTTACTCACAGAAAAGAAATAGTGGGTACGTGGAACAAATTTCATATCCATAACACTAAAAGCAAAGAGAGTCCACACACAATCAAATACGTTAAAATTTCCGAGTTGCTGAGACAATAAAAACGTTTGTGTTTTAAAGCAAGAATAGAGACTGAAAGATAATAGTTTATTTTTGTTTCAATAAATTCTATCATTCCAGGAAAGGAAAATTTTAATGGGAAAGTTCTGGACACAAAAACATTCTCTATGAGATTAATAATTTAATTAAACGAGACTTCAAGGAAAGGGGATATGTGGCTTGTTTCGAAAAACAAAGAAAACAGAAATCTATCAAAACAGAAATCTGTTGAAACAAATAATAGTTGATTGGAATAAAAAACGATCAAACCTGTCATCATGGGCAAAGATCGATTTGTGACAGTCGCCAAAGTCAAGTCCCCATATCTTTATATTTTTGTCTGACGAGCCAGTTATGATTAAGTTGCTATCCTAAAACGAAATAAAATAAAATATCAACAATGCAAAGAAAATTTAGATTCATAAAAAGTCACAAAAAATATATAAAGGTATTCATAAAAATAGCTAATCTTATTCACTATTCTGAAGATGGTGGAAACGAAACCTACCGACGAAATGTCCATACACAAGACTGGAAGTTTATGACCATACAGCGATAGAAAGAACTGAAAAAGAATTAAAACTACATTATTTCACATTTAAACCGGTAAGCAGTAATTTTCACGATTTTCACACTTAGATTATTGCATGGAAAACAAATACCTTATAGCAGTCTAAGTAAAAGGATTCATAAACGACAGCCAATCTTGCGTTGGCTTTTCAGTGATTCTGTTTAGCAAATAGGCTGAGAAGCTGCTTATTGAGTCGCACTCTCTTTGTTGTCTAAATTTATTTATCAAAGGTGAAGTTGCTTTTCTATCTGGCAAACATAGTAACCTTCAATAATAATAATTTTTTGCTGACAATAACAAAAAAAGTATTAGAACTTGAAACCAAACTCTTTATCAGCCAGATACCCTGTCCAATGTTTTTTGGTAGCAAGTTTTGAAATTTATATCGTAAATAATATAGTCTAGCACAAAAGATTTCAAAGACACGACTATCAAATCACTTTATTAACTGTACCTTGAGCGTGTCAGAAAAGAAGACTTTAACAGTACTGTCCAAAAGAGAAACAGCCAACAGACGTTGATCAGGGCTACAAGTAAAAGTGAACTTTTACCATTCAATTTCTTTAGCAGCATGAAGAAAAATTCGAAAGAAATGGTTTGCTTTTCAAAGGTTTATATCCGAGTGGAAAGCTATACTAAAGATATTACAGCTAAACCTTAGCGATGAGATTTTGTTAAATTTAAACGGCACTCAACGAGGTTTTATCATGGATATAAAAATATTAAGACTATTTAGCAAATATATAGGGTAGGTTGAATACCGAAACTTAATACTAAGCAACACAGCAAGTGTTCAAGCAATTAGCTTTACTGATCTCTTAGAGATTAGGGCTCATTTACATAGTTGGATTTCACAGTTCTTATGCTTTTATCAGAATAAACTGGGCTCTTTCAGTAAGCTGTTTCTCTACTCTTCTTATACCTTGGGTATCCAAAGTAGGACCGGTGCATCGGTTCCCTGGTGGGGAAAAGTGAACTCTTCTTGTCAATTCTAAAACAATTACATGAGCTGCTATATATTCTCCAAAATCTTGGCTTGGTTTTTATCTGGAGCTTTTATCTGGAGATTACGAAGATACAGCCATATTCGACGTAGACAAAGCTGAAGTTCTAGTGACCGAACCAAGCTAATACAGAGATTTGACAGCAATTGGGAAAGGCAATATCTGAACTAACGTCATACGAACACGAGAAATAACATTTACCTGTACTTTACCGCAAGAACGTCTTCAGACATTTTCAAGGTGCGAGTATGTATCATGCTTAATCTCTTGCTGTAAAACAACAAATAAATATTAAAAAAGGAGTAAAAAGTTAAACATAAAGTAAATAGGCAACCACACATCAGAACTAAACCACAGGAGATTACAAGACCGTCTTTTTATATCGAGCAAAAATGATTATTATGTATATCAGCAAATTTTAGTTGAACATTTCTTACATTAGTTTACTGCACAGAAAATGAGAAAATATCTCCTTCAAATCTTTCGACTCTTCAAATTTCCTATTTTCTTAGTAGCTTTCTTCACTGAGACTGCCAGAATATATCATAATATTCGCATTTGTAATCAAAATTGTGTCAAACCATGTTATTTATTGAAATTAAATGCAGCCTGAACTTCAATGAGGGTACTCACGCAGTTTTCGAATACTCTGAGTCGTCGATAAGCTCGAATTCCCAGAACTTCACTTCATGATCTGCACTTCCAGAAACAAAGCCTTTCTGTCGAAGATAAGAGGAATTTCATACGGTAAATATCTACTTAGCCGAAGACCACAGGCTGTGGAAATCATCCTCCCCAAAAGGCTTGTGGATTTGTTTAGAAGGTGCTTTTGTTGTCAGGAAACTTAGACTGTTAGCTCCTCGTAAAATATAGTTGTTAGCGGGTATGATAATGACTTTAAATCCTCAAAGACATTGAAACAAAATCTTGCCATTTTTTCAAGTAAAACTAATAATTTTTTTAAAATTAATGGATTTCATTAAAAGATAAAATTTAAAGAAAAGAAGAGAGAAAAATAAACCCTTTGTACCTTATCTGGCGCAAGTGTTAATCCCCAAATAGCTGATTCATGGGCGGCGACAGTTTCCAAGGTAACACCCGCCGCAATGTCAAACAGTTCTAGCTTACCAGTCTGCAAAGGAAACCAGATTGAGTTTTACATCACCCTGGCTCAGATTAAATTTGTGTTGCAAAATTTGGCTTTTGTTCACGCAAGACTTTAAAGTCAGAAAGAATTTAAACTTAAATGATTTTCAGTCCCAGAGTTTAAGATTTCAACCCGGGTTGATTTGTTCCAGACAGTTTCACTTTGTCTGCAGTTTGAAAGTCAGATGTTGACAATGCCCTCATTAACTTATTTGTACTTCACAAAGCTGTCAGAAAAAATTCAAAAATAAAAGGAACGAATCTAAAATGGAACGATAAAGAGGATAAACGATAAAAAACAAAATAAAAAAAGAAAGACCAAGCTCATTTTTTTAAATTCAAAAGCACGCACGGTGTATTAAAATAGGTGACGTTCTGCAGCACAGACAGCAAAGAAGGAATAATTTAACATAAAAAATCACCTTGGTACCAACAACAGCATGCCGATCACCAGGAACAAAAAATGAACACAAGGAGTACTCAGATTCAAATGTGCGAATGCATTTTCGAGATGATCTTCAAAAAAGAAAAATGATTAAGATAAATCTTGAAAATAATAGTCTGAATAACACAAATCGTTATAGTTGATTGAAAATGCATTAGGAAAGACATGAATCTTGTCATCATATTCACAATTCTGTTTTTTCACTTTACAATATGTAATGATTTAAAGCAAAAACGCTATCATAATTCTTCATTGGCCATTTAAAGTGCAGTTGGATGCACGAATGTTGAAACTGCTGATAAAATGATACCAGGGATACAGCTGTCTGAGATTTGATTGGTCTAGACCAAGCTACTGTCTGTTGATTGGCTTAGATTAAGCTTCTTGTACAATGATTGGTTCATACCAAGCTACTGAAATGTTTATGAGTTTACACAGTGCTACAAACTTCTCGAATCATGTTAGTCCCATTGACACATTATGTTTGAAACAATTAATTAGTTGAGCAGATAATAGTCACCAGTATTATCGAGTGCCCATTTCGGGTGTGAATCTTTGGATCGATATAGTTATACAAATAGAAGACATTCAGGTAGAAAGAAGTTTGATATTGCCAGGAGTTAACAGCGTATTGCGCTTTGAGGAAAGACATGGCTGAAGTTTCTCTTGCAACGTTAAGTCTACACTATCATTTTTGTATGGGTCTTTCGAATATATAAACAAGACAGAGAGCAAATAAATGGTAGACCTAACATCAAATAAATCATAATCACCTGTTCCAGATTTTCACCCCTTCTGCAGATCCACTTAGAATGCAAGTGCCATCTGTATTGAAACATACGGTCCTGTTTAGTAGAAACATATAAATCAACCCTTCTTTTAAAAGTTGATATAAGTTGATACAAGATAAAAGTTGGTAAAGTGCATAGGATATTCAAATAGAGATGAAACTTTGGCTGATTTACGGATAGCATTGGACATCTACAAAAGAACATCAAGATTTCATGTACCCAATATACATCGTCATTCAAAGGAATTCATATCTCAGATTGGACAAACACAGAGTTTAAATGCCGAGGTAAAATTCCAGTGTTTAATTTGGTGCTTTCACAAGAGTTTATAGTAGTGCCTTTGTTCTTTATAATATGCTTTATATAACGATGATCCTTGTAAAAATATGACTCTATACTTATCGTGTATCTAGTTTTTAAGCACTAAGACAAGCGTGGATGTCACAAAACGTAATTAAAAAGTTACGCCAAAAACACATGCAAACTGAACAAACACATTAATAAAATAGTGCTTTTTGAGACGAAGATAAAGACAATTGACTCAATGGGTCCTAAACTGCACTCAAATCAAAGTCCTTCAAATGACAGGAGACTGGATTTTGACAGATGACGTACCTTGGGTCTGATCGATGTCCAGGGCCTGTAATAAGGGACATATTCGTACAATCTGAGGTCTGTCTTTGATCGACCTTGTAGAGGCCAATCGAATTATTATTGAACAGCATGAGAACCTATAAAAACAACGACGGGGTAACAAATTAAGGAACTTGGTAGCTGATTATATACAGCCCTTGATTCTTGAGAGAGCGAATGCTATTCCAATCTACTTTATTCATGTAATCAGCACTCTGAGCTGTTTGGAGAGATTGTAGCACATAAACAGTGCCAAAAAGGGGGGTTTTGTCACTGCTTAAAATGGAATTAATTAAAAATACCAGAACTATTAGAGTGACAGAAATTAAGAGGATATCCATTTTACGCACTTTTAGTTCTTTCGATCCATCAACTGCGATATCACAAGACCTGAAAAACGAAGAATTTGATTGAGAGAGTGGTTGAGTTATGCTGCATTAAAGGCAGTCACGTCCATTGATAATCTTTAAGCTCATTGAACTGAGCTACATATAGGTAACGAGAATTTAGTAGCTCTGAAACGGCAGCTGTTATCTTATGCCAGGAATAAAAATTTCCAGGAAAAGAAAGAAATCAAGGCTGCTGCAAATACCATTGTGAAGATTTATTACAAAAGAGATCTCTTTAAATTCTTCACACTTTGAAATACTCGGAATAACGTCAATCGCTTATCTTATGCGTGATTCCTTGTTATAGCATATATAAAAAGCAAGACGCCACTATACATTCAAAGTAATATATGAATGTGCAGGAAGTAATGAGATGTTATGGTACGGAAAAGGTATATTCACTGAATTTTCCAACCTGATTTTAGATTTCATTTTGTAAGTATGGATCCGTTGTATTTCGTCTTCCAACGTCTGAGGAACAACTATCTCCTGAAAAATCAAGATGTTATAAAACAAAGAGTAATTTACACAAGTGTCTGCGTCCATAAAAAACATTGTTTTCAAAAATAGTTCAACGATTCATTGACCTTCAGGAGTACCAAAGAAGTTAGCATTGGAATAAATCTGAAGATTTTTCTCTAATGCATAAAACCTTTTTGCGAAAGTAGGCAAAAGCAACACAAAAACCATAAAACTGCTGGCAATAGGCTTTCGCAGATGAAGCCCCGTATGCCGGGGTGAAATATTGGCAACAACTGATTTATGTGTGTTTGTTGTTGTTCATTCGTATTGCTGGGTTTCTATATTTACTACTTTTGCAGAAATACAGATAATTGCGACAGTATTAACGGTTGGGAAGGCTAATACGGTAATAACCAGACAATAAGGGAAACAAAGTAAGATTTTTAAAGATAAGCATTAAAGACTTAAAGAACTATCTAACCTTTTCTTGATCTGCATCAGGTTTATCACTGCAAAGAACAATACAAGACCGTTCATACATAACCTTCTATTCACAAATAACATCTTATAAAAGCAGATAACCAACCAATTGGAGGAGTTACAATTACAAGTTACAAGTTTCAATGTATTGTTCAACAGGGGACTCTTGTTGGGTTCATGGTATGTTACCACGGTCGTTGATTTTCAAATAAATTAAGCGAGCTTCTCAACTGTTAATAAGGTCTAGAACTGTTAACCAACGCTCGTAGGATCACTGCTACAAAAATATTATATCATCATCATCAGGTACCATCTTCTATCAGAAGGTTGGCTACCATGACCCTCCAACTATCCCAAAATCTGAGTTTTGGTTTGTTGTCATGGTCATAGATAAAACTAAGGGGCTAATAGTAGAGATGGGCCCCCAGAACCACCTCTACAATGTTTTTAAAGGGACACCATCCCTTTTTCCAGGAGTGATCCCAAAAATTTATATATATTACTAAATTGACACTAGAAAGCAACGTGTGTACGTTTACGGGAAACCTTATATTTCGAATAGCAGCTAATTAGAAAGTTAATAATATTGGGAATATGTAATTACAGATATTTACATGGCAAATTTCTACCGATCGTGATTTCTCATTTAATCAACAAGTGGGCGCTTACCCCAATTTTTTCTTCAGCTTTTTCGTCTTCTTTTTTATTTGTTTTGCTATTTCGTCTTGTGTACATATTCTGAACACTTCAAGAAGATTGTCGGTCCCCTATCATAAAAAGAGTCGTCATGAAAGATAAAGCTGTAAAAGTAATTGTTCAAATGTAAGAGCATTTGTTCAAGAAGGGACATCTAATATAAAATGTGAAGCTTTGATGCAGTGACAATTTGACAACAACACCTTCATAAATACCTTCTCAGATTATAAATATACTAGGAGTCGGAGTGGTAGCTGAGTAACTTGTAACAAATTTTTAGTGTAAATAAAATTAGCGTCAATATTGTTTCTATATTTTCAATATTGTCAATTTTGTTCCTCCTGGAATGCTGTTTCTATATTTTCATTTCTTCTGCCGATTATTGCGACCTCTGTTTCCCATACCCCCGCACATAATAAACCACAATTGTGTAAAACGCAAAAGGGGATGGTTGGTTTCGACTTTTTTTGTAAATTGCAATTGGTGTTCCAAGACTACTGGCAGGGTAGCTGTCATCCCTCCATAAGAGTGCGGTTATAACAAAAGAGTAGCATGTATCGTCTTTCAAAGATTAAGAATCAGTAAAGGAAACAGTTAAGGGCAATAAATCCAACAAAACTTGGATTCCTGGTGAAAAACGTGTTACTCACATGACATGCAATGTATCGTTCTGATTGGTCAACTATGATTCCAGCGACACGGTCTCTACTCTCTCGCATGATCGATCCTAGATATTTGCATTTCAAAGGACCCTGACGAAATAAGAAATATCAATTAAATGAAAAAAGTTACAGAATAAAGTGCTACTTTTATAGTACTAGGGACTTTTTGTCGTTTTTGTCAACCTAAACTGATAGTATTAATTGGTTTTAAAGAGTATTACTATGCTAATACAGATAAAATAAACATGGAATCTTAATGAGGAAATCAAGAGCTAGAGCTACAAGTATGAATGACGAAAAGCAATCCACTACAAATGAATGCAATATAATAAATCAAAATTTAGTAATAAATTATCATTTTGATAGGACTTGATGTACTTAATTGTCTTGCTTGGCTCGTAAGGTAAAGAACTCGTCTTCTAAAGTCAGCAACTGAGATAGCTTGCGTTTTTCTTTAGCATACAATGGACGGATCATTTTTGAATGAAACTCTCTACTATCTATCTAGTTTCTATCTAGTTTCTGTAAACTTCATTTCAGTTCATTTTAATGCATATTTGGTATTCCAGAACAAATATTTCAAAATAAAAAAAGCAAGAGCAAAGAAGCAAAGCAAGAGCTTTCCAATTAAATATATTCAACTGCAGCTTTCATCAGAAAACTTACTAGTCTCTCATCTTCTAGAGCTTCTTCGCTGTCACTTCCATCTATATTTGATTCATTTGCCTTTCGTTTCTGGCTTTGTTGCATTGAAGAAACTTCCTAATGGTGAAAGGATACCAAAGGTAAATAGAAACGACATTGAATCACAATATATAATATACCTCAAAACTGAATATTACTGTTTTAAAAATCTGTCATAAAACACTTGATCCTTTTCCTATGTAGGCAGAGTACTGTTCAATTGCCTGATGATTGCATTAAAGATGAAACTCGTAAGTGCAACTAAAAGCCATCCTATAATACACATTCTTAAATTTAAACCTAATGTAATAACAGGCAAGATAATAACCTGCAAAGTGAATCTTAAATTTGTAACATACGTCCTTATCATTCTTTTCAATATCCCATATTCTAAGTTCACTGTCTGAGGATCCAGCAATCAATCTTGATTCTTCCTTTGTGATAATGAAGCTCCAAACCTTCAATCAGAAAAAATATAACTTAATTTAACAAAAAAAGTAACTTTTCAAACAAAAAGTAGATATCTTTGATGTTTTGAAAACCACTTTTAATCTTTCAGGAAAGTATACATGTCTTTAAATTGAAGCAAGTTTTTGAATGAATGATGAAGATCGCAGCTGAAAAATCAAATGCTAATTAAAATACTGGAGGATAGCAACATAACTGCATTATGGACTATGGACTAAAATCCATAACATACCTCACTTCTGTGCCCTACCAATGTAAGAAAGCAATGCTGGGTATCTAAATCCCAAAGTTTTATGAGAGTGTCTTTCGAGCTATAAAAAAATTACAAAATGAACTAAATATATTTATGGGTTAACACATACTATCAGCCTTGTATGCAGAGAAAATATTGCATGGATCTTGTGTTATTGTAATCAGCAAACATTCAGCTGAAAAAATGTTAACTTACAATGATCAATAAGAATCAATGGTGATATAACATAAATATTGTAGAATAAATAGCTGCATTGAATTAGCATACCTTGTAGCCAGTACATTTGACTTTTTCAAGAAAATGCATTTTGTTATATCTCCCTTATGTCCTTTAAGTCTAGAAATAAATGTAAAAAGAAGTAAACAAAGAGAGATTCAAAAATTACATATATCTCTTTACACAACCAATTTAAAATGAAACATAAATATATATAAACAGAAATAGTAAAAGCAATAACCAGTAAGAAGATAGTAAATAAATGACAAATAGATAGCTGTTTATAAAAATAATGAAGGTTCATCAAACATAAAAGATGCATTATACATACCTATATAGCCCACACTCATTGACAACATCCCATACTATTACATCAGTATCCTGAGAAAGTGGTGAAAAAAGGTTATGTGATCCATGAGAGAACCGAGATACTGTAGTAACCATTGTCTAAACGTAATCATGTCCTCCATTGTGTCACTGTCATTAACACTTTCCATTGTTTTCGTATCCACGTAACATAATAAACAAGGTTAGGTAATCCATGAATGAGAACAGCAATACATATGTACAGCAGCACTGCAAACCTATGGGGCATTATGCTGAAAATAGAGGCTCATAGAGCCAAGGGCCTTTTTTGACAAATTTCTTAAACAAAATTTAGGGTTAAAACTCTGAAGAATGGCAAAAGCATTACACCCCCCCCCCCCCCCAGAAAAGGAATGTTTCAAACTCTCCACTAGGAGTAACCATTTTGGCCCATACTTTCTTACTTTTGCAACCATAGTGTAAATTTACAAAATAGACCAAATGACACAGATCCAAAATCAGCTTAAATTTCCCTACACTTGCAAGTAAATTACACTACAATATCACAATATTTTTTAGCTTTATCTTATAATGGTGGAAAAAAATATCTGCTATCAAAATTTTTAAGGTTTCCATCATTTCCAGGGTAATGCCCAGTTGTTAGTGGTCCCCCTTAAGTCTCTTTTCAAGACAGACAGTCAAGGGATCACAAAAAAACTTACTCTGGAGATAAAGAATATAAAAACAAGTACTTGTATCCTTACCCTTGCTCCAGAAACAAGTCGTGAGCCAAGAGCATCAAATGCTAGAGAGGTAATTGCAGACTTGTGTCCACTGAAAATATAATCAAATTACAATTTTTCATCAGTGGTTAATAAAAATACAAATAAGAAGCTTTGATTTCTTGCAACACTTATTCTGAAGATATTATTGAATCAGGGCAGCAAAGAATGATATTGCTAACATTGCTTTGATAGCCATAATTCTCAATAGTAATCTGGTATGTAGTTTTTACACTATTTGGGTCATTTAATAGCATTCTCAAGTGATGTAGGAAGTATCTGAGGTGCATACAGGTTTATACCTGTCTCAAACTTGAATTATTCTTGTAATAACAACCATACTTTTAGTTACCAAAATAAAATGATGTTTACAAAATGCTTGCCCCTTGTAAACAAAAAATAATAATACACTAACCTCAGAGTTACAGTGTTGCTTCCATTTCTAAGATCCCAGATTTTAATTGCTCCATCAGCATATCTTTACAGAAGGATACGGAAAACTTTTTAGCTTTTAATTACAGGATTTTAATGAAAGGAAACTGTTTCATGTTTTAATTAATAAAAATTAAAATGTGACAGCATTTAGTTTGACTCAGTGTTTTAGTGCTTCAAGTGGATTTCCAGCAGGTAAACATTATGAGATGCTGTACTATGAGGACCAAAAGTTGGTTATGTTTCATACCCAGAAGCCAGGTCTGGAAAATTTACAGTCCACAACAGTTTTCAGTTTAAATTCAGTGAAGCAAGCTAAGATTGGACTGTCAAACAAAAATTCTGCTCAGCTGACAGATAACAAATATTTAAGAGCTATTGCTGGAGTTGAGATAACATGAATTGCAAACTGTTATCAAATACCAGGGTGAAGAAGTTTGCCTTGCTAAGATGCAGATCCAAACCCTGTATGTAAAATAAAGTTGCCATTGCCATGATTTTATATATTCAAGATCTCTTCTTGTTGTTGTTCTTGTTTCTGAGTGTGCATTTTTTATGTTTTAGATTATATTGAAGATGCAAGTGTAATGTTTTTGTAGTAGGTTCGAAACAAGAACCATAAGCAAAAATAATTCATTACCCTGTTGCAAGAAGTTTTCCTCCATGAGATTTCGTGATTGATGTAACTTCATGTTTTTCACCACGCAGAACCAAAATCTGTGGGGAAAACAGACCAATACTCTTAAAAAGAAGGCCTAAAAGTTACATACAACAAACCATGTACAAGGTTTTTAATTACTGGTAGTGATCATTCCTCGTTAACAAGAAAACTTAATACTGAACGGTGAAAACTAATCTAAACTATTTACCTGTTCTCCTTTTCTCATGTCCCAAATAATGACATCTTCGTTAGCTGCAGTAGCAGCACAGTATGGCACGTTGGGCTCTGTTGGTGCCCTAATAGGCCGGTTTGCAATTTTCTCGAATAATATTGCATTTGATTTGCTGCTTCCAATAACACCAAACTGTGAAATAATACTGTATCGTTGATATGTCTTTACAAGTCCCATCTTGAAAATTTCACACGAGATATATAACTTGACTAAAACTGTTTTGTTTTGGCTTCCAAATCTCGGTGAGTGACGAGAATTCTATCCGCCATTACTAAACAGCACATGGAAACAACTTCCTCACTTTGAAACTACAACCTCTTTTGAAATCGGACAGTATTTTTTTGCAAATGGCGGACGACAAGGGTTTGAGATGAGGAAACATGTCTGGGTCCATAGAAAAAGTTAGGATCGCGGTACTTGGAGACTCTGGTAAGTGGAGAAACCTTCTGATTTTTATATTACTTTAAAAAAACCCGGAAATTTGAATTTAACCTCTTTTGAAAATTTTTAAAGATGAGTTAGCTTTTAAACAATTTTTTTGCTCGAATAAATTAACCAGTTTTATTTATATATGTAAATGATCATCATTTTGTGTTATTTTAGGAGTTGGAAAAACATCTTTAGTTCATGCATTAGCTCATGGAGAGGTTTTACCAAGTGCTCCTTGGACAATTGGGTGTTCTGTCGAAGTTTTGGTAATTCACTCTTTTTTGCAAAAGCTGACCTAATATTTTATCTAAAGATATTTATTGATTGACAAATTCAGTTTTAAAAATTCATATCTCATCGCATTAAACATAGTTTGATACGATTAAGTGGATACAAAATAATATAATATGGTTTCAAATTTCATTTAAATGATTTTTCTCATAGGAGGTTAATATCTCAATTTCTTGGCGTATAGAGAGTTTTCCTGTATTTTAATTATTTTTAGTTTATAATGGTAAACAAACCCATTTTTGTACTATTACACCTCCCCTGTGAAGTTCAAAGCATGGTCCTTGAGGGAAGACATATCTAATTAGAGATGTAAGGTGTAATATTCATGTCTCTCTCATACTTGCTTAAAAGAACACCTGGTAATCTTACACAATGCCTGGCAAAAGTTTTTGAATACCCTCTTCATATTTTCTTCTTGCCGAAAGCAATATTAGATTCCTAACAGAAAATTACCTTGCAATTAAGGTGCAGAACAGATTTTAGCCAACTGTTCACCTTCATTTCCAACAATGCTAAAGTGTGAAGGCAGCCTGTCTGCTAGAAGTAAGGAAATTAAGGGGAATGTATTCGTTTTTCACAATTACAATCACAGTGTTTAATTGCTTTTGGTGACAATTGTAGCATATTCTACAATGAAGAATTTTTTATATTTTCTTTAGTAAATTTTGGATATACAACTGACATTGTAGTTTCTCCCTGTAGCTGTATGAATATCAACAAGGAAGCAGTTCAGAAGAAAAATCAATATATATAGAATTATGGGATGTTGGGGGATCAACAAGTCATAAAAACAGCAGAAGCATTTTTTATAACAATGTAAATGGTGTCATCTTGGTACATGATCTTAGTAATAAGAAGTCTATTCAGAATTTAAGAAAATGGTTTGCTGAGCTGTTAAATTGTGGCAAACAGGATTTCACTGGTAGGTAGAATTCCTGAAAGTTTACTTTTACACAATAATTGCCATATTTGGTAGACCTTCTATCATGTTGTGTTTATCATCTTTACTATGGTTTTGGTTTGAGACCATGCAGTCCTCCACTCAAGAGTTTAAATTTTTGCTAGGTTTGAGTAGCCTGTGAACCAAGATTCATGATTATAAGTGCTGTCTGTGCCTGGTATACTCCACAGAATTGTGACAAAGGGGAGTGGTATGAGGCTTTTAGAGTTCAGTTTGACAAATGGCAAACTTTGAACCCCTACTTCCAACTTTATATAAATCTGCTAATCATCATCTTATAGATTTTTTAGCTCCATGATTAGCAAGTGAATTATAAAAAGGTCAGTTTCATTTATTTTAATTTGCAGGTGTCATTGTGAGAGGTTCTTCTCCTGAATACAATGGGTAAGTAAGTTTTCTTGTAATATGTTTAGATATCCTTGACAACATAATGTTAATGCTGTTTGATATTCTGTAATATTGAGACTATATAAAAAAATGAAAAATAAGTATGATATTTTGTGCATAATCATTAATTATGCTCAAAACGTTGTACATAATCTTTCATTTGTGATACAAAATTGTTATTTAATTGTAGTAATTTTTATGTTGTACTTGACGTACAACAAGCAGGAAAAAATATCATCTTTATAAATGAACCATATACTTTATATCCTGAACCATATCTTGCAAACCTTCACTGGTCAAATATATTTCTAGCATATGTGTGAATATGTATTGTACACTTTATTGTTAGTAAGTTGCATCTCAAGAATTTTACACTTGATTTTTGGATCTTCGGGCAACTTTGCCAATATTTATTTGTATTTATATATGTTACTACTAAGCTTCCAAAGGTAGTTTGGAGGTTACTGAGAAGCTGTGTTTTGAGAAATCTATGGAAGACCAGTTAGGAGTAGTTTTCATTTTATTTATGTATAAATTTAATTTCTTATACATTAAATTTACTTTTTCATTCCACAGGAGTATAGACTTTGATCTAGACCAATTTTCTGGAAACCAGCTTCCGGTGCTTATTGTTGGCACAAAGCTTGTAAGTTGGTTTATATTTCTGTAGTGTACATGATGCTGAAAAAGTGACTGAAAATTCTTTATCATATAATATATATTGATGTTTCAGCTAATTTTTGAAACCAAGAAACAGCAGTCAGCAACAAAATATATACTATTGGTACAATAATTATACTATTTCCCACCATTTGAAGAATTGCTTTTTGACCACTGTTCATTCATTGCTAGGACCAAGCTCCTGAAACTAGAGCATCTTCCTCATACTGTAGCTTAGCTGGTGAGCTGAGAGCAACACAAGTAAATCTAGATTGTCTGCAGAAGAAGTCATTCTCAATTGGATCACAAAACTGGGACAAATTTAGTTCTTTCTTTGACAAGGTAACTGATTGCAAAATCATGATTGTATTTTGGAACACAATTGATATTGCAATGATTCAACTGAAAATCTAGAGATAAGGACCAGAGACCAGTCAAAGAAGTCAATTAAGCATATGGGAAGCAAGTAAAAATTTCAGATTATTTGAATTCAAGTGAAGTCAAACCTAATTTTCAAATTTACTGATAGGTTTTGCTTATATCTGACAAATAAAATCAATCTTTGGCGAAAGAATCGTAACAGAAAATAATTTAATCCATAGGTTATAGAAAGAAAATCTGGAACCCGACATAATTTGGGATTTACACAGGTATGAACCTTGTCAAAATGTTTTTTTGTGTCAAGATGCTTATTGTGATGTAAAAGTTCTTTGAAAAAGAATAGAAATAAAACTCAACTGTTCTTTTATGTACCTGATTTTTATGAATCTTATACTTTTATTTTACTTTTATGTTATGTTATGTTATGTTATGTTATGTTATGTTATGTTATGTTATGTTATGTTATGTTATGTTATGTTATGTATGTTATGTTATGTTATGTATGTTATGTTATGTTATGTTATGTATGTTATGTTATGTTATGTTATGTTATGTTATGTTATGTTATGTTATGTTATACTTTTATGCTAACATTCTACTTTTATGTTCCTTTGTAGACTTCATTTGATTCAGATTCTCCAAGGAGCTTACAAACAGACAAGAGACGCAAAGGATTTTCTGGATTCACATAATGGGCCTACAACTTAAAATTGACAGGTCTTAAAAGGACAAAATATCTTCTTCTAATGGGGTACTGCTGCTAAAGGTATAATATTTGAAACAACAGAAGAATTCTGCTACTTGTTTAACAAAATTTCAAGAAGATTCCAATGGATACAAATATGCAATTTAGAAGACATTTTTGTAATGCAACAATATATTGTTGGCAAATGATTTACTATGCTTTAATTTTGAAACCATTTTTAAAACTGAAAAACTATCTGATGTTAATAAAAGTTTCAGAATTCTAGAACTCAAACCTATGAAATTAAGAAAGAATTTTACTAATGTTAAACAAAGATGTAGAATTCTAAAATTTTGAGAGATACAATTTATCAAAAAAAATGCAATCAAATATTTTTTTTCTATTCATTTGCAGATGAATTAACATTAATTGTAATTCAAAAGTAAAAACTATTCCATAAATGCTTATTAAATGGAATATTTTTATTGATAAACTCTCTAAACAACTATACCGATCCAGTACCAAAACCAGAAAGACCGATCCAGGAATTTGCAACAAAGTTGCTATCTGACACTATTTGATACTAAAATTGCTAAGAATTGAACTTTTTAATTCTCTTGGTCCTGGTACATATGAAACAAAATAGCTTAGTTACAAATGCACATGAAGGGAGGCATAACTATAGCAAACGAGTCATACAAGTCAAACAAAGTTGATTCAATTATACTTTTGTTATTTATTTACATTATCATAAATGATAATTAGTATTTTCAGTTAGTAAAGAAATATTACACTACCAATTTTCATAAATGTATTTGACTATCTTCTCTTTATCATTCATATTCAAGAATCTGCTTGTGATAAAACAATAGATACCTGCAAATGAAGACAACCAATTAGAGATTAAAATCAAAGCAGTACAGGCCACTTCTCAGAGGTCCTGTATAGTCTTAGAACATGATGATATATGAAGGTCCTTTTTTGTTTTCTCCTTGAGGTCCTTAAAAAATGCTAATTACTTAAAAAAGATTATATAACAAGATTACAAAAGATCAAAGTCAGAATATTATTTTAGATAAATACAGAAAATTTATAGAAAATTGTATAAACAAAACAACTACAAAAACTATATGTTTGCAGTACATTTCTTCGCAAACTGATTCATTTCTAATGAATTTTAGTCTCAAGGCAAAGTATATGTATTCTGGATAAAGACACCATGCTTGCCGAGACATGTAATTAAGGTTCATACTTACCCTTCACTATGTAACACTTCGTCTAAAGAAGCCTTGGTAAGCCAAGCATCATCACATTTGAACCACTAAAAAGTGAGAAATGATATTTTAGAGTATAGTTACCCTTGAGCTCATTAAAGGCATACATGATCCTTCTTCAATTATTTTCCTTTAGCAAAAAAAGAGGCAATTCTTCCCCCTTTTTTAAACGGATCTCAATGAAGTGGAGTTGACAAGAACTGGAGGGCAATTTAATTTTTTTTGCTGATGTACAATAAAAAGTTTAGAGGTTACTTTCTCAAATTGTCTGAGGATAGGTTTGTTTCTTCCATGCTCTTTGGGGGTGCAGAACATTATAGGCATACATAACTCATGTTTTTATTGTTGTGTTTGTGGTACTTTTTGCTAGATTAGATAAATTCTCAAATAAAGGGCATTACGATACTTTTAACATTGTTTATGCAAGTTTAAAAATAGTTTTTTCAATACTATAATCAAATTTTGTTTTCAACCAGCCACCTGCAAATAGACACACAATTATTACAATAGGCTAGTCTTGGTGAACATTGGATGTCAATATACCAAAAAACGTTTTTTTTTTAAATTTATACATTATGCTGAATAACGAACAATAAGGTTCCTCTGAAAGGAGTTTTTTGGGGAGGGAGAGACGAAAAAGAGAAAATTTCAAATGAGTGAGGCAAGCCTCCGGTCTGGAGTGAAAGAGCATGCCCATGGAACAAAGTCATTGTTGCCCATGCTCTTTAACTATAGGACGGAGGGCTGTCTCACGAACTTGAAGATTTTACTCCAGACTGGAAACTTTGTTACTTGCGCGGGCAAGTTCACGACTGCATGCCAGAAATCACGCACTTTTAAGAAATTTGTATTGTTATCAATGTGAAATGTATTCAAATAGGGACTTTGCGTGGCCAAATTGCAACAGTGGGTGGATGGAAAATTTGAGTGTGCAGGCAATATATCGCAGGCGCGCGACAAAGTTTCCAGTCTGGATCTCATTTGATTCCCCAACAAGAGCCTATATTAATTACCTGATCTTTTTCTTGTCGCACATAGCACATGTAATGGCCAACTTCCAAAGTTCCATTATGAATAACAACAGCAAACAAAGAATATCTGAAAAATTAAACAAGGTAAAAATAACTTGCATGAATGCTAAGTACAAATAGAATACAAAATGATCTTTGGCAATATTGGATTAGATTTTGTATTGTAAAGTGGACTCATTTATGACTTGAACGTCATTTGATAACCATTAGCAAAAAAAGACAAACGTTACAGTTGAAAATATCATAGTAACTAAAGAATTTAGTGAGATAAAAAAGACCCTTTGTCTATAAAAACCATATTTAAAACTTTGTCAGAATATTGAAAAAAATTACCTCCGTCACAAGTAAAATTTTGTACCTATTTTTCTGCCTGTGATTGTTCGACTAACTGAACTTGTACTTTACGCAAATTTGATCTAAGTCGAGTATGTATTACTGGCTTCGACAGGCTCACCTTTGGATAATTCTCATTATACAACTCAAAACTGATTTTCTATTAGCTATGGATTTTGCAAAACAGTCTAGGCTTGTTTTTATCCTTTCCCTGCTCTTACAATAGCCTGTTTTTATCCTTCCCCAGAAAACAATAAAACAAAGCGGTGCATTGGTGTGGCAGTTCAGGGTCTTGATTGGCCTACTCCACTGGCTCTGCTGCAAACATTTCCATTATCTATCATCGAATACAACAAATGCCCCTGTAGTGACTCTGCTTAGGCCCGTTTACGTTATCCTTCCTTCTCATTCATTCCTACACATCTCCACACCATAACGCAGATTTATTTCATTCGCTATTTTCACTTGTTATTCCCAACATAACTCTTCTTAATTTTAGAAAACAATAACTGTTTATAAGTATGCTAATTTGGAAATTAAGTTCAGTTCAGTTCAACAATCAAGATCGTCGTTACACGTCTCGACCCTTTCTGACCCTCTTCACGTAGAACCGGACAAGCGTTGGAAAGGGCAGTCTATGGAGGTCACTCGAAAAGATTCGAAAACACTCGTTCCTAAACCTATTCTCTAAATCATCTAAAGAGGAAAATTACTGTTTCTTTGATTTGATATTTAATGCCTTGATTTCCTTGGATTGATTCTACAGTTCCGAGTCTAAAATTATTAAAAATTTCAAACAGCTCTCTAAAAAGAGAAAATATCATAATATTCAATCATCAGATTTTGATTTTACCGCAGCTGTACTTACTTATTATCCAAACAAATGTGCGACCGTTCAGTATTCAAATAATTATAATTTTCAGAATTTCTGGAAAAAAATAGAAAGAGATTAGGAAGAACTAAAAATATACAGCTGTAAAGTAATATCCAGTTAAAAAGCATAAATTAGTGCTTAGTTTAGAAATCGACACTGATAGCTCAAAAACAAAAACAAACAAAAAGTAATGCTAACGGGTTTGTCATAAAGTCCTCAATGTAACTAAGACATAATGGTACGTATTTAGGCGCATTGAGTTTTGAGGGGAAACCCCAAGTTTTATGCTTAATGGCATCATCAGAAAATTGTTCAAGGCGACCATCAGGCAAAGGAACAGTTTAAGCGTGAAACTCAAGATTGCAACATCCAGTTCTATACACCAAATTGCATATATAACTATATTGTACTAGCTATATTGTACAAGACAATAAGATGGAACACATTGATATACAATCCTCTCGATGAATAACATTAGTTGCCGTGGAATGACCAAAGCCTGGTCAATCACTTGGTTGCAAATACAGTTCACATCTCTTCTTGGTTTCTCACGAGTAGCTATTTCTAAAATTCTAAAGAGATGACTCGTTCTCTGTCCTTAACGACCCTTAACAGATACTTTTCCTGCCATTGAAAATGACACGCATTTCAGATTATCAAATAGAAAGGGCTCGTACACAATTTGGAAATCTATCATACTATCTTTATGTTTTGTAGCTCTTCAAAATTATCCAAACTGACCAGAAGATTTTTTTTCAGAAACAACGAAAAACGAAGTCAACTTTAAAAAAACTTACGTCGATGCCATGAATGGCGTCATGTCAAGCTCTTCGGGAAACGGGACAAACGTTGATATCTTCTTTGATTTTTTAGAGTGCTCAAAGCGCTAAAACAAAAACCAGTGAGTGAGAGATAGCTTTGAATCACGATGGCTCAAATTCGAAAATGTTTTCCTTTTTGAAGACAAAATATCTTGTGATTTTCAAAGAATATTGCTTTTTGCTGGAGAGAATCGATTAAAGGAAGGCAAGATCAAATTTCTATTAAGGCTCAAATACCACTTTAAGAATGAAACACGATTGATTGCCATAAGTTTGATCTTAAAAGGGGACATTCAAAAATAATCTAGTCTATGGACCGTCTTCAAAAAAGCAATGATAAGTATGGCATATCAAAAACTACTTTTCAAAAACAATAAATCCTCCTTATATTTGTAGAAATTAGTGTCGTTCTTACCTAATGTGTAAGGAATAAAAAGGTGCTTTAAAAATCAAATTTGTATCTAATCAGACACAAACCAAAATTCCTCTTTGCTATATAAAACACCCTTTGCTGAATGAAAAGCCTCCGTTATTTTGCAAGGTGTCCCAATACTTTCTCATCATAAGTAAGGCTTCAATAAGAGCTCCTGTTTTAGCTGCTACATCAAAGTTCGTACATTCAGTTTCAAGGACGTCATAAAGTTCATATATATTTTCAAATTATAAGAATTTCAGCATCAAAATGAAAAAAATACTTTCAGAAGCATATGTCAAGACCACAAAATATCTTTTACGTGTGGTGCAGTAAATAAATGTTGTAACAGGTAACAAGTGACAGATTTGATAATAGGGGACGCATGAACACAAAGTTAACAAAAGTTGGCATATGGTATGTATAAATTTGAAGATATCGTATTTCAAGCTTATACTATTAATAAAAAGACTACCTTTACTCACAACATATACATATACTCTATGTATCAATGCACTGGTCTTAACAATTATCGACACTACAGAATTCTCTAACATTGAGTAGGATGGCTAACTCTAATTCGAAATTGAAATTTCAACAATAAAGTCAGAAGCAGTGAAGGAAGATCACAATCTCAATTGACGATAAAAATATTCTAAATTTTTCAAATTCATAAAACACAAAATTATAACCAAACCTTTAAATGAAAACAGACAACTATCGGTAATTTTCTCATAGTCAATTGCTTTGTTGATTCCTAAAATATTGAAAATTGTCAACAATCACCCTTTCAAAATATAAAAAATAATAATGCCTGAGCAACATATAATAAAATGGTTTGAGTTTTAGTATTTCGTCTCTTCTCATCCTTTATTTATATCTGAAATCAGGGCTGTACATAAAAAAGACAGTGGTTTGAGAATTTCGGACATAAATATCGACCCACAAACGACGTTTTTTTAGATTCTAATCTCAAATGAATGTTTGCTAAATCTACGATACCTGGTAGCTATGACAATGACTGCAACGAATCTTCGCCTCGCTCCCAAGTCTTTCTGGCCTCGTAAAACTAAATGGATTATAACAAACAAACTCTGGATTAATGATTCCAATATACTCTGGGAACAACAGGGCCACGTGAGTAACAACAGAAATTTATCTGGCGCTCAATAGTTTTACAGAATGATGAAGAAATAATAACTAGAGAAACTTTTTAAAACAAATCCATCTCTTCTGACTCTAAAAAGATAAATGTCGATTTCTGACCCCAAGGAAAATGTTGTCTCTAATCGCAAAACACAGAGAAGAGACACTAATTGTAAAGTAATTTAATACAAAAAAATAGATGATTGTTTTACAATTGGTAAAAAATGGGTGTATTATTTTACAGAGAGCAAATGAATGGATAAGCAACCATTCCTACCTTTCTAAGCAAGCCATCAATGATTGCGGAATTGTCATATCAGAGTTTGATTGAATACTAACATCGGAATCTTGAGAGTTTAAATCTGCAGTATGCAATCAATGAAAAATCAAAGTGTGGATGACTTGTTATCAAATGTTGAAGTAAACTTTCGATTGGCCTAGCATATCACTTGAACATAGAGTGCGGTTAGGAGGGAGGGAAGGGGCTATGGTTCCTTATATGGCAAACACATAGAAACCCAGAAATTTAATAACCATGTGCAAAAGGTAAACTTGAATCGTGATCAGCCAACCTATTTGGAATGATTCTACAATACTACAATCATTTAATGTACTATTCCACTCTCATGGCATAAGAAATGCGACAAGATTTGTAAATGAAATTTCAACTATGCCCATCAATGTTTTGGAAGAGAAAGAGTTCTAGAACCATTAGCCAAAATACAGGGAGGGCTTTTAACTGCTACGAAAGCTTTTTGATGATAATATGCGTTGTAAAAGAAGGCTGAGGAACATGGATGTGAATTAAGGAACATGGATGTGATTTAAGATGGATCAATGCCTTACCCTCAGGCGTCGAACTGATATTTAAAGTGGACCTTTGACTGTTTTTACCACTTGTGAGTGGATATCCAATATTACCAAGATCTAAGGATATGTCCCAGAAGGGATCTATCGTTGTAGAGACACCCCTATAGAAGAAAAACAACCAATTTTCAAGAAAATCTATTCGTAGCAATTAACAAAAAGACATGATTTGCATAAAACTTTTAAAAAGAAGATTCCCAAGTAGAGATGCATCGAGGGACTCAAAGGATTGGTAGCTTGAAAATTCGGCAAACAGCAACTGAATGAAAAAGTCATGTTCAGAACACTGAAGTCCCATGTTTACCAACATAGGTAAACATGGTCTCTTCCGATGGAACACAGTAGGACAGATACACAATTTCAGCTGAAATGCTTGAAGCGTAACTGACAAACACGATCTCGAGTGTCTGGTCGTGAAATATTTATGAAGCCAATTTGGAATTAAAAAAGATTAAGAACCGAATCGATCATATATACACATCAAGGAAAGATCTCTCTCTTACTGAAAAGACCATTATGCTATGCTATCAAAAAATAAAATCACAATGCATAGAGTTATTACCTACTTAACATTATGTCATCAATAATTATTGCTTTAAGCTTCTCCCTAGAATTTCTATTCGCAACCAACTTGGACTACATGTTACATCTGCGTCTTCAATTATTGAGGATGATGAAATCAAGAAGCGACTTACTGACAACCAAAACATGTTAACTTTGACTGCAAACCACCAGTAAAAATCTGATCAATTATGCAGTTGCATTTATTATGGTTATTTGATGGGATTGTACCATCGTCTAGAAAAGAGCGTTTAAGAATGAGCATGGAAGCGTTGAGAAACAAAAAGGAACATATGTAAACACGTAGAGTCGTGTAATTTAAGCTGCAAAAATTCCTTGAAGATATACACAAACTTAATTTTCATTAGCATCCCCATCTCCTATTGCAAGCAGAGTTGTTTTGTGTTTTTTCGCTGCTTGAAGTTCTGCTCAATTGATAATTTTCTTATAGCTAACAATTGATTGTCGTCTGATAATTTTTGAAAAATTTTTAGAAAGAGAAGAGAGACGCTTACTTTTGCCAGAACATTTCAAAAAAATGCATAGGCAAGAGAGTGTGCCAATATCTTTAGAAAGGTATTGCGCATATCTAGAAAAATCTTGGTCAGTTTCATTACATTTGATCGTCATTAAAGAGTCAGGAAAGATTACAGCACACGTTCTGTCTGTTGTGGCGCACATTGCATCGTCAATACATAGCTGTGACGTTTTGGTGGGTAAAACAGGACAGAACTAAGGCCCAGCTACACGTAGATATTTCCAAAATATTGCATTATTATTCTAATAGGTTCCTTTAAAATACTCTCTTTTGAAGTACATTCCATTTTGGGAATTCTCTATCAATGTTCGTGCTTATTGTCACAGATCCATCACTATTTTGTAGACGCGAGGAAAATCATCGAGCTTTCGTTTGAAAAATATTAGTGCAAATGATTCGTGCGTGGCGGGGCCTAAGCTGCTCCTCTGGCTTTTACGCTTCGGGCAAAAGTATTGTAATCTTTTACATTTGCCCAAAATTGTCAGAGGGGGTGCTTGCAGCTATAAAAAAGCTACGAAATTGCAAACTGGATACAGTACAAATGAATATTCATATACCACATTACTTCGCACAGGAATTATCACGTGTACACTAACGAAAACCACGCCCTTTTGCACACGAATAACTTCAAATATGAAGATAGAGTTGCTAGCTATGCAAAGGAAATGAGCACCAACCTCCACAGTGTTGATGTAGTATATCTAACGCTGCGATGAAAAACTCATGGGCATCCTGCTGCTCATAACCAGCTAAGTGCCTCGCATTGGTCCAGACTTTATGAAGTAAGCGGTAGGGTGTGTGGGGTGCCTTTTTGCCGGAGTAAAACTGCGTAGAGAATGAATGATCAGCGAACAATAAAAATATTGTAATCTAGGTAAAGAGATTTAAAGTCACTGACAGCTTAGCTCTATTTCAATTGCTATTAGATATAACCACAACAAGATCAAAACAGAGCGGTGCGGTTCGGAAAAGATTATTGAAAGCCTAAAAAGCTCTTTTACTCTCGATGAAATGTCACCGAAATCCAAAAAGTCTATTTCTCGCTAAGATATTATAAGATTATCTTAAAGGTTAATATTTTATTCAAAGGTTCAAGAAAATAATTACTATAATTGCAAGTTATTTAGAAGGACAAACACAATATCTCTTTAAGCCAAATATTACCGCTGTCATTAACACAACAATGTACTAATAAATTACAATACTTAGCTAATTACGCAAAAATAAATGTTTGAAGAGCTTTAATAGTCAATGTCTTACTGCTATTAACAATACACGATAAGGTTTTCCATATTAGGTGTCGTAACTAGATTTGCCAAACATAACAAGTTGACTTTGTCAAACTTGAGTTGAAAGCTTTAATGGATACCTCTTGGAATAGTAATGACATTTCACACATCAAACAGCTCAGGCTGTCCTCTATTGAGGGGCAGGAGTGTTTATCTGATAAGAAGTAGCTGCGCAGCATCGGGGTGTGAATCAGAGCTTGAAGTATACAATTCATGAAACACGTGTTCCCTAGATTGATCAACCCGCGTAATCCTAAAGACAAAAAGAAAGAATAACATAATTAGAACAATACTGGCCGATCGCAATACTTCTAAATAGAGAAGGAATTGTTTCATTGAAAAATTACTACTCCTGGGCTACAATTACCTTTGTTAATTGAAGTTGCCAGGGATGTATTGGGTGGGTTTTGCAGAATGTGACAACAACTTTTTGCTAATTTGGTTCGCTTTATCATCAGTTGGTGTGTAAAAATCCTCAAGTCAGGTACATTAGGGACAGTGTTGCCGTTATTAATATTTCGCAGAGAAATATTACTTCTGGTACCCAATTCAGAGTGGTTGAGGTTTGCCACTGATGATCAATTCACAGGGAAAGTTTCAATATCAGACTGGACATTTTGCTGGGGGTTGGATAATGAAATGACAGGGCCAGTGCTTACCCACTGGAAAATATTTTAATCAGAGCAATGGGAAGCTATGCTTATCAAGCAGTATCCTGGTCCTATCACTCAATGCAACCACACCTTCTGATGGCAACACTCTTGAATCTTCATCCTATGACCCAAACAACTGTGCAAGCCTTTTATAATAAACAAAATAATCAATTCATATAAGAAATAGATTGTCATGATTCCGAGTAAAATGACAGCTTTTAAACACCATAGTCTAAAAATTATTCTCTGTATTCTAACAAGATTATACTTTTGACAGATTGCATTTTTGGTAATTTGTAAACAGGGCACCTCCCTGATGAAGTCCTCTAGGCAAATAAGACACAAAATATTGAAGATATGCAATCTTGAGACTATCAGAAAACTGCCAAAGAACTGGAACAGCAACAATTAAACTCAAAGGAATTTCTTGATGTTTATTGAAATGAAATCTCTACATTCTACTGCACAAGTTTATTCTTTATTTCAATCCTATTTACATTTGAGCATGATAAACAATCTTACAGCCTAATTGCACTTGTGTACCTCTGCAGGAAATAGCAAAATAAGTTTTTTGTATTGCAAAATTTGAAGATGGCACTTAAACATAGCAGAAAACTATCTTTAAAGTTCGCAACTTTAGTAGAATGACCTGTTGAAAAAAATTTCTGCACATGAAAATTTCAGATTTTGTGAAATTCTTTTAAAGAGGTATAAGGCCAAAAGCAAACCTGTTGCCTAAAAAATTAATTTTCCTATATTAGCCATCTTCAAACCTAGATACTAGTTAAAAAGATTCAAAACATCTGGTAAGTTGCTGACTGATGTTAAGGTTTGTTAAACACCCCTTAACTTAAGGGGCCCTGGGAGGACATAATCTCTACAAACATTTTTCAAATTTGCAGCAAAACTGATTACCATAAAATCAAAATGAAAACTTGACACTTACAAACATGGACTATTAACACTTACAAAACTTACAAAAATCAATAACCCCAGAAAAGTCCATAATAGATAAGTTTGGTGCATCTAATAGATTTTGAGGTATTTTTAAAATTTTAAAGCCATATATAGCTCCACCACAGCGTATAATTCTTTAGAGACTGTTTGTGACAAAATAAGTAGATAGGAGAATATCCTTGTAGATTATCAGAGATTTTCAATTACTTAATACAAAACTTACCAACAATAGAGGTTTTTGAAATCTTTCTTCTTTTTGATGTTATTGAAAGGAGAGCAGTTTCTAGATCATTTGGTTGCCACTCACAATACTTTCTTTTCCCAGATCCTAAAACTGATGCTTTATCAGCTTCCTCTTTTCCTATTTGATCCAACTCGTCATCATACACATAGGTACCACACAAAAAGCAATAAACATTTCCATAAAGTAAATCTACAGCTAGAAGAGACAAAAAGAAATAAATTAATAAAAAATTCTACACTGAAACCATATGTAGAAAAGTCACCCTAATAAAATTCTCCAGTTCATAAGGAACCAGATTTTTCAACTAAAATGCTTCAGCCTTAATTTATTAACACAAAGCATTTAGGATTATTGCAGAAGTAAATGTGGTTTTAGCCTAATATATCATCCAAAAGAGCAAGTTAAGGGCATTGGTGACAATAAAACTAGAAAATACTTTAAATACTAAGTAAGTGTCACATTTATTACATAATTTAATATCTAAGCCATGTGAAAAGTTAACTATTTTTCATGAAACTGAATATAATTGTTTCTATCAACTGAAATTTATACCTAGTATATGATTTTTCTTCTTTGAATGATCAAACACATGTCTTCCACCACTGTAACATCCAAAGTAAACACAATGAAGACAAGCATGAAGTCTGTTAGAGTATGTGTGACATTGATGGCATTTTAGCCACTTGGCCTACAAAGATAATTCAAGCAAAAGATATAATTCAAGGAAACTTTCTTAATAAACAGATATATAAAAACAAACATAAATAAGAAGAATTAGTTCTCCAACAAAGATTGTCTTTTTTGCAGATGGAGATTATACTGAGAAAGATAACAATTTTCCCTTTATTACTGAATTATTGATGAAAATTCCACTACTCAATTATGATATTTGCACGAATCTACTGAGACCAACATAGATTAAAAATCTGACAACAGATAACTTTAAAGTCATAATTAAGACAAATCTTTTGGCCCTAAAAACATAAGCCTGGTGTGATCATATACATTCTGAACAGCAAAAGGAAGGGAAGGGGTGTGAACAGCAGAAGAATGAGTAGTTAATCAACAACTGCATTATCATAAGATATCAATATATTTATGCAATAACATTTTACAACATAATTTTATTTGAAAAGCTCCTGGATGTATCTATCTCAATAAATGCTTTCCAACCTAAATAGATGCCTTTTCATTGAAAAAATATTACAAGCCTAATACTGAGTCATACACAACAGATTTTACAGTGCAATTTCTTTCAAATGTCACAAAACAAACAATTTTTGGAGTCTGTAGGTTGTTTAAAGGGGGGGTTGGTATACAATGGGTTGTTTGGGAAAATAAATAAATAGTAATTAAAAAAATTCAATTAATACTAAACAAAGTTTGGGTCATAATAAGCAAGTGATATTTCAAAAGCTTTTGTATTTGCACCAACAGGACGATGCATGCATTGATGAATTTGTTTATGCTTGTCAATTTACAGGAGTTCATGATAATGTGATATGATATCATGATATGATAAAATTAGGTTGTGATATAAAGATACGTATATTTACAAGCAAAAACTTACAATAACATCCAACTGTGATTCATAATAAAAGGCATATCAATATCAAATCTAAATCATGTGGTCGTGATTCTAAATAATAAATGACATAGCAAAGCTTCTATTTGCCATTGAATTCCTTGAAGCGAATGCACAAAACTGAACATTCAAAATTTAGCTTCGTTGAAGAAACTCTTTAAATTTCGCAAATTTAGGTAAATGACCGATTGAAGAAAGAGAAAATTCCTGTACTTGAAAATTTGTTTGAAGTCCCAGTTAACAGGTACTACACCAAAAGCACACCTGTCGCTTACAAATTTAGTTACCATTTTATGAAGATTTCGCGAGATTATGTTTTAAAACTAGTCAGAAAGTTAAAAATTCTAACAATTCGGCTTCCTTATCAACCTTTATATTTAGGATATGGGGAACCTACAAATCTGAAACATGACACTTCCTGTTGCATTTCCTCGAAGGAAAAGATTTCGCCTAAAAACGTTCAGTGAAGTAACGGACTAATTTTAATAACAGAGCTTTACAAATAAGTTCTGTACAAGGCTATAATTAAACTTTTTAACTGAAAAGAAGCAACAAGAGTCAAAACAAATTGGATGCTACCTCTTACAATTACCGGCATGTCTTTTACCGGAACTCATTATCAACGTACCTTGCGTATTTGAGCCTCTTTCGAGCAACAGACAACAAAATTTGAGTATATTGTTTGGTAATTTGCTGTTCCATTGCTATCTTTGAATGCGATAAGGTGGGAACAAGACATTTTAAAGGCAACAAGCAATAGATGGTGCTTCGGCTGCCAACTGCTCTCCCACAACTCTGCACGCTAGGTTTCGCTGTTTTGTTGTTTTTCAGACTACCATCTTTGGCAATCCTCGCTTTCGGATAATGAATGTCTAGACCCCTGAATAAATTTTTGCTTGGTAACATTCACATTGTTCCAGTTAATTGAAGACAATTTCTAAAACACCAGGCAGAGATATTGAAGTAAAAATTCGCATAGATAAATTTCAAAGAACAGAGATAGCAAAATCGCTGCATAAAGATGTACAACTTCAACACTAGCTGTTACGCAGGAGGGTTACCTGGTCTGAATTGGGGAGGGGGGGGGATGGCTTTGATGCCTGACATTTTATTCTTCTTGACAACAATGTACTTTTAATCCAATGTACAACTTTTTACCATACAAGCATCTTATCTTTGAATGATGCGTTAATGATGGGTGCACTTGGAAAGATCAGCAAACTTTCCTTTCTTTGTCCTTCCATCCCAGCTGTCCCCGTTACTTATGCAATAGGTAATTGATGTAATTGATACGAGCCAAAAAATGGCAAGGCAGAAAAAGGAAGAATAGTTGCTATTTGGCTTGAAATAATATCACTTTTTATTATTATATATATCTAATACTTGTTAGGAATGTAAAATATGGCAGAAGCGGACTGGCTACCATTTCAAACCACCGGGAAAAGCAAACAAAAGGGCGCCAATGCTTACTAAAACGGGGGGAGGGGGAGCGGGTCGGGAAAAACTTTGCGTAGCAGATCACCAGTTTGTGCGAGACACTATCTTCCAAGATTTCACAGAGAAGATAATCTCTCCAACCTAGCGTTGTAAAAACATTTACAAAAGATATGATGCCAGTACATCAGTGTGCGGAATTATGATCAGGCATTGAACAAATGCTTGAAAACTGTAGACTTGTCCAAAAGATATCAGATAACAACCTAATGCCAACCCTTCTGTGGAAATTGATGATTTTGCTAATTGATGGTCTCCTTCAGTTCCTTCTGTATGAGAAACTGTGCAAATACACGGTAAAAAGAATAAAGAATTTTAGTAAGAAAAAGCATAGACTTTATTGAGGGACAAAATTCTTAAAGTCTGAGGAAAGATTGAAATATATTATGAAAGTTTCTCACATAAGGGCACCATTTCTAAAAAAGTCAGTAAAGATTTTCGTAAAAAGTGGTTCCTGTTTTCCAGATTCTTGCTATAGCAGTCAAGGAAAAGCTATTGAAGGGTGTCTGCGAAGTACCATGCAGAGAGAAGGAAGGGTACTGCTAGTCATTAGTCAGGGGTTAAAAGGTCCCGTTGTTCACTAGTCAAGCTTTTTGGCTTCAGTTAGTCAAAAAAAATTTTTTGTACACAACACCTGGTTAAAACGTTTTATTTAGCAAAAGCAAGATGATTTCTCAGTTGAATTGCAATATGAAAAAGTCTGTCACAGGACTTTTAGAAATTGTTATCTTCAATCATACGTACAGCAGATTTCACTAGTAAGGAATATTGGATATCCAAAGAAAAGGGCACTATAATTCAAAATAGACAACATGGGGGATATCCACATATAACGAAATAAAAAATAGGCAATTTTGAAAAAATCCTCTTCTCCCTAAATTATCATTTTAACAAGCTTTTACAATAGGCCACAATGACCGTTAACGTTTGTGCTACTCATCCATCTTTGATTACGTAATACGTGAACCTTTCCAATACGAAGATAATTTTGTTAAGTTGAAACCATTTGGAATGGAAAGAGCCCAGAGTATTACTAAGTTACAAGGACCGAGATACCGGGGGACGGGGGGCCGGGGGCCTTGGCCCCCCAAAAAACTTAACTGGTATAAGCAAAATACATTTATTTAGCAAAGTATGGCTACTTATACACTAATTTACCAGGGCTGCCTCCCATCCCCTAAACAAAAAGTTGTATTTCCAATGCCTGCCAAAAGTACTTGGAACACCCAGCAATTTACGCTACATTCTATATCTTTCATTCCTTTCATGACAAAAATTACTACTTCCGCCTCTTCCCCCTAAAACAATGTTAATAATTTAGAGAAATATCATACAAGAAGCGCAAAAGAAAGTGCTTCCTAAAATCCTAACCCGTTTGATAGTAAACCAACATTGTTCTGTAGGGGAGAGTGGGGTGATTGAATTTGACCATGGTAATTGATGTCAGTGTTCCAAGACTTTTGGCAGGCATTGTCCGTCTTTGCTAAGTTAGTTCTTCCAAAGTGCAAATACTCTCAGTTATTCGATATCAGGCATCTGAAATCATTCGCATTGGTCATAAGAAAAAAAAGAATATGATTAGTCATCAGTCTAAGGTTTTACACAAATTTAGTCATTAGTCAGTTGACAAAAAGGCCTGCTATTCATCTGGTCAAAACCCCTTCTACAGACGTGGAATTGATATAAGGTCTTCAGACATGTGTATTGCGCACATGCTTTGAAAAATTATTAGCAATCCAAGTTGGTAGTGATAGAAAGCCTTCTCGTAGGGCCTAAAATAAATTTTGTTTATAGATTCACAATTTTTGATAAAAATTGAACGTGGTGCTATACTGGGATTGGCATCGTAGCCGTTGCAAATATAGAAACTGCCACCAGAGTGCAAGTAGCATGTCCTAATTGAGCAAATTCTTAAAAGGATGAAGTATAAGAAGCAAAAGCTGATTCTTTACAATACATGAATTGTGTTAATAAAAAAATTAGCAACATATAATGATATTTTAACTTGTGAGCAAAAAGATATCGAAAGGAAACCCTTTTACATGGTTTTTTCGGATCTCCATCAAGTTGTTTTTTCTTTCCTTTTTCCTGCAAAAACTCCCCTAAATCGGTCTTGCTTCCTAGACTTTGGTGCTTTTGGTTTTTTGGAACCGTATCTCTGCAGCTGTTCATGAAATTTGAAACTTGCAAGATCATTTATTGCTATATCTATATATCTGGTTAGTTTTTCTGGAGCTATTCTGCTTTCCCCACCTGCTTCTATCTTTGTGTAGGTGGGAATCAGCTTCTCTACATCGGCAGAAATAGGGTTTGCTGCGAGAATCCGAGCCATTGTCTCGTCTTGTAGAAGTCCTCTGAGAACTCACCTCATCCTCGTAGAAGTCTCAGATCTCTGCGATCTCAGCCATTTATTTTTCAAATTTCAGTGCATAATTGAATGAATATTTTGTCTGGGACAAAAGCTGGGTGAAGCTTGCTTAAATGCTTTTTGCTTATGATGAATTCAAAATTGATTCTAGCCCATCAAATTCTTTTTCATCAAATCTGTTCTTCAAAAAGTTTTGATACTATAAATGAGATTCTTGTTTATATGGCAAATAATCTATTCTCTCACTGATGTACAAATTGTGCTTGTCTTATCTTTTCGCACAATTTGAAAGCACGGTCTTTTTTGTAATGCAGACACCACGCACCAGCCAGTGTGACCAGATCTCAATTTTGGAATTATGCCAAATTTGTCATAAGATTGTGCTAACTTTGCAAAATTATGTTGGCTAAATTTCTCCATTTTAGCAGTTTTTCAAAACTCCTTGGCCATCATAAATGAATTGATCGAAGAAGCAAAATTTGGCTGAATTCTGGCCGCATGTTGCAAAAAACAACGAAATGCAAAGGATACAAAAAATTTTGCACAGATGATATTCAAAACTTTTTAAAATAATTTCAAAATTGCAAATGATGAATGATGAAACAAAGTAAAAGAAACAGACAATTTAAGATAAAAGTGAAAACTTTTGTAACCAACAAAGCAAATTTTGATTACGCTATCACTCCTCACAATTAGCAAAAATTTAGCTTTTTTGTATACTGCATTAAGCTGGTTTAATTTGGCTGCCAACCATAAGATATGTGGCTGCCAACCATTCCGAACATCTGGTAAAATCCAGAAAATGGAAAGGCACAATCTACTCCCAATTTACTCCCATTTGGTAACGATAGACAACGGATCAATTGAACAATGATTTTATGCTAAATGACGATTTGTGTCCAATGTGATGCTAAAACCATAATATTATGCTAGATCAGGTCACACTGGCACGAGTCCACAAGGAATGGCTGGAACGAGGCTTGTCCCTAAACTTTTTTGGTTTTTTTTATATCATTCTACCAAGCTCGAATCTTCTACTTCAAAATGCAATCTCACAAATTCACTTTATTGGCATGAAAATTTACTCTATACCGTCCGTTCTGAGAACCGTTTAGTTATTTGCTCGTAATAGGTAGGATTTCTAACTGCCAATTCGTTTCTCGTTCTTCCGGCTAATTAGGCTCTAGAAATGAGCCTTGTAGGACTCCTGAAAAAACCTGCTCGCTTCTTGAAAATATTCTTTACAGGTTACTGTAAGATCAAAGGACACCATCTTTCCGTCGTACTTCATTTAGAAAATTTTGTTAAATTCTTAAAGCAGTACTACTAACCTTTCATTAACTCTAAAAAATGAATTATACAAAAACACTTACTGAAAAATACCTCATTTCCGACTATATGGCAAAGCAAACACGCACAAAATAGTGCTATTCGAAAATCTTATTTCTATTCAACACATATTTTCTCTTTAAAACATCCTGACTTATTTTAGTTCAGAATTTAGTCATTCTAATATAAGCCTAAGAAAACCAGTTGGAAAACTACGTATGAATTCGAAATTTTGTAGCTCCAGTTTAACAAGTTTAACATGATATTTAATATCAGGGTATTAACTGCTAATAACAAAAATCCATAGAGTGATGAAACAAAAAAACAGATGAATGCATTGTGTAATCATTTTATCCCCATTATAAAAATGTATTTTAAATTCTTGCATCGAAATATGACGAATACAAAATACCAAAAAACTAATTGGTTTCAATTTTGAGCTATAAATTTTACAACTTTTGAATATGCACAGATGTAATGTACTTTGAATTATACTTTGAAAAAATATATATACAACTATCAATTTCTTCTATATAGTAACAAACGAATGCTGTCACAAAATTGAAAATGTACAAAGAACAGGTTATATTCTGAGGACACTGACTGTTGTTTTATTCTATAACTTGTTTCATTTGAAAATTATTTCTCATGTTACAAAGTTGGAATTCACATGGACATGATGTCAGGAATAATTTACTTGCCACAGCCCGAAAGGTTCCTTTTCCCAAGCTATGGCTACATCATTAACTATGAATTGCCTTAAACACTGAATTAACATATACGAAAAATACATGAATGCAATCAGTACCAGCTCAGCAGGGCATCACATCACATGTGGGTTACTCCCAACTTATTAAAGAACACAATCATATGATTAAAAAGCCCCGTTTGTTTGTTTTATCATAGTATGTCTTCTCTTATCCCAGATTCTAAAAAATTGAATTGATAATATGTCTAAATGTGAATGTAAGCTAAATATGTTTTTTTGTGAAATGTATGTTAAACATTTCATCATAAATGCAACTATGTGTAAAATATTTTCCCAAGCTAAAAAAGTATACAAAGCTGTACCTCACATTGTGGCAACACATTGTGATTTTCATTCAACAACAAACCATTGAAGCTTCATCCTATGACCCAAACTGAATTTCTTTTACTTCATCCTTCTCTTTGGTCAAGTCTTCAATAACTTTGAGCATGTAGGGCCTTAAGGAGAAAATGACAATAAAGTAGAATAGATAAAGTATTGAACAGAAATATTTTTATTTTTATTTTTTGTATTTTGAATTTGGTATTTGTTTCTACCTAGCATCTGAAGGTAGCTTTCAGGACACTAGGAAGCTATGTTTATCCAGCAGTGCCCTGGCCCTTCCTATCCCTGTGACCACACCTCATAATTCATAATTCGAATTACAGAGAGCTGGTGACTCTCCCCACTCTATGTGAAAGTTTGGTCATGCCAGTGACTCAAACCACAGACCCTTGGGTCTGCAGTCAGCACCTCTAACAGTTGAGACATCCTGGCACACAACTAAGCATTAACAAATACTTTAAACAACATTTTGTTCTATAAAATGTTTCCAGTTTAACAGTCACAAAACTTCTAAAGGAACTTCTCAAGGAAAGATAGAACTTTATCTTGTTTCAAATGTACTTTCCTTAAGGTTTTCAAATATTTCCAGCTTTTGGAAACTGCTACCAGATAGCCTTGCTAGATAGAAATGTACATAAACTAAAGTATCAAAATATATGTTGAACTTAACAAGAACTAAACAAAAATTGAAGCTTTTTACTTACAATTCTGATTTGTTCTTCAGATAAGACAGGGAAATGACCCAGAAGAAAGCAATAGTTGATATATACACCACACGATAAGCAGTTGGTATGAATGCAAAGTTAATAGCCTATGGAAAAAAGAGAGCAGTAATTGCAAGAGAACCAGTCTCATTTACTTCTTGCAACTGAAATCATTCATTGACATATCTAGGATAGAATATATAAATTCATAGAATCACTGACAGAGTTGTTATTAACAAATGATCTGCCTTATTGTAATCTGTGTCAGCTTTCTATATGCTCATAAACATGAGATAAGCCAGAAACAACAGACAGAAATATGAAAATCTTTCATAAAAATTTTCAGATGTATCTTACAATTAAATAAACATTCAGTATTACTGGGTTACTATGCTCACTATACTGAGTTACTTTGGAAATTATGGGGTATGGGGGCTCAGGCCCCCCAATCAGCATTCTTGCTGGAAAAATCCAGGCTTTTGTCGGAAAATTGTTAACATTTAACATGTCAAAAGCGCATTCAAGATGTTATCTTGTCAAAAAACTGTGGGCCTGAGCCTCCCCTGAAAATGAAAGCCTGAATTTCTCCCACATACCAATAAACAGGTAAATAGCTAGCAGTCCCTAATTAGAAAGTAAAGGCACACATAGAAGCGGCTGGTTTCCTAATGTAGAACAAATGTATCAATAGCATAGCAGTATAAAATGATCAGATCTTAGTAATTTTTCCATTTCTTTCTGTTCCAGATATGCTTCCTTGTGCTACCATGAGCTTCATTGTGCATATCTTGAAGCTTTATTAATATACAGGGCTCAAAAATAACAAACTGGGGGGTCTGGAATAAGGCTTGGTTCAAAGAATGACTCTAAAGCACAACACATCACATACCTGTGCTGTAGGCCAAATTATGAAGCTTGCCTGGAATAAATTTTCTTCAAAATTAAATATTTAATGTCTGAAGATCATCCAAAATTATTATATGTTTGTTAGGTTTGATTGGATAAATGTGGAACAAGGTGTGATATGTACTAGGATCAGTGCAACAATGTGAAATATGTGCACAACATTCTTCATCAAAAATGCATCTCTCATTAAGCAATGATAATATTATACTATATTAAATCAAGCTGGAAATTCACTATTGTATAGATTGTAAGTGTATTGTGACTGCTAGCCTGGGCTTTGCATGGTCCATGCCGGATCACCATTGATTAAAAAATGAATTTGGTATAGGCTGTGGTGCCTTGAACAAGGGTCATTTGTTAATTATGCAGCAATGATAAGATTGATGGGCTGAAGAATATCCATAATTAGCTTTTACTCATTTACATAGTGAATGACCAATTCCCCTCTCTTTTCATAGTCACGAGTGAACTCTTGGATATCAAATTGCAATATACTTTTCAAACATTGTCTTACACAAACATGCATTTAAGCAAGATTTACCGCATATGTTGGCAAGAACTTTTTTTTGAGCTCAGCTTTAGTCTCGTTCCAAGTTTTTCCTTCCAATAGTGACATTCCTGATTAGAAAAAAGATCCAATGTGATGCTGGAAGAAATCTATCAATATTCATTGCTAGTGTTAAAAACAAAATAAGCTTATTCACAAATACTCTATCAACATAAACAAAATAGTTCTTGACAGGAAAGTACCTGAACCAATATCCCCCAAAGGAAAAGGAAATTTTTTCTTAAATTTCTTTATAATTACACGGGTCCCTACATCCTAATCAACATTTCAACTGTTCATTATAAAAAATAAAGTTAATCGATAAGCTTTTGATATTCTTATCTATATTTACATTATATTCATAGCATATTTGAAATAGACGAATTTGTAAAAGATTTAAAACAATGTATGACATGTTTCATCGCATAATGGGCAAAATAAAACTTATGTTGTATCGATAAGATGCTGAAGATCTTTTTGTTCACGTACCTACATAAAAAATTCCGGTAGATATGCACGTGAAAACCATTTGATCAAAAATCAATTTTTTCATTACCACCTTTGCACCACTACCAGGCAATATTCTATCTAAATTGTTGTACACAAAAGTAGAGACAGGCCCATAGTAGAAAAACCCCATAGTCGCCATTCTACCAGTTCGTTCATAGTCGTAGCTCGACAAGACACCAAATTGTATTTTCTGACATACAAAATCGGCAGAAGTAAGTAGGCATGTGTAAAATACTGCATTTCCAATATATCGGTGCTTATAAAATAACCTTCGCAACGTAGAAAGCACCATGATTCACGTTCGTCTCCTACAGCACTGGCGAAATCTGACTGGGCTTCTCAAATTGACAACTGAAGCGAGGAGCGAGGAAGTAAAAATTCTTTTGGTCTACCATTATTGACACGTCACGTGGGCTTTGAACGACATCGACGGACAGTTCAGACTGGTATGTACAATCACGTGACCATACAGCCTGGTCTAGACTTCATAAAGGTTTACTGTCGCTAACTTCGTTTGCAGCAACTACCCCAATCTCAATCAAGTCCTGCGAATACCTTCAGAATTTCAATGAAAAATTATAAAATCTCAAAATACAGGCAAATTTCACTAGCGCGAGCTTGGATATATTTTTGAGTATAAAAAAAGTCCCTTCTATTATCTAGTAAATATTCTGGGAAAATTATCTAGATAAAGAACAGTCAGTTCCAACATATGGTTCCAATAAACATTTTCCAAACATCGTCGCCAAGTCCTCGCATAATTTTCAATACATAAGCTTCATTATTTTATCGTTTTCACGGTCTAGGCAGGATTATTCTTTTCAAACTCTGCCTGAATTCTTTTCAAACTCAACTCAAGCTCAACACCAAAACAAGTGATCCTGAGAGAAAGCAGAGGGTCAAAATAGGCCTAAGCTTTAGTAGCTGGAAAATTCTACCATTACCAAAAGGAGTTCCACGGGGGTCCGCACATGGCCCCTTTTTATTCAAAATTTTTATGAATGACTTCTTTTATACTATAAAACACTCAGAGATTTACAACTTCGTTGGTGGTGACACGATTTATATGTATGAAGATGACATGAGAAAAGCAATGAACTGGGATGAACTGAACTAAGTGAAAGCCACATATTTTGCATTGATATTCATATACATTTAAATGATCTCACTAAAAGACAAAAACGCAAGTTAAAGCTTTCTGTGTAACAAGCCCGGCAAATACAGTCCCGGATGAAAAATTTCCGGTGAATACTGACCGCAGTAAAAAAATCCGATGACCCAGACATTTTTCTATCTTCCAATGCCACAGGCAGGCTAAGACTTTTTGTCCCCAGTCAGTCTCGAGTTCTCTCTTTGGCACAACAAAATAATACAGAACGGTTTTTAGAGCAAAATCCTCTACTTGAGCCCGATTCAAAAATGACCCCATTTGACCCTCAGTGCTGCCAACATGATTGTAAATTTAGCCGGGGGGGGCGGGTACTCCCATTAAGGCCTGACAGGGGGTCCAATCGATTAAAAACAGGGGGGTCCAATCGATTTGAGTGTTTTACCAAATGGCTACCAAATGGCCCAGTTTCGATAATAACTTAACGGCTTAGTTTAGCTTGCGATTTATTATAGACAATGAACAAGGTTTTATCTTTCCCGAATCAACAACAGTCAATGACGAAGAATTTTTTTCAAAGAAGGACCAGGCGCGTACAAAGAAATGGACGCTACCAATGGCATAGTTTCCGTCCTTTTGCTACCATGTGAGGGTTATGGTAAAAAAACACTACTATTTGAGGGTAATTTTTCAACATCTTAGCTTTGGCCCTCATTGACCCTCACTGGACCCCCTGTTAGAGCATAATAGGAGTAACCCCCCCCCCCGGGAAATTTAGTTTGCAGTCCTGCCAGTCCGACACCAGTATTGCTATCCCTGTCATATTTGCATCAATGTTTCGAGAAATACTCAATGCAGTTGGCTTGGGACTTTCTTTTCGGTTTACTCTTACAGTTGTGCTTTTGAAATCAAATAAGAAACACAAAGACGAATAAAATGATGGATAAAAATCATTAATCTTTAATTATTATTTTCTTAATTCAGTTGGTTATCTATTAACCAAATTCATTTTCAATTACAAGGATTAAAAAAACTAAAGGGAAATGCTCTAGGTATTTCTAAACAGAATAGAGTAAAGGAGGTTAAAATTCAATGTATCAAATTGTAACTGGCAGGGTCACGTTAATTACTGGTAGGGTGCTCAATATTGAACAATAATCAATCTCCTGTATGCAAAGGGAAATTCAGGGTTTGCGCCCATTCCAAGGTTATTGCCAAAACACAAACAAATTTGTGGGGTTAGGGTAGGGAGAAACCCTTTCGTTTTGTCGTCAGTGAATGATGTTTGATTGCCTTTTTTGGAAAAGATGTTGGATTCGTACGTTTCCTCTTCCATTCTCCTTCGCAATTCCTTTCCCCGTTCTTCATCCCTTGACTCTCTGAGCACCCAGGGTATTGGATTCGATATATAAAAAGGGAACTATTCCATTTCCAGGAGTATACTGGGCGTTGCTGCCCCCTCCCCCAGAGCTGCATTCCCACTTTATAGGAGCTGCGTTTACCCTTGAAAGTAATGAATTGCATTTCATTACAAATGACTATGCCTTTTAGGAATAAGGGGCTTCTAGGCAACCCTTCTCTATCAAGCGTTTTTTCATGCATCAAAAATTATCTACATTTAATTGGCTCAGACTACTGCATTTCTACCAAAATAATACGAACACAGCAATATAAAAGCAAAGTTAAAAAATGCATACATATATTCAAAAATATACATATATAGCCTGAGTAAAAGACAATCTTTTTTGGATTCATTTGAGCGTATATTTTATATAGTGAGGCTGGTACCCAGGGCATTGGTTATACTATTAGCTTTTTAACCGCAGGGCTTTCAAGACCGAAGATGCTGTTTCTTAAATCCCTGCAAAAAGTTTTTAGTAATATGGGGAAATTACACCAGTTTCTTCTAATGGATTTCACATGGAAACACGTGCCCAAAGTTTGCTAGTTTTCTTGTGTGGGAAATATCATCATGATTATACGCAAACTTTGAGCTTACATTAATTTTCAATTTTGCTTCGGTTTCACAATAATGGATCGTTTCATAATAAACTACTATACGACTAAATTGATTTAAACTTATAACTATAACGATTTGTTAGCCTTTTTACACAAGTTTAGCATAGCTGTTCATCTAAGTTTTATTATATTTCATTCCATAGCGGTAGACTTTGCTAAAAATCTATTTCAAGGTTATTAATACAAATAGAGGATGCAGTAAACGGGGCTTATCGACTGTATCGATAGTCTGATTTCCAGTGGAGTGACTATAGAACCAACTATACATATCTATTTAATTTGATGCAATTAAAATCAGTGCATCTATTGGATTTCGGTGCATCCAACACTGGACACTTACCAACAACGGACACCTACCAGCAACGGACGCCTACAAACAGCGGACACCTATTAGGAATGAACAAATCATTTCGCGCCGCATTTCTTCTTATACTTTGGTGCAAGTTCTGTGGAAATGAAATCCGGACAACGTACAATTCGCCAACACTTCAGACTATTTCAAGGAGATCGTTGAATATTACGTCTTTGTTGTGGGACTGCAAAAAAATGATAAGGAAGACTTGATAATCAGAAAAGGTTCTGTAGATTAATACAGCAACGCAAGAAAGGGTTTAAAACAAAAAATGTTGCTTTTTTGAAACAGCTAAAAATCAAAATTCAAACTTAAGATAATCGATTAATCCCTGGGTTGCGACAGAAGATTTGTCAAATGTCTTTACAGCTTTACTTATGAAAAGTAGAACGTAAAACAAAGTGGCTTTGAGTAATATTGGGACAAAATGGTGTGAAGATGAGAGTTGGTCGGAAAGTGAGGAAGTGATGTGAAGAAGGGATGTTTTGCGAGGTGTCAGAAAATTCGTTCAGTACTAAACAATGATTATTACAGTTAAAAATGATTCTCCTAAATGAAAATTTTATGAACCTTCAAACGTCGCTAATAATCACGGTTGCAGAAGTTTGTCTTTCGTTATACAACAGCATATACATCAGCGTTTCCATGTATGCAATTTGATACTAAGGCCTTTCCCAGCACTTGCGCAATTTTGAACCTTTGAAGCTGAAGCTTTTCTTGAAAAATCCCCCTACCCCCCATTACCATGTTGCTCAATTGGGCTATTTTGATCCTGAAGGTAAAAATTTCTTCACTGAAAGCTGTATGAAAGAATTGAGAAAAAAAATCAATATTGTACGGGGGGAAGGGGGTCGAAATTTTTGAAGCGGCAGTGACATTTTGGTAAGGTAGTTTTAGACTTGCTTTGTTTATTTGCATGCTGCAATGGGAAGGCCTCCCAGTTATTTTTGGCAAGGATTGTAGCTTCTAGCATCCTTCCATCCTCCAGAATCCCCCATCTCCAAGTATTCCCACAGTCCCCGCATTCCCCCATCCGCCATTGTCCCAGAACCTTCAGCATCATCAAACTGCCAGTATCCCCCAGCCTCCAGCATCTCCTCAGCCCCCAGCATCCCAAAGCCCCAAGCATTCCCCAGAGCCCCCATCAGCCCCCTGAAACCTATCCACTTTAAGGCAAAACGGTTTAAAGGTGCTTACCTTAAATTTACCTATAGCTTAGCAATTTTCCTGACATCGGGACAGAGGATGACGACACCTGTGTCAATGTTGACATGTAGGAAAGTTTTTCCTCGTGACCAGGTGCCTGAAGAAGCCAATCGCGTTCAGGAAAGGAAATTGTGAATGCATTTTGAAAATCTGAAAGATAAATGACAGTTTGTGAGTAGCAGCTTAGCTATTTAACAGTCTAGCAGCAAATTCCAGGATAATCTATTTCAATAGAGCTATCCTGAAACAAATTGTTATTACAAAAATGAAGAAAGATATTTAAATCCATTGACATTTCGAGATCAAGTTGTGCGCGAATGAAGAGCAAAAAAGGTCACAGCTCCGAGACATTGAACAAAGACAATCAGTTTTTTTGTTTCTTAACATTCACATAATCGCTTCAGAATCGAATGCAAAACTTGAAAAATTGTGATGCAAACTTATACGAAAAATACCATGAAACTAAGCTGAGGTATAAGCTGGGTGTCTTCCAGAAGTGGGTATAGTATGTGACTTCATATTAAATTGACTAGAATGACTTCAAACGTATGAGTCCTTGTCGGAGTGAATTACGCAAATGAGATTTTAAGTAAGGGTGACTTAAGATTATGTGCGTTCAAGTCGGAGTAAATTAAGACAAATGTAACGCTTGGTAAGGCTGACTTGAGACTTGCGTGATTCTAAGTCATAATGACTTTAGAAAAGTATGACTCTAGATAAAAATATAAATTATCATAGCTGTCACAAAAAGCTGGAATGATGTCAGAGAAGCGTAACTCCATGTCGGCATAGATATAAATAAAATTGCCAGTATCGTATGAATAGGTGGTTCCTAAAGGTTCTTACAATTAGTATCCGGTGCATCCGAAACTCGTATACGAGTAGGATCGATGGTGAATTCATATCTAGGATAAAAGAAAGGAAATGGCCGTCATTGTTGATAATCGTATTGTCGGTAAAAAAGTGGAAATGTGTGCTTAAAAATTCAACATGAGACCAAATCAATCAAGTACACCACTGTATTTGGAAACATTAAAACTGAGGAAGTAGGGACACAAACTATCTTCAGGAAAATTAAGGGACATTGAACGCCTAAAAATATGGGTCATAAATTTATGGTATTACTGCTATCATGCTCTTCGATGATTTGTTAAATCTGACGTCACTGTTAACATCTGACGCAATAATTAAGATTCACAGTTATGAAAAAGAATTTTTTGCATCAGCGACTCAGTACTGTCATATAAAGGTTACGGGAGGATATACGAACGTTACCTATCATAAAAAAGCATAAAAAGACTGAGTTACGCGGAAAAAATGTCACGCTATTACTCTATAAGAGATAATACGGTATGGCAGACCGATGATTTTGACGAAACTTTTCCTCTACGGCTGAACGCCGCACGGGAAAATTGCAGGCGCTATGGTCAGGTTAGAATGCAATCAGAAGTTGGAATGGATGACATCAAGAAACAAACTGAGAATCCTTCTTCTTCTTTTGAAAATGGCGTCTCAGTTAGGGCAGGTAAGATTTGCATTTTTGATTGGGAAGGTAACAAAAATGTGCCAAATAGTCACAGATCACAGGATCCATTTTACTTGTGAAGACACCGTTTGGTATCATAAAGGTTGAAATCACTTAAGATGAATATTCTATAGAAACATATCTCTACTGGGAAACATATTAAAATCTAGTTTTTCATTACCGTTGATAGATTTTAAAGTGTTCTAGACTTCTTTGAGTTAAGTATTTGAAAGTAAATTTTGTTTTATTCGCTGCATAAAGGCAAAATATTAATACAAGTATAAACAGTTGTACCACTAACTACCCTTCGATGCGAAGTGAAAAATTTAAAGGGAGCACATACCAACCTAAAGGGAAACGTTCCTGGTCGATCTTATAATTCATATTATCAATCAAACATACCATTCAAACAATTGTTAAATTAATACTTAAATTCTACCAGATTATAGACCCATTTCGCCGTTGAATCCATCTTACAAGCAGTTGCAAGAATTGAAAAAGACCTTAGGGATGAGGGACCAATTGACTGGGGCTCAATGCAATCCGCTGTCGGATTTTGTCAATCTTCAAAGAAACGGCAAATTATTTCGACAGTGTGAACAAGAACTTTGCAATACAAGGTAAGTGCAGATTGCCTGGCATCAGTAGCGTAGCTTGACCTTCCGGATTAGGGGGTGGAGGGTCATGAGTAGTAAAATCTACCGACGAAGACATAGATGAAGAGAAGTTTGGGTGCTATTTCACCTAATGATAAACAACTTTACCGACAAACCAGGGATTTTTTGCACTAACTGAAGATTTGCCGACAAACTGATGAAGAATTGGGGGGTTCACACCCCCTACAACCCCCCTAGCTAGCTACGCCCCTGCCTGGCATGTACACCCTTACAGCACCTATTCTATGCTTACAGTCGAAAGGGTATCCATGCTTCTTCCATCATACTGTTGATTAGTGTGAACTGAATTTCGCGTGTCAAGTTTTGTTAGCTTTGCCAATACTGTAAAAAGTAAATTGATGTATTCTGCAATACTTTCATTAGCCAAGATTTATATTCCGTGCTATCAAAACCAATTGTGTTTAGACTGCAGCAAGCTCTTATGGAAGTGGAGGGGAAAAAGTCGATAGCTAAAAGATTGCGAGAGAGTTTGGAAAAAACTGAGGTTTCCTTGCTACGATTACAAAGCCGGGAAAGCGAGCTGGAAGCCGATCTCAATAATGCAAAAAATCAACTGAAACAAGCTAGGAATGAACTTAAGCATGCAAAGGGTGAGTTTTAAATAGTAATGGCCATGCTTAGATGGTAGAGCTACTAGCTTTTACTAAAATAATATCTTATTGTAAAATACTACTTTGAAAATTTCATTTTGGAAATGTTCTTTCAACCCTTGTCTGCAACCTTCTGGTTGATAACATGGAAAGACAAGTCAGATGCACCACAAATTGAACAAGACTTACATAACATAAAAAAGACCATTTCAAAGTGGTTGGTTCATGAAAAGATCAAAGCAAGTGATTATCTTGATAGAAGAAATCTTAACATCTTTATCATCTTTACAAAGTCATTAATATCGTAAGTTACTCTTAGATGCTGCAGAAAATGAGATCGAGCAACGTATCAAAATGCAAAAGCATTTAGAGAGCCAGCTAAACTGCCAAATGGAGCGGATATTGAACCTGCACGAACAACTGGATAACACAGAAACTGTAAGAATCTTAAAAAGTTAGAATGATTATTGGAGACGTTAGGCCTATTATGCAGCTGGAAGTAGTTTCTACATGCTCAAGTAATGCTTTTAGTTAATTCAAAAATCAACGATTCAGCAATGTTCTTTGAAGGAAAAATTGGAAAAGCATTATGTAAACTGTAAGCAAAATTGCTATGAATGATTGTAGACAATCTTTTAGGTGCATGTTTATAAATGCAATGCCTGGAAGGATTGCATTCTCCAACCCGAGAATAAATATCCGTCATAGGTGGGGCTGCATATTAATTCATTGGTGGGACTGCATATTCATGGGAAAAAATGTTGTCATGCTAATTGAAATGTCACTTTGGTCAGCCGAGATTCGAGGAGACGGTCCAGCTTGCATTCTCATATGAATTTAAATGTTATTAGAAATAAATTTATACGCTAATTTCGTAAATTTATACGTAGGGCGAAATCTCGGCTAAATTTTCCATTACGGTAGGACCAACGTCTCGATACGTACTTCTTTCGAAAATACTAAAAATCGTGGAGTGGCCATTTGTCTGTTGATAAGTTACCAGCTATGATAAAGAATAATTGCTATTTTCATCATAGAGGGCAAAACAACGAGAAAACGAAGATCTGATACTGATGGAGAAGAAAATGAGAGAACTGAAAAAAGAGCTACAGGCAGAGAGACGAAATAAGGTTGAAGCGAATAATGGACGAGAGGAATATCAGAGAGAAGTGGACATGCTGATCAATGAAAACGATGATATAAAAAAAAGACTTAGACAGTACCAGCAAATTATAAAACAAAACGAAGATAAATATGAATATTTAAAGGCAGATTTCAACTCAATAGTAGCGAGTAAAGATAACAGAGAAATTGAAAAGAAACTTCTTGAAGACAAGCAAGCGATTGAGTACAGGCTAAAAGAAGAGAGACTAGAGTTTGCAAAGGAGGTCAAGATCTACCAAAAGAAGTGCCGTGACTTTGAAGAGAAGGTAAAACTTATCAACATAGAAACTGAAAAGTTAAGGTTTCAACTTTTAGATACCAAAGGTTGTCAAGAAAAGGAGGCAGAGAGGTATGCGAGAGAAAAGGAGCTCCTCGAATCTAAGCTAAGGATCCAGGAGTCTACTTTGAAGGGTATCGAAAGCTCAAACAAAGACCTCTTAGAAAATCTCAGTTCAAAGGACAAGGAAATAGCAAAGCTTTGGAAAGTAATCAATGAAGAATGTAGAATGAAAGTAAGTGACGATGAAGTGAGAAAGCTTTTAGAACAGAAGACGCAACAAGTCAGTCATCTCCAGAGTAGAATAAAAGAGATTGAGAAACAAGTTTTTTATGACAAGGAAGAGGTAGCTGCCAGGGAAAAAAGTTGTCTGGCGAAAGCAGAGGAAAAGCTGCAAGCACGAGAAGATGAAGTGAAAAAGCTGGAACAAAAGCTAGAAGAAGCACAAGTCGAAATGCAAAAGATGCAAAAAGAAACGAGTGAATTTCAGATGACACTTCAACAAGAGAGTAAGGCCAAGAGAGATTTAAAAGAAAAGAATGATCAGCTATTAGTTATGGTGGGAGATCTGAGGTATTCCAACGAGAAACTGCAAGTAATTATAAAAAAGATGGAGACAGAAAATTTGCAAAGTTCTTGTGCTAGAGAGGATCTCATGGATAAAAAAGTTGAGGATTTGAATACGAAGATTTCAGAGTTGGAAGAGGAAATCAAAATTCAGAAGAAAGAAATAGAAAGAAACAAAGATCTAAAAGAAATGATTCAGAAATCTGAAAACGAGAAGGAAAATGCTTTGAAATTTTTGGAGTCATTCAAAATAAAATTTGAGGCAATCCAAAGCGAAATTACAAGGAAGAAACAACAATTTGAAAGAGAGATAATCTCAATCAAACAAGACCTGGAACATGAAAAGGGGAAAGGAAAGTCTCTTGCGGAACAGAACTCGCAGCTTCGTAACGAGCTTTGCAGACACAGTGAAATCAAAGACAAGTTAGAAAAGACAAAACAAGAACTGGAGAATGCAAATAAAAAGATTGAAAGGCTTACAGAAAACACTAAGAGACTAACGTATAACACTAAGGAAATAGAAGAGTGTTGTATCAGTTTGAAGAAGGAATTACAAGCAAAAAAAGATGAACATATAAAGCAAAAACAAGTTTACCAAAGGAAGGACAAAGAATTTGAAGAAGTAGTGAAAGCAAAAGAGGCTATCCGTAAACAGCTGGAAACAAGAGTGGCGGAAGCTGAAGGAAAATTCAGAGAGATAGAGAAAATGTACAAAAAAGAACAAGGATATGATTATAAGACAAAGTTGGATATTTCGGAGAAAAATGTTGTGCAGTTGAAGAAGGATAATGAAAAGCTGCAAGAAGAAATTGCAAGGAAAGACAAATCTCTGTCTGTTCAAGCGAATGCGATGCAGAACGTTAAAGAATTATCAAAACAACTTGATGTTCTGCGTCACAATTTAGAGCAGGAGAGAGCAAGAAAGGTCCAGGGTCTTCAAAATGACAACAGCAAAAATGCAGCAGAAGACGCAAGTCTGCACGATACTCTTCGTAAAGACATCGAAAATTTAAGGGTAGAGCTTGACGCCAAACAAAGTGAGGTTCTGAAGTGTAAATCGACAATTGATAGTTTGAAGAAGGAAATCGAGTATAGAAAAGAAAAATTTCATGATATTTCTTCTGTGGTTAAGTCCGCAGAGAAAAACATGGTGGAGGTATCAGAGAAAGCGACAAAAATTGAGACAGATCTAAAGAAGAAGGTTGTTGACGCAAAAAACGAGCTCAAAGATGCCAAGACGAAGATTAAAGAAATGGAAAAACAGTGCAAAGTTTTAGAAAATGAAGTAAAGACCAGTAAAGAAGAACTTGCAGCTGTGAAAGAACAAAACAGTGATATGCAGATAAAAAATAAGAACATTGAAGTATATCTTCAAGAAAAAGAAAGGCTTAAAGCTGAAGTGAATCATCTGCAAAAGTGCATAAAAGAAATGCATGAAAAGACGAAGTGTTTTGAAGAAGAGCGAAAAAAAATGAACGAACAGAAACGAGAGCTCAGTAATGAGGTTGATTCAAGAAAAGAGGTCGCAGAAAGTCTCAGGAAGAAAAACGATGAATTAGAAAAAGCATTTTTGAAAATAAAATCTTTAGAAGTGGAGAAGCAAGAATTATTTGACAGATATCAAATCCTGGAGGCAACTATCAAAAACCTTCAAGAAGATCACGGAAGGTATGAAAGGGTTATCGATTGCTTGTTATTAAAACTGGATTTTAATTCCATTCATCTAAAGTCAATGTAACAGGTTTAAATGTCTCAGTATTTCTCAAGGCATATCAGCAGTTGCCATATGGTCGCGTAAACCAGATCATGTGTATTTCTACCTATACAGCAATAAGCACTTTATGACAGACTGGTAAAACAGAAATTTTCAACCTTGATTTTGATGCATATCACAATAGAAGGTTTGAGAATCTATTGCACTTTCAATCACTGATGCTATTTCATAATACAGTAAAGAGTGACTTTGCTGTAAATGGGATTACACATTTAATTAAGATTTAATATCAATACCTTATGATGTAAGATAAAAAATGTTCTAATCTACATGAAAATATAAGATTTCCTTTATAAAACAACAAATGAAAGTAAATATAATATCTATTTAATTATTTTGAAGCGTTATTCTAAAATTTAAGATATCTTCTTATTTTAGTTGCAAGAAAGAAATAGAGCCAAAATATGAGTCAGACTTTGAAGAAGACAACGAAATGTCAATTGCGGCAGAGGCAAATACCAGTAAATGCGAAGAGAAAGAAGAGGATGAAGTAGAGTTTGATGATGATGATGATGACTTTTGGAATACACTTATTGATGATGTAAACAGAACAGAGAAGACAAGTATCTATGAAATGCTTTCCAAACCAGGTCCTGCAAATATATCAATGACAACAGATGAATCAAAAAGTGACGTTGGAGTGAGTGCTAATAATTCTAATGACGGTCAGCTTCTGACTTTTTGTGGCAATCTGGATGCAGATGTGAACAATGTGCAAAAAGGTGAGTTAAATTTTATGACACTTTGTTAATTAGGACGAAGAGAAATACTGGAAAAATGCATGATAGCGGGGAATTCTTAGAGCACCATTGTTTTCACATTTATTCACAATGTAAGGTATTGGCAAGCAACTTTGCTCGCTAAAAATAAGCAAAAGCCTAGAAAGAATGGAGTGAGAAATGCCTCAGTAGACATCTTCGTTTTACAGACCCATAATTATTCCAGGTTCCGTATTATTATTCACGTTTTACAGACCCTAAAACCAAGAGGAGTATTAAGAAAGTATGAAAATAATGTAAGACAAAATATATAGTATAACCTGCTGACTAAAATCATACTTGTTTCTTTTCTTTATTTATACAGAGACAGAAACAAGCAATGGGTTCATTGATGAAGATGAAGATGTGCTAAGCCAATTTATCAAAAAACAAAAAAATGCTAGGTCTAAACCACGTATGACGTCACATCAAAAGCAAATGATGGAAGAATTAGGCCTAGATGGTGAGCAGTTGTATCTTGATGACTTAGTTGTCGAAGTTGAGGACAGTGATAAAGACGATAACAAGATTCCTGCAGCACTATTGAAGTCAGAAGATAGCACAAAAGTTCCAAAGGAAGAAGTTTATTCCGTTAACACGAGCTCGAAGCAAGGGCAAGGCGAAGCTAGTTCAAATTTTTACCTCCCAACACAAAAACCTTTGACAAGAAACACTCAGCTGCCACCGCTGCGCAGGAAACCAGACACTTTACCACCTCTTAGGAAAAACACGAATTAACTAACTTTTTTAGATATTTCAAACTATCTTATAAGTAAATATAACCATTTTTCGTGTAATAAAAAAACTTTATTGTGATCTTAACCAATAAAGAGTCATGTTTATTGAGATTCACTGCTGAAACGGGTCGGGTTTAGTTTCATATCTAGTTCATCAATAGGCCTAAAGTACGGATAGTTTTTAAATTGCAACAGTAAAAGAGATTAATTATATTCAATGAAAAATTAATAAACAACTACAAAGATTTGTTTATTCTTCCTTTAAATTTTTTCATTATCTCATTTGCAGATCCAAAAAAATGTGTGACAGGATATAGACATGGGAGAAATGCATGATTCTAGTGAAAACAGACAATAGTTTATAAATATAGCAAAATTACACTAAATTACAACAAAATTTTATCAACAGTACAAGAATGATATTTCATAATATTTGAGGTTAAGTTACGGAATCTCACCTGAGTTCCTGGCGAGTTGAGCGCTTAAAGGCATTCAGCCGAGTCAATCTTTTTGCAACGAGGATTATATCGTTGAATAAGAAGATTGTCACTTCACGAACATGAATATAGGCCCTGTAATGGAAAAACATGAAAACATTATAAATCAACCGCTAATAGCAAAATCTATTTTCTGCTCGGTCCCCGACCCAGACTAGGTTCAGTAAGAGACAGAGACAGAGACAGACCCAAAGGAAATCCTCTGACCGTGCTTCGATTTGATCCTCGACTTAAGAAACTGCTCCCTGAAATATCGATAAGTATCAGTCTGGGCCTATATCACATGAATCTTGGTCAGGGGGTACCTAAAAAAAAATAATTCCAATCGAAAGGAACTACCACTTGTTAGATCTGGATAATTATATGGTTTAATTGTATAGAGCTCCTAAGAGAAGAAGATGAAAATTGCAACTTTTTTCAATTAACTTTCAACAAACGAGTAGAATGAAAAGCTGGAATAACCATACTTGACATAGTAGTTGTAACTGTTTTCTAATAAATCTGTAAGTCAGCTACTTATTATGAAGCCTTTATACACAAAATAAGTCTTTCAAAAATGACTTGAAGTGACTATGACTATGATACTCAACAACCACAAGAGAAGAGGATATTCCCTAAGTAACAATGGCAATCCTTGGTGACGTTTGATTTCATAATTACAACTGTGTCCAACAATACACCTAAACCTATCTGATTTAGAGAAAGTCTAAGTAGAAACTTCTTGTGAAAGATAAGGTAAAATAGTAAAGTCATCAGTAATCAATAAGAAAAAAGACTAACGATCTGTTGTCATCATCTTCATTTCCTTGTAAAGCAAGTAGCTCTGAAAGCTCCATTTCTCTGAGAAAGATTCTGCCTTGCTGGGTCAATGGCTGCAAAATAGAAAAACATGCAAAGATAAAAGAATGCATGAATAGAGAGAGAAACAACGAGATCGTCCGGTGCAATCGTTCTGTATGTAAATGGACGAAACATGATGGAATACTAAAAACGCACGCAAAATATCTAACATCCTAGATACAAACTCTGCCAAAAAGGCTTGGAACATCCAGTTGCTTAAGCGCTGTTTCTTGTAAAAGGGGCCGACACTGCACCCCGACTCCCCCAAAACAATGTTGGTTGCAGAGTTGAATATCAGAGTTATCATAAATGAATCTATTGGACAGCACCGAATCTCTTAACTTTGCATAAAACAGCATTTTTCCATGGCGGAGAAAGACATGCAGTATAAAATACTTAAAGATTTTGTATATTAGGCAAGCGTTGTACGTATAGTAAGATAAATTCCATGTACAGGATAGTTGAAACGCAACTTTCTCAAGCTCGACAGCTGATGACAGTAGTTTTGACAGGCCCCCCTGTGTTATCAAAGCTGTATTGCTTTTAAAGACGTAGAACATTTGCTAATCAGATCTTTACCAGAAGCTATAGAATATCGAAATTTCGCAACATTGCAGTGAATTGAAGGAAATTGCTGTGCAAAGGTTTTTTTGCTAATACAGCTCAGTTTACAAATATAGTTCAGTATATTTTACAGTTTTTAGATGGCAAATCGCAAATATATAAAACTGACCTTTAAAAGCAGTAAAAGCACTTGGAAAAACACATTTAACATGACAATATCAACTAGAAAAACTACAAATAGTTGTTATAGAAATAAATACAAAAGTAGTAAAATTATTCAAGCTTTTTTTAAATTTTTACCGGACAGCCTTTGATTCTCGACTGCAGCTCTTTAAACCTTTCCTCCCTTTCAACTCTTTCTTCGGCCTAGAAAGATATTACTTCTTATTAGTCATAAAACTAAGGTTTTACACTTGTCTAAGTGCAGATGCAAAGTCTATGAGAACCCCACTTGCTTCCCGGTCTCCTTTGAATCGTACAAAGTGGCCTAAGAATAGTCTCTATGTTATGTAAAGGAAAGAGGCCTTTAAATATCTATTCACAAAGAAGCTTTCTTAATAGCAGACACAAAGCTACAGAACTAGAACTCTTCGTTTCAAAGAAAACCTTAAAACCATGAACTCTAATTCCCAAGTAACTATTTTTTGAACTTTGGAACGTGAGGCACCTTTTCTCTGTATCATATAAAACAGCAAAGAACCAAGTGTCAAAGGATGCAGATCAGACTTAATAACGTTTAAAGCCCATTATTTTATCTGTTCTTTTAATGGTTACCGAGAGTATCTAGGAGACGCTTGTGTTTTTGATTGAGAAATACACAGCAGATTGTTTAGAATCAACCGTTAAAAATTCAAGAAAAACAGAGCCGATTCGTTCAAGGAAACAACAAGTTAGAAATATTCAAGTCGAAGGGGTGAATATTTTAGAAAAACTTACTTGTATAAAGCAGTCGGAAATTTCTTTCATTTTTCTTATTGATTTTGCGATATATTGCCGATCTTTATGTTCGCTTGGTGTGCATTTTAACAAAGACGAGAGAAGGTCTGCACGCCTGTAGAAGACACAAAATTTGTCACAAAAACAGTTCGGTGCAACATAGTGTAAACAAACATAATTAGTCGATACTTTCAAAGGATAAACTAGTGAGTTGCATTTAAATGACTGAAAATGCATTTGAATTGCAAAAAAACTGGGATATAAATCATGCAATGATTCTACTCATGGAGTTATAAGAAATGCATCTACTTAACAAAATACAGAGTCACAAGTAGGGCACAATTGATGGGATACGTTTTATTTAGTGTTTAGCCAAAAGAAGATAATCTTCATGTGCAAATATTTTGTTGTTTTATAATCTTTGATAAAATATCAGTTTTCAGTACCTTGAATTTATTTTCGTTGGCAGCAATAACAGTTCTTGAACACTACACAGAAAGAAGATAACTAAGATTATCATATAAGATGAGGAAGGGGGGTTTATGTTAATTAATCACTTGTGTCTAATTGACAATAATTTAAAACCATCCAATTAGACACAACTGTTGAAGGTGGCAACAACAGGTTGCTTTTTAAGGAATAACAACAGTATCATATTTAAGTTTGCAAATACAAATGCTTCATCCAAGTATAGATTTAAATAAAAACATGAACATATTGAACAATGGCTAAGCTGCATATTTAATAAGTCTAAGAATCAAATATGTTTTTCGTTTGCTAGAGGAGTTAGAAAATATCAAATAATACTAATCATTTCTGGTAAGCATTTTCCTTTTTATCATCATCCAACGTTGCAATATGGAAAGTAGCACTTTAGCATTGTTCGTTATACTGCCATGAAGAAATACTAATAAAGAAATATTAAGAAACCCCTTGAAGCGATTGTTTCACTATCGTTTTCTTAAGCAAATACTTCGGTCTTCAGGTATTTTCCAGCAGATCTCTTCAAGTTTGCAGAATGTAAAATTGCGAAACTATAAGCAGTGAACCTTAGTTGTCTTGACTCCATGGCTTTCTTTTGTCGATCCAGGAATGCACGGAACGATGGAGTTTCTTCAATGCACTAATAGAGATATTTCATGAACTCATAAACGAAAATGAAGTAAAGTCATAACAACATTCAAAGTATAAAGAAATTGGCTGGTATTATCTATAACATAAATCTGAACTCCTGTAAGATATTTAAAAACTAAGCAAAGCAGTAAATATCAAGTTATAAGGAAGAAGGTAAGGGAGAGTATTCGAAAATTTCCTCAAGAGAGCTGTAGTAAATAAAACCCTATCTGGTTGGAAAAGTTTCTCCACAACGTTTAATATTTGAAATGACACAATTTCGAAGAAAATAAAATATGAAATAAGGAATTATACTAAATGGACTAAATTATTGTTTTGTTCAAAGATCTAAATTAAACAAATAATAGCTAACCAGATTAACTCATAAGAAAAATACTTAAAGGTTAAAATAAAAAGTTTAATATTTTACTTGGCATTAGTTTTGTAAATCGAAAAAAATGGATAAAGGAATTCAGATAAAACTGTTATCCTGTAATTCATATAAAATATAGATATATTGGAGTCGTATAAAGCATTGAAATCTGTAATGTAAAATCTGAGGAAAATTAGACTTTATGTTTCCGCTTTTTCATCTTTTGAGAATTTTTTTAGTCTTAGCCTGAAAATAATATTTTCAACTATTCGAACCACATATATATTCAATCTTATATTGAATGCATTGGAAATATTACGAGGCAATTAAAATATGGTTTTTGAAAATTTTCTTACCCTTTCTATTGTCTTCAAGATTGTTGGGTAATTTTTGAGAAAATTTGAGTAACCTTTGAGGTTGGTCGAGAAAGATAAATAAACATCGCCAAGGCACTAAAATTAAAGAAATCTGAATGTTGATATCATTTAACAGCTTGATAAAAAATTGCTTTGTATATTTTAAAGAGACGAGTTGTCAATTGATTGATTTAACGTGTAGAGAACTGTGTTACGAAACATTTAAAAAACTGAAAGACGAATTTTGAAGAGAAACCTCAAAATTCAAGTAGGGGTGGCGTCAGAACATGGCTTGGGGAATATAGTCCAATAGAATTAACTCTTTTTTTTGTGAGAGCAAAGAGGGTTAGTCACTTATGGATTCAAATTTATTTCAAACAATTTCAGCTTCATTATTGGAGCAGTCACCCCAATTATGGGCGGAAATTTTTTGTCACCTCTGGATATGAGGTAGTCCTTTCTCATTATTCTTTGAACGGAACTCTCAGAATATAAACGACAAATCAAACAGTGAACGATATCCAAAAAATTTAGGAAAGATTTTGATGAAGTGTACAACATACAATACAAAATAGCGAATGAATTAAACATAGACGAGGAATGAAAAACAAAATCTGTTGAAGTAATAATTTTCATGCTCGTGCCGTAGAAAAAGATTTGTTACTTTTAAGCAGCGCATATCTTTTCAATCAGTATGTTTGGATCACGTCTTTGAGCCGTACGGGATTTAGTCAAAAGACTCTGAATATCTTTGTATTCAACATAACAGCACTTTGAATTTCCTCGTTAATTTGGCACTTCCCTACATTTATTAGTAAGGCCTTCACTGAACAATCTCAGCTAATATAAATCCACGCTTGGCTCTCCGAAAGAGCTATAGCTACCTATGGACGTCTTAGAAGACTACCCCTTTCATTAAGATTTAGCTTAAGTGCTACTCATAATTCACTAACATGCGCTCTCAGATCCTCTTCAACTTTAGCTGTAAAGAGTACGCCTCAGAAATGCCTGCTTTTATCAAAAACGTCAAATAAATAAATACAACTTTTTCTAGATTTTACCTCATTCTTCTTTTCTATTCATCACCGCAACGAAAGAAATTATATTATGCGATTTTCAAATCATATTCTTTAACGTTAAAGGACTAGATTCCTTGGAGAGGATTTCTAAATCTGTGCTTTTAAAGCCAAGAAAATCGACAGTAGAAACAAACCTGTTCTGAATTCCAAGAATCTAGCCTCTTTTTAAGGTCGATTGTTAGTTGACTGAAATGCAAAACAGTTACAAGCTAAGAATGGCAACAAGCATGTAACCTAAAATGGCGTTAAAATCAAAGAACTTCAATCTACATGAAAAAAACTTGCTTAATCTTGCTTTAAATGAGACTGTGAAGCAATGCAAGATGAAAAGAAAATTTAGACACAAACTTCAAAATAAAAGAAGCTAGGGATTATGGGAAATCTTACTTTAGTTTGTGACCAATTCTAAGGAGAAAAGGCCACTTGTATTTTATTGTTATAAGTAATTTTATCAGCGTTAATGCAGTACATTAAAACTAACCTTGAGATCCTTTCTAGGGCATCGCAGTCACTAAATATCATTTTGACTGAGTTGTTCGATATGATGGCCCTAAAATATAAAAATAAATCATTAACAAAAGGCACCAGGGAAATATGAAAAGCAGGACATAAATCACGTGTGTTAACATATATCTGCAATATCACTATAGAAAAAGATAAAAGACAATAGAAGACTGGTACCTACTCACCTGTTTGACTGGACACAAGAAGCCAATGGCTTGAAGTAAACATTCTTCAAAATCTGCAACTTGTCTCTATACTGACATTCAGTTTGATAAATAGCAAAAGCACATTGAGTTCTCTGCTCTACTTGTGACGCACCAGGATCTTCATTTATCTAAAAAAGGGATACAACCAAAGTAAGTTATTTTCTATGGGAATATAACACCTTCCTTTCAAGATGGTTTTTAATAGAATATTCAGGTAGGTGCATTACTGCTTATCAAGAGCTATTTTTTAAGAATCCAGAGAGCCGTATAAATTTCCTGCATAGATAGATATTGACGTAGTCTTTATGCAGGATCAAATAAAAGAAGTATCTGATAATTAGATACTTGACGGCTGCGCCATAAGCTATTCTATATAACTGCTAAATTTATTGATTTGCTTCTTAGGCCGACTGTCTTCCTTGCACTGCAAAACGATCATCTCTCTTATTCGATGTTGAGTAACCCTGGCACAATTCTGCGCAATTTACCCACAGCTTTCTTAAACAGGGCCTTTTAACACCGCAACTAGGGGGCAACTGCCATTCCAACCCCAGTGAGCATCAAAGACTTAAAGATAGGTGATTTTCCTTTTCTTTGTCTAGAAAAAGACTTGCCCCCTCTCTCCTAGCTGATTCCCGGTCGATGGGCTTAAAAGAAGTTTAGATTTAACCAAGTTGCCTTCTCTTTGCTTTTGGCAACAGATATGATAGAACAGAGTTAGAACACCCATTAAGAAATACCATAATTTACAAAAATAGCTTACTCAAATTGAAGTAACTTAAGAAATTAAGAAAACATACATTCATGTCGTCAGACTTTTCACCACCACTTTCACTTTGCTCAGAAATCATTCTAGTGATTGCCCGCAGTCGATTCTAAAATAAAGTATGACGTCATAAAAAACTTGTGACTCGAGCTTAGTCAAACAGCAGTTTGAATATAAAGATCTGAAAGACTGTTATTGAAGAAGAGATCAAAACTGCCCAATTCAAGCTTATAACCAACATGTCATAATTTTTCTTGGAAATTTACAGCAGCAGCTTTAGAGACCGCGAGGCCAAAAACATCTGCGGGGCCCTTGTTCTTTACCATTGTTTTTATTTTTTCAGGTGTGGGCCTCTTCTGACTACCGTGAGGCTGGTCCCTCTGCCCCCCCCCCCCCCTTAAAAACCGTCACTGGACATTCATGCAATAATTATGTGATTAATGAAGAAATTATGAATGCATCCAAAAAGATTTGTTACAATGCTGATATTCCATGTTACAATTCCTTTTGTTAAAATACTAAAAATTGTACAGCAAAATTGTACTTTCGAGCACCTGAAAACGGAAAAATTCGCTAACTCGAATAATTTTTATTGTTAGAGGTTCACGTTATCGGGATAATATATTCATTATATAGTATTTCTTCCTTAATGAACTCCAGTTCTCTGCTCACCCGTGCAAATGCTTAGAAAGACAAAGGCAGAAACATTGATGCCAACAGACGGTAACAAGGCTCACAAAAACAATTTCAGCTACGAAACCCAGACCATGCTATCTTTCTAATGCTTATTCGAAGAAGGCTGTGAAATTTAACTCATTAATGAGAGAGACAATGATAACTGTTCTTGACTCTTAAGGAAAATTGCAGGCGCAAGCTACAATCCCATGAAAAATGGTTGAGATTTTCGAAAACTGGACTGGGAATGGCAATATATACGAATTGGATATTTTCCTCGAGGTCAATTTTCTCAAGGAACATAATCTTTCCCTCTTTTCTTAGAAGCAACTATGTCAGGGCCTTCCTGATCAAGAAATACAGGTGGTGCTTTTAGCTCAGCTTACGTTTGTTTCTTCCTCTGACAACAGATGGAACTCTGACGTGCAAACAGAAGACAACACACCACACAGCTTTTCAACTTCAATGACGTCTGCGATTTTCATCAACTTCCCAGCAAGGTTCCCTAAATATATCAACAACACTACTTTAATAACAAGGAAATCATATAGAAGCAGCAGTTGGTGTATTGCAGTTGACTTTATATAATTGCAGTTTTATCTATCAATTTGTTTATAATGTTTCTAGACAGTCTCACTTAAATCATTCCAAATAAAAATATGTTTAAATTTTCCATCAAAGCAGAAGTCCTTTTTTCTTCAAAGAACATAATTAGTCTAATAACAATATTTGATTATTCTTTAAAACACGAAAAAGTGGAATATAGAATTTCCACCAAAGCGAGATAATTAGGACATAACTACATACATTTAGATGAAACTTAAGTTCGGCAATAATCAATTTTAAATCTGTCTTCAATATACAGCTGAAATGCAATCTTATTACATGAAGTGGAAATATATTCAAGCTTCGTACAAAGAATACTACGGAAGGCCTTAATTTTTCTTGATTATAAGCCATGCTTTTACAGGGAGCCAGGCAGCATCCTGTTTTTGAAAACATGAAAACACAAAAATACGTAGGTGTAGAAGACATTGAGGCAGGGAGGGCTGCGGCTTCCCTTATTAACTGCCTTTTAGGCTCCATACGGCCAGTTTTATCTCAATAAAGCAGTAATATTCTCGGAAGATTCATACTTAGCCCCCCTAAACGTTCTGCATCAGCTAAGCCCGTGATAAAAGATACGAAGGACGATTCAAACCAGAATGAAATATCTTCCTACCAATCATTCTGTTTATTATTCCCGAATATTCCTGGTACAGATGACTTCTTAACAAGCTCCGTAAAGATCTCATCGTTTCCTATAAAAAAACAAATAGCTTAAGCTTTTCGATATTAATTTTTGTTAGTTTGTTATAAAATAATAGTTTCTTGCTTCTTACTAACATTTAGTAAAGATTTAGTAATAATTTAACAATATTCAGAATCTCACCTCCAAGTATTCACAATGATTAGTCCATAACATTATTCTGTTACTTTTGAAGTACTTTTCTTGAGGTTTGCCTCGACTAGTCGAGTTGAACCATTCTGTTTCCACTAAAATGCATTCGATAAACATGATAGATTAAACTCCTCAGGAAAAGACCCACAATAGCCTTGGCAGTGTTAGCATTCTGTAGGGTGTTTATCGTTAAAATGTCCTATTGACAGGTCTTGAGAAATAAAAAAATTTTATCCTGGTAGTATTCAGAAAAAGGTGAATTTATTTCACGATGTTAGTGTCATCCAGTGTCAGTCATGTAAGCATATCTCTTAAAACAATAATCATAACATTTCTGTTGCATTTCCCAAGTTATACCCACTTTATTTCATTTTCAAAGTTGTGGAAAAATTGCAATAAACTAAAGAAATGTGAAATATTTCGATCTTAAAGGATACTGGACACCTAACTAACTGATCTCCCAGGCAGAAAAAGTAGGAAGACAATCCAATTAACATTTAAGTAAATTTATTTGGATGTTAACAGATAAGCATGAGCTGTGATCTGATTTCTGGCTTTGAGTTAACCTCATGAGGGACCACTTACTACGAGTCAAAGAGCCATCGTAACCCGCTGGGCACAAGAATGGAGTGCCAGTCATCCGGGACAGTTCTTCCATGAGTTCAGTTCCATTTTCTGTAAATGAAAAAACACAGTGAACTCAACGTAAACGACGCACACAACAGAGATCATGAATACTGAAAGCATGCTGGTATTACCAATATTGATACTTGCACTATATAAACTGGCCAAAAATACAAGACAAAAATAAGGCAATAACTCACAGAATACTTACAAAGATGGCAACGGTAAAACTGCTAATAGAGCATTAAAGCAATTTTAACCGTTGAACCCCATTAGAATTACTGATAAAATATGTAAGTATTTAGAAATTGAAGACCACACCACAAAAAGAAATATATCAATCTGGGAGCTTCTGACGGCTGATGGTTGCCTGTTAGTTGAGAGCGATATTTTCGATTCAAAAATCTCATAGTTTATCACTGAAAGGGCCCTTCAGAGTACGAATGCTGCGTGGACACAGCTGTAAACGCGTTGCCTCATAGAGTAGGATGATTCTGAGCTACTACTCCGAAACCTACGCTAAATTCCATCATCGTGAAACTAATATTGTTGGCCAAAGAAGATTACTGTTTACCGATCTTTTGGAGAGCGTTTCCTTTGGTGTGTAGAGCAAGTAGCAACTACTCTTTTAGTACCAGCTAGTAACTACGGTAGTGAGGGCTTTTACATCGAAAATAAAAAGCGGTCATTGTAGATAGAGTATAAGAATTCACTATGAATGAATCTTAATATCCACAAACAAGACAAACCTGATGCAGCTAGCGGCCAGAAGATATCAACGCATGCTTCTTTGCTGTCAGCAATACGAGTGCAAAGCTCCCTCCAAAACTCTTGCATCTGCGGATGCTTCAGAGTCGAAAGGGAAAGGGTTGTACCTGATGGAACAAAAACATGGCGCTACAACACTTTTCTCTTATTCAGCAATAAACATATTAGGATAAAAAATACAGAAAAGAAATAGCAATACACTTTACAGAGCTTCGTTAGATGGAATCTTGCCTGTTACAGTTACGATAAAGAAATACGTAGAAAAGTTTGCTTGTTACCGAAGAATTTTAGAGTTAGACCATGCCTAAAACTGGAAGAAATGCTCTGAAAACTGTTGAAGCAAGTTAAAAGTCTGTGCATTTCACAATTTCACTTTTCCTTTTCCTGACAATGGCATTAAGCTTGAGACTCGGAGTTGCAACTCAGTACCGTCCTGTTTTATACAAAAAGGAGTTACTTATTCATGTGTATTCTAGAAGCAACTTTTCGTATTTGTCCAAGGTGGTTCTAGCAAAATCCAGATAGAAATCTTTACCATACGTATATCACTGGTTTCCTTTAAAACTTAATGCTATTTGAAATGCATTTGGCACAATCGGTCAGGCTTCGGGCCACATCTAGAGTGTGCTAAACTTCTTGTTCGAATCAAGTACAAAAACGGAACAGAGAATCAGAGTAGTAAACTTTCATCTTAGAACAATTCTTCTAGAAATTTCAACCTTATCTGAAAAGTTATAATAGCTGATTGCATACCTTCAACTATTTTAGCGGTGCCCTGTGTCTTGTCACCGTCAACACAAAAACCAATGCACCTGGAAACAAATTGTGCAGGTCATCAAATATACTCTAGCCATTGGAAAGAATTTAATTTCAGAACATTTGTATTCGTATTCATAAAGCATATTTTATACTAATAAATGTTCATGAAGCATATTCTCAACGTATTCTAATAGATGGTATCAAATAAGTAACAAGGAGCATTTTAGTCACCAAAGAGATAATACATGGCTATGCTAACAGTGCAATAAACTGAACATTTGGGACGACAAAGCGTTAGTTGCTTTAATAAATTCTGTTTTCTCACTTCCTCTGAACCCATCCATCCTGCCTTTAATGCAAATCCTATCATCAAGCCTTTACAAGGCAATATATGTGTTCCCTATACAAGATATCTTACTCTTAAAAAATAGCACAACAGTATTGTTAAATAAAATTATCTTAAGACTATCTCATTTTAATCCTTGTTCTGTGAATCAGCAAATAGTTAAGCTAATAGTTTGGTGTCAATTGCATGAGTGTTTTGATAATGCAAGCAATTATTTTCATTTGTCCAATGGGATACACCAACGTTAAGGTGTTTTATTGGAACAAATAAGCCAAGACGAAGAAGCAGGTCACCTTGCAAATCTGCCGCACAGCCTTAGCTTGAGCTTCGTAATGAGGTCTTCTAATGTTGTACCCTCGTAATCATACAAAATAGCAACAATACCAAAAAGGGTACAGTCCAGAAGTAGCTAAAAATAAAAATGATTTAATAAGAAATACAGCAAGACAATCTACCTCTTGTGTGAGATGTAAGAGCACATTTTGTGCTAAATCAGTTATAAGAAATATTCAAAAAAGACCTGTTTCTTTAATGCTAAAAACAAAATATTAAGAGATCAAAATAGTTCCCTCTAGTCTTGTATAATGCATAAAACATGCTGAAATATACTGTTATGGAAACTTTTAGCAGAAGTAAGTAGACAAATGTTGTAAGATTGATCTATTAACGCTGTAACTGGAATACTTTAAATTAAAAACCTCGCAAGAACTATTACAAAAGAAGTTTTCGATCATTAGGTGTTGGCATTTCGAGTTTTAAATGTGCAGGAATATTTTCTAAGGATATAAAAACAACTCTGGCTTTAGAGCATTGCTGCAAGATCTGTTTATCTAAGAATATAATGTTTAATTTCATTGCTTATGGTTAAATATATTTTTACAAAGAAGGAGATTGAGTACATTGGATCATTGTTTCTAGCTGCTTTTGAGATCTGTTATTCTCGAAGTCTCACCTCCTTCGATGGCATTCTTGAAGATATAAACAGCACACCAGGTTGATCATATAAAAAGTCGTTCCTTATCTTGGAATCGTCCATTGTAGAGACGTGAAAGGCTTTGCTTTCAAGGGCACGTCTAAAGGTGGAAATAAACAGAAGTTAATAAAAATATTAACCAACTGTTATGTGTTTGGTCTGAAAAAGTATATATAAATATTGTGATCGTCAATATCACTGCGGTATGTACCAAGATATAACATAAAATACTGCTACAACAATTGAGAAGAATATAGATCTGCTTAATCGAAATATATTTCAATAAAAATATATTTCAAGCTTATTTGACTGTATACCATATTTCTAAGTTTATAAAAATCTTGAACGTATCTAAACTAGGAGTATATTTGAATCCTTCATTCATCAAGACACCGTTCATTTCTAAAAAAACTACTTCGAAGTTGACAGTTAAAATCAAAGCGTTGTACAAAAAGCAGTTAATTGTAATTAATACAACGTAGAAAACGTATAGCTTTGGCTTTCTAGATATTGAAAAGACTGATTTTCTTTCCTTGACGAACAATCATTTTTTTAAATTATCTGTTGTCTACCTGGTTTGATACAGTGACCCTGCAGTTTGCTTTAAGCGCCTTTCCACACTGTGGTTTTCAATTCCTACAGAGAAATAGAATATATTTGTACGCGGAAGTCACAGAGAATATCTTGAAGTTTATTAGAGATATGCTTGTTTGAATCGATAAATTTAAAATTTGTTGTCAATTGCTAAAGACCTTATAGAATCAAATTTTCAAGGAAACATTAAAAACAAACAAAGAGGCAGCATAGCAGCATATCATTTTGAGAATTTGTTACCTTTCCACAAATCGAATGGCATTTGTTAAAAATTTTAACATCCTTTAAGACTTAATTTTAAATGCTCACTCGTGTCTTTTTGCGTGTTTTTCTTTGAAAATTCAGCAAAAGAGCGTCGTTTCAATGACAAATCTTTCTGTGAATATGAATTGCCTTTATCGTCAGTCTTTCCACGCTGGAATGAAAATTAGATAGATTAATTAGCCACTGGGATCGTATAGAAATATCTTGCAGCACAGAAGGATGGTAGAAAATGCGCATGAAAAGCCAAGCATCGTAAAAAATGTCTGCTCAATGCTGATCAAGAGCGGTACCTATACATAGGATTAAATTATTCGGGTGCACATCTCATATATCATGAAGCTGTTTTAGAAATTATGGAGGGCTTGGAACCCCACGCGCCCTATCCTATTCTTTTTGAGACGATTTGCAAATTTTAACTTAGGAATGATTGATTTGAAAAATTCGATCGCTCGAAGATGCAGTTTGAAAAGGTCCACTACGCTTCTAACTTCTAACGCTCGTTTCTTTTCGTTGAAGTAGACTAGAGAAATTGTCATTTTCTACCTTAAGTGTCTGGTAAGATTGGAAAAATACATGCCAACATAATAGCTTAAAAACTTTGGCTTTAAAAATCTGTATACTCGATCGAAGGCACTTTATTGAATGTCCTTCCATTATTTTTAGAGGGGACAGGAAAGCAGTATGAACAAGGATCGTCTACGAATGTTGTTGCCACGTCATTTTAGTGAGGAGTTTAGTGAGGTGATAAAACTTCAAGTTAAATCAAGACACGGGGACGATAATTCGTATATTTTCTAGTAATAGAAACAAAAATGACTTGTATTTGCTACAAACCCTAACATTTTCTTGGGCATTTATCAGGGCCTTTGTTACGTACTAACCAGGGGAGAAACTGCCCTTGCAACCCCCTGTGACCTTTCATTGTTTAAAAGAATAGGCTAGTGTTCTCATCTTTACATAAACGAAAGCTTGCCCCCCCCCCCCCCAGCTGATTTACACTTGAAATGGCTAGAACACTTTCCAAAGGAAATATACAAACATGAGAAACATGTTTGTAATCTAGTACCATTAGCTGGCGGCCAAATTTCAGAGTGACTGGTCTTGTAAAATCAGCAGGAACACTCCTGCTTCTTTGATGGCCTCCTTCGTTATTGTTGGAATCCGGAGGTCTGGGCCTATTTGTCATTGATGTGCTCAGAGTTGACAAAAAATCTTTCTCAAATAAGCCAGGATTTTTGCCAGTTGTCTGCCACTGTGGTCGAGGAGAGTCTAAAATTAAGTTGATATCTCATGAAAACATTTAGAAGATTAAAAGAAACCAGAAAAGAAACATTGGATGAAATCAACAGTGATAAATAAGCCATCTAAGTGGCAAGAATATGTTTGATACAATGATGTTGAATATTCACTAAGAATTTTGAAAATTTTCTAAAACACTAGGGGCAACCTAGATTTAGGGGATGTTAAGGGTAAAGAAGTGGCACTTGTTACATTACAATGCCAAACAAATTAAAATGATTTGTCCAATTATACATATAGTCTTCACAGAAATGCTGCCCATTTCAAGTATCTGCTAAAAGGGGAGCTTTATAAAGAAGTATAGCATTGTAGTGGGGGCTAAAAAGAGATCTTTGAACACTGATTTCAACCAAGGACCAAGATACCAAGGGAGCCCTCCCCCTTCCCTCCCCCCCCCCAAAAAACCTAAGTTGCATAAGTAAAATACTTTTATTTTGTAGAATATGGCTGTTGTTACACTGTTTTATCAGAGCTGCCTCCAACCCCCCCCCCCCCTTGTCTCTCAGTCTTCGATTTCAACAGGTCTAAACTTAAATAAAAAAAAATTTGCAGTTAATATTGATGAATTTTAATTGTTGCTTTTTATCAATTGTTCACTTTCATGATCAAAATAATATTGAATACCGTTACTGCTTACCATGAACAATGGCAGAATCCTTCAAGTCTGTCTGGTCTTCATACTCATATTCAGAGTCATTTTCATAATGATCATTTTGAAAAACCACACTATCTTCAATTGAAATCATATTTTGACTATTTGCAGGACCTCTGACATGGTATGCAGACTGAAAAAAACATCATATCTTGCTTAAAATCACGAGATAATTCAATTGCAGAAAATTAGGTTGCTTAAATTGCACATACAACTAAAGATCAGCTTTTGCTGTTAATCAATAAGCAATTGAATAAATACATTTCAGACATGGCATAACAACTAACAGTGTGTAGCCATACCAGACATTACTGATCATTCAACCAATGACCAATAGACTAATACTTACAACTTTGTAATCAAGGCTCTGAATACAGCGTATATAGTGTAGTTTCCATGCTCCATACTCCTTCTTGTTTGGAAAAACTGGTAGCAGCCACCCGAGCCTAACACATTTAGGCATCCAGACTGCATCTTGCTCACCAAGAAAGTGCCAGTGCCAACATACTTGAGCCACTTGACAAAGACTTTTTGGATCCAAGAAAGAAAAGATGTATAACGAAATCCACCTTGGTAATACTGTTGTGAAATCTTGTCTTAAAATTGGAGATCTTTGAATAAACCATCCTTCAATGTAAGCCAATTCCATGGCAGTGCATCTCCGCAGTAATGACAAGAAGAACCTGCATCGCTGGGATGAATCCCACACATCAAACTGCAATATTTAAATAAGAAAACACACCATGTTATATCAGAAAAGTAAGCTTGCAGGAATAGGCAAGAGCTAGAAGTAGGCAGCATGCATGTAATCTTAAAAGCAAGTCCTGTGGCTTATTCCTTGACAAATGAATTTTGGTCACAAATCTAAAATTAGGAATTTTTTTGTTATTTTAAGCATGATAGAAATATTTAAGCATTATAGGAATAAATGGATACAGCTAAGATTAGCTTTGAATGGTAGGATTAATAGAGGGGATGGTAATGGATACAACTGGATCCTCTAAAGAGAATATGGAGAAGTTATAATAAGATGAAGAAGAAAACTTGTGGAAAAATACTTATCTGAAAGATAACACTCACAACTTTGTCTTTCAGATTTTGCTCTAAGTGCTCAATAAAAATGCAGGTATGGACAGATGCAAAAATACATTTTCTGCATTGTAAGCCCTTAGTTTTGATACTCAAGGTATGTGCAAGGGCAGGGTATCCACAGCTCTATTGCCCCCACCATTTTGATAAAAATGACAGGTGCACTAGTGGCAAAGGGTAGGGATGCTTGCATATTCAAAACATTTTTCAAAGAACCAGGCTTGCCACTAGTTATTGTGCTCAAGGGGGTTACAAGTCCCAATTGCCAACAAAGTGGATGGGCCATCTTTCACTCGGTAACAATTTTGGAAATTTGCCAACTAGGCACCCCTAGAGGGCAAAGAACTTCTCACTTTTGCAATTGAACTTTTTTCAAGGGGGTTTTGCACCCCACACACTCTTTATTCTGACAGGCCTTAGGAGAGTGGCATCCCTTTTTCATATTAGCTTTGCATTTTGATGATTTTTAATTCCTAGGAGGCTACAACTACCCAGTTGCTATTTGTATGGTTTTGACAACAAATATAACATTGAGACAACTCACCCACTCAGTGGTAGATTTGGTTCTTTCACTGTAAAGCTAGAACGAAATGGTAATGTAGCATTTTAACATAGGAATATTTGCAAGTGCAAGTAGAGTATGTGGAGAAAATTTGACACAACCCAGGATGCAGAGCATGGCTATGGCACACCCAAGATGCAGACATGCGATGTTGAGGGTGCACGTGAAAACAAGATCTATCAAATTACATACAGGAAAAGTTGACAGTGCTGGTGCATTCTCAACTGAGGTGTGAGCCTTTTAGTGCACTCAAGATCTTAACAAAATCTGCCATACACTGCAAACTGGCACAAAACAGACCAATAAAAGTCTTTGTTGAGGAAACAAACTTTTATTTTAGGTATTCTATTCAGAGATCAAATTTTGAGCCAACAGCTAAAGTGTGTTGATTTTTACAACACTGGCAAAAAAAGATTATTTCGAATAAAAAAAGGCATTATATTCACTACCTAGGTATATACTTTGCTGCACTTCGCTAAACTTTGCTCCATGACCTCTTAAAAAGTTCTTCTGGGGCTCTAACACTGACGAGATGGAAATTAAGTTTCAACAACACCAGCTGGAAACTAAGTTTGAATTGGTTGTTCCTCACAAATACCTTTTTTAATCGTAAGTCAGTGTTCGAAAATTTAACAAAGATACAATACAAATATAGTATTAACCTTATCATTTGCTAACGCCCTGCGGACATGAGTCCAGCTCCCACTCAAAGCTCGGCCTTTGCTTTGTTTTATTCTGGAGGTGCGCAGAGATGGGTATGCCGTCCCGACAATTCTGCCAGCTGTTGACCTTATCCCATTAAGATCACTTAAAGTTGTTGCTTCCATGTTTGTTTATTTCCATTTGCTTTGCGGTTTCTAACCCTGATTACCCAAATTTTTCCCGCCTCGAGTTCATGTTTACAGTCCCCTGTGACCATCACTGGTTTCAAACAATAAAAAACCATGGCAACCCTGTGATTTCTCAATATGGCGCATCACGGCCATGTGACTACATGATTCTCGACAATTTAAGCAATTAAGGATATGCAGTCGGAAAATTATGGGAACGATGACCTGAAATCTGATGCCAATGCATTGATTACGTGCAGCAATAGAAACATTTTGATCTTATAATGGTGGGAAAAATTTATATGGCGTCATCCGAGAGTATTCGGAAAACGAACAAACACTGGTAAATTTTCGAGGAGTGGAAGAAAATTCATTCTCGAAAAATGCAAGGCAAGTAAGCTGCAGAAAGTCAGGTGCTTAAAAAATCTGGAAAATTTTCGAAAAGACAGGCTTTATTGCCATACAGCCATGGCCGATCACAAAAACTTTCGGAAAGGGGGGAGAGAGGCATTTGTCGGGCAGCTCACCAGCTACATTTCGCAACTCAAGTGGATGTAGAGTCAACTTTATCTGGACCATTTCCTACAGATAACCCTTCAAAATGCTTGGATTGAAATGGGCAAAGGCATTGCTTGAATGGCCTTTAACCAATTGTGAGGATTTAATTTTTTTTTATGAAGGCCGGTTTTGGCTTCGTGATGACTGGTGAAGCTGCTAGCCCAAAATGATTTCAGCAAACTTTTGTAAACATCGCTTGTGTAATGGTCTGGAGCTACTCCGGATATTACCAAGAGACTTGGAGACAAAAATCTCAAAAAGGGTTTGAAAATGATTTATTGGGAACAAAAAATCCCTTTTTATTTTCAAACAAGACAATGCTCCGAGTCACCATGACAACTGTTGCTAGTTGCAAGCCGGTCCTTAGTAGTAGACATGTATGCTATCTTCCTTCTTTTATGGAAGACTATTCCATGTTTTGATCCCTAGTCTAACGGGCCGTTTGTCCAGCATTTCTTTTCCCAAATGGTAGGTCTAAATTGAACATTGAATGTCGCGTTGTTCGGTCCTGCTTGACCGGATGAAAAATCTCAGCAATGTACGCTGGAGCAATTCCTTTGATGACAATGTACGCTGGAGCAATTCTTTTGATGACAATGTACGCTTGACACAGACACATTGGTCCATCCTGAACTTTGCTAGGAGCCTCTCATTCAACCCTGGGTTGGGTACCAGGAACGCTGATCTAAAAAGGTCTTTTTTAGATCAGTGACCATATTTTGACCATGAGGTTGATTAAAAGCATTTAAAAGCAAACTGCGTAGAGGTTTTTTCCAGGTACTTTTGCATCCTTTGCAGAAATTTTAGCTTGCCATTTATTTTGCAAAGCACCCTATTTGCCATTAATGCCCCAGAAAGGGTTTTATCCAGAAAACATCTAGATTTGTGACCGTTGAGTGCTGCTTAATCTTCATACCTCCCCTCCTGGTGATGTCGAACTTGTTAAGGGTTTTGTAATTTTTTTCGACCAAAGAAAATGGATTTAGTTTGTCTTCTTTAAAATGAATGCTGAGCCTGTTTTCTACAAACCAATCATAGAGTGAATTGAAATTTCGATTCAAGTTGTTTTTAATTTGCCCAATGCTTTTGTCTCTAAAAATTAAGCTTTTTCTAATTTATAACCCTAATTTAAAAATATGTAAAAATTTGTCTCTAAAGATTTTTACAGTTTAGAGAAAGTACTTGTGTTAATCATAGATTGGCACTCTGTCTTTTTCTCTGTTTGATTTCTGCCAGCGATCGCATTGTTAAAGGAAGATCTAACTTTTTGGTCACCGCAAGCTACCCTAACGAATGCGTAAAAATACAACAGAAATCAATTGGCGACGAGGACTTCGCATACAGAAGAATCTTTCATCTGAAGAATGGCAAATGAAAAGTTGGTCGAGCTTCTTGAATTGCAGCAAGTTCAACTTCGACAACAACAGGGGCAATTTCAAAAGCAACAAGATTTACATCGGCAAGAACTGCAAGCATTGAAGGGTTTGGACGATAACCATCAACAAGCAGCGATACAGCAGTAACTACTAACATCACAACAGTAATTCCTAAATTTCAGCTCTTCGACAATACGTCAGAATTATGGACTGACTATTGGAAACGCATTCAGACATTTCTTGGTGCCCACTCTGTTCAAGATTCAAAGAAAGCACAGATTTTTCTGACAAACCAGAGTAATGCTGTATACAAATTTCTGTCGAATATGGCATCACAGCTCTCGCCCAAGAAAGATGTCAATGAGCTACTAATGGACGAGATTGTTGACATCATGCAGAAGCAGCACGACCCTAAACGATTCGTAGTCAGAGAACGTTTCAAGTTTTGGAGCTCTCTTAACCGCAAGCCGGGTGAGACGATTCAAGAATTGGCAGCACGTATTCGCCAAGACGCCGCAACATGCAACTTCTCTGCAATTGAAGATCCTCAAGATGAAGCAATGAGGACACGTTCTATCTGCTCAGTTGGCAATGAAGCTGTTCAAAGAAGACGATGACAGACTGACCTTCACACGAACAGTTGAATTGGCATGTGAGACAGAAGATGCAGCTCAGGTTGCCAAGGAAACCATCTATGGGTCAAGGCAACAATCTTCAAAACCTGTACATGCAGTTACAAAGAAACATAATAAGGCTAAAGTGACTCCCAACCCAGCACGACAGTCAGAACAAAACTTCAGTGGCACATGCATGAGATGTGGCAATGTGAATCACAAGTCTAATAAATGCCAATACAAAGAGTCAACGTGCAATTATTGCCAAAAGAAGGGACACCTTGAGTGAGTTTGCCTCTCCAAGAAGAGACAGAAACAAATTTCGCATAAGGCTGCAACAGTCAACAGCATCAAATCAGGTGACTCCGGTATTTCCAGTAAAAACTGTCAGCAAGCACGCATCACCTCAGTGACCAGCAACGCTAAAATTCGAATTGAAATTCCAGTTCTCCTCAACAACAAGGAATTCACGATGGAGATTGACACTGGTGCACCAGATAACGTTATCTCCGAATCTACATGGAAACAATTGGGACGACCAAAGCTTTTCCCCAATACCAATAGCTACGAATCTGCAACAAGAAATGCTCTTCAGCTTAATGGGACCTGTTATCTGGACACATCCGTCAACAACTCCATGCACAGTCTACCTTTCAACGTCACTACATCACCGCTCAATCTTATTGGGTTACACTCGATTGGTAAACTTGGACTCTCACTAGATGCTATTTACAAAGATCTTACGACAGACCTTCATTTGGTGAGAAATAACACTGACATGCAACTCTCACAACTGCAAAAGAAATGTCAAAACCTCTGCAAAGAGTATCCAAATCTTTTCAAAGAAGAGTTGGGGTGTTTGAAAGAAGTGAAGCTGGATATCAAGTTCAAGCCTGATGCAAAACCAAAATTTTGCAAGCCGAGACCTGTTCCATTGGCACTACAAGAGGACCTCAATGCTGCATATGACGCAGGCATCAAGCGTGGTATCTGGAAACCAGTCACATTCAACAAATGGGGTACTCCTGTTGTTCCAATAAGAAAAGTGGCGCCTCCTGGAAGAAAAGCAGCACTCAGAGTCTGTGGTGACTACTCAGTAACAGTAAACTGTCAACTGGAGGAGCACCGTCAACCCATTCCACTCTCTGAGGTCCTCATGAGGAAACTTGGTGGAGGATTTGGTTTCACAAAGATCGATCTTGCAGACGCTTACAATCAGATTGAGCTCTCTGAAGAAAGTCAACAATGTCTTGCTCTCAGTACACACAGAGGAGTTCTCCTGCAAACTCGACTACCATTTGGAATCAGCTCTGTACCTGGTTACTTTCAGGAGATAATGGAACAACTGACATGTGATCTACAAGGGGTAGCAGTATATTTGGACGACATCTTGGTCAGTGGAGAAAGTGCTGATGATCATCTGCAGAACCTGAAGCAGCTTCTACAACGCCTTGAAGAACATGGATTGCGATGTCGGTTAGAGAAATGCAGTTTTGCTCAGTCATCTGTGGAGTATCTTGGGCATACGCTTACAGTGGAAGGAGTAGAAAAAGGAAGCAAAGTTGATGCAGTCAGAAACATGCCAGAGCCCACTGACGTCACTAGCCTTCGATATTTCCTGGGATCCGTTCAGTTTAATGGGAAGTTCATTCCAAGTTTGTCCACAATCACTGCACCTTTGCATCAGCTGACTAAGTAAGATACACCTTGGAATTGGAACAAGAAAGCACAAGAAGCATTTGACATTTTGAAGACAATTCTTTCGAACGACACGGAACTTGCACACTACGGTCCTTCTCAGCGAATAGGAAGTTGATGTGATGCATCCGCCAGTGGAATTGGATCAGTTCTGTTTCACAGATATCCAGATGGAAGTGAGCGCCCTATCAGCAATGTTTCAAAATCACTGACTGATGCTCAGAGAAACTACAGTCAAATCCAAAAGGAAGCTCTCGCTATTGTGTTTGCTATGAAAAAGTTTCATCAGTTTCGTATGGAAGAAGATTTATACTTGTCACAGACCATAAACCTTTGCTGGCACTTTTTGGTCCAACAAAGCCGACTCCAGCTCTTGCAGCAAACAGATTGGCGAGATGGGCTCTTACCCTCAGTCAATACGACTACACAATAGAGTACAGGAAGACAAATGAACATGGAAACGCAGATGTCCTCAGTAGACTTCCCATTGGATCTGATGTCAAGTTTGACAATGGGGAAGAAGTTAAAGACATCAACACAGTTTGTTTGATACGTTCAATTGGAACATAACTAAGTCCGACTCAACCAGGAGTAGTGAAAAACAAAACAGCAAAAGACCCGATTCTTTCAAAACTCAAACGATACATTCGTGAAGGTTTTCCTCCAAGGCCAGACAATGATGAACCAGAATTGCGTCATTCCAGAAAGCTCGAAAACTCACTTACAGTTGACAATGGATGTGTTTTCAATGGATCTCGAATTGTCATTCCTGAGGTACTTCGAAGGCAAGTTCTTGATCTTCTTCATTTTGGACACATAGGAATGCAGCGCATGAAACAACGGGCACGATCAGCAGTTTACTGGCCGCACATAGACGAAAATATTGCGGATTTGGTTAGAGGGTGTACATGCTGCGCAGAGCACCAGAATGAACCAGAAAAAGCACCAATTCATCCATGGATCTTGCCTGAAAAGCCTTGGAGCAGAATTCATGTTTATCATGCTATTAACTTTATGGGTTCCAACTGGCTAATTGTTATTGACGCCTGTTCCAAGTACCCCTGTATTCACCAGACACAGTCAATAACATCAAAAGCTACAATGCTACATCTGGAACAGGATTTCGCACATTTCGGATATCCGCATACAATTGTATATGCTAATGCAACAACCTTTACATCTGAGGAATTTCAAGAGATCTGTAATGAAAGAGGAATTTATCATCTCACTGGAGCACCTTATCATTCTGCTACCAATGGGTCAGCAGAAAGGCTGGTACAATCTTTCAAGCAGTCGTTAAAGAAATCACTTCTTCCACCTAAAGAGGCTGTTGAAGAATTTTTATTGCAATACCGCCGCACGCCATTGCCTACAGGATATTCGCCTAGTGAACTTCTAAATGGAAGACAAATCAGAGCCAAGATCGATGTTATCATTCCATCTCCAGCTCACACTGCCCAAGCTCAGCAATGGAAGGTCAACAGTCGGATCAACAAAGTAAGACTCTCATTGACAAGGTTTTCAAGTATCAAATTGGAACACCCTGCTATGCACTGTACTGTGGACCGAGGCGTGACAGAGAGCCAAGATGGGTTCCTGCTATTGTCAAAGCAATCCACGGACCAAGGAGTGTCTACGTGAAGGTGATTCCCAAAGGACCGGTGTGGCGTCGAAATTTGGATCAGTTATGGCCAAAATACGGAGCTGATCAAGACGATGATCCAGGTTTCCGAGCTAAACCCACACAAGAGCTACATACCAAAGAGGGGCCAACTGAGAAGCCAAAGCGACGCAATCCAAGACTTCCCAATTCCGATGAGTGTGGACCAAACAAACCAAGAAGGTCCAAGCGTCTTCAAGAAAAGCGACAAGCATCGGCTGTCGGTGCCACGGGACCTTAGCCTGATGGAGAGGTGTTACAAACGTAAACAAGTTTTTGATAAACGATTTTTATAAACAACTTTTATGGTAAACAACTTTTTTGGTGAACACCCTTTGTACTAAAGTTGTTTACTAACACCTGTTTCTTCGTAAACATGTTTTGATTAACCGAGACGTGTGAACATAGTGGTGCTAACACGAAGAATGGATTGTCAAGGTACATAAGACAGATAACTATAAAAGTTGCTAGCTAATTGCTCACTCAAATTTTTACAGTTTAGAGAAAGTACTTGTGTTAATCATAGATTGGCACTCTGTCTTTCTCTCTGTTTGATTTCTGCCAGCGATCGCATTGTTAAAGGAGCATCTAGCTTTTTGGCCACCGCAAGCTACCCTAACGAATGCGTAAAAATACAACAGTAATTATCAAAAGATTCATATGAAATTCTAACTGTACTGCCTTATTCATGACGACATTTCTCAAAACTTGTAAAGAAATATCTTATGCCGAAAGTTAGCCGATTTCCACGATACCAAAAGAAGATCAAAACAAAGTGACATTTACGAAAGAATTGCTAGTAGCTCGGAAGTATTTTTCAAATGTCGTTTCACTCAAGTCTGCCTCCTTACCTCTTTGTCGTTGGTGTCTCTTTCTTGCAGCTGAGAGCTTTGAAGTTTAGTGGCGGCCACAAACCCATTTACTGGCTAAAGTTTATTCAAACCATTTGAGCATCTAATCCAACATTCCAGTTAACATCCAACACTTTGAAATGAAGCCAATTTCACCCAGCATCTGAAATATAATGTTTTGTGTCCCAATACAGTTTCAAAAGACCCAAAATTTTACCCTTCCCAACACCAATCTTTTTAACACATGCCTGCCCTGAGTACCAGAGCCTCATAAATCCGGAGATAAAGTATTGTAGACAGATGCGGTGGCAAATAATAAGTGAATCCTTGATCAAAACATTTTCTGTGACTAGTTGCTATGTATATTTTTGAGACTATAAATGATGGAGGCCTGGTACCCAGCGTAATACATGCCTGGCATTGTTGGACTATTATCCTCTGCGAGGTTTCTTTGGAAAAATCACTTTTCTTTAATTGTTCTGTGGTTCAAAAATCCGTGGTCTGTAATTTTGTTAAGGGAAGAAGGAAGAGAGTAACATTTTCCTTTCCTCCTCTTCCCATAATTTTTCAAAAGAAACCACTTGGAGGAGAGTACTGCTGGATGATGGCCTCTTTCTTTGAAGTGAGATGCATGACGCTTTTGAAATATCTATATAAGGAAGACAGAAGTTGAAATATGGATGATGCAAATGCTAGGTGAAAGATATTGAAATTCCAAAAGTTTGTTTGTCTAAAAATGTCTTTGTACGAAGTTTAGAGGAATCCGAAAGTTTGTTTGTCTGAAAATTTATCTATGAACCATGCATGTGCAGTATTCATTGACTGAGGTAAAGGCTATAATCTTTAAACATGAGTGTTTGCAAAACTTTTGAAAACAGTCGCTCTTTCAAGCTAATAGGAATACCAGTTCGAATAAATAAAATCATCGTTCTCATCCTCTATCAAATAATAACCCTCACTTTCTTCTTAGTAGAGAACGATAAAGAAAAGTCCAATTGTTAGATTTATAAACTATGTTACTCTTTGTGGCTTTAACCCAACTAGAAAGTTTCTTTTGGCTGCGGGCTTGGCAAGAAGACTCTTTAAACTTGAAAGAAATATAGGCAGATATCCCTTTAAACATGTGACAAAAAACATGAACTTAAAAAAGAGAGTTAGTGATTTTTCTTTCCTTTTCTTTGTATTCAAGAAACGTTGACCGCGGAAGGAGTCTTCAATTTGGGTGGATAGTTTAAATTCAAATATCTTTAAGTATTATAATTCAGAAACCATGAAGTTGCAGTATTCAGAATTTCTAAAGTGTTCAATAACAACCTTACAATATGTGTGAATCATTGACTTGATTTGATTTCTCAAACATCGAAATTAGTCCGAAAATTTATTTGTCCAAAATTTCAAAAAATATCTGAAAATATTTTCGCTACAGTTTATTGTCCGAAAATTTTTTCCGCTTAAAATGTTTGCACTTAATGTCCTTGATAAAACCATCTGAAAAGTCACACAAGAATCAAATTAACTTATAGAAAAAATGCTAGCCATTTTGTACAGGCCTTGCTTCTCACTTAAAAAATCTTGAATTTTGAAGGTTCGAAAGCAATAATCAGGGTAGCTTACTGTTTTAGGGCGGCACTCCATCTTTTTAGCACTTGGGGGACCATCCCCCCCCCCCCCTCGCATGCTACTACGATTACGGGAAACATAGACCAGGAATCAAGGATCGAGTAACCAGGGGCAGGGGTAGCATAAGTAAAATACTTTTATTTTGTCAAATATGGCTGTTGTAACGCTTTTTTATCACGGCTGCCCCCCCCCCCCCCATATAAAAAGTTGTATCTTGGTCTTTGCCAGGAATCTTATTTTGTGATATGGTCAACGGCATTTTTAAACATCCTCGCAAGCACATCTTGAGTCTTGCTACAATCACTGCCAAAATTACTTGGAACACCTAACACTTTGCGCTGTGCTTTTCTATTTTTCATTTGTTTTCTTGAATACTACCACTTCCGCCCTCTTTCCCCCCAAGACAATGTTGAAAGTATAGAAAAATACCAAACAATTCACAAGAAAAAGTGTACTCCATAACCCCTTTCTTTTTTCTATAGTAAATCAACATTGTTCCTAGGGGGAGAGGGGGATGGCTGAATTTGCCTTGGAAAACCTACGTTAGTGTTCCAAGACTTTTGGCAGTGATTGTAGAAGAGCACGGCAGTCTTCTACAAGGTTGGTCTGATCAGGAGCGTCATAATAGCTTTTCACTCATTGAACCCACTGATCTATAAACAAGACTTTTTTATAGACCAGTGATTGAACCTCCTTGTTTTTGAAACAATCAAGGTATCATCCTACCTATGGAAATTCAATATTGAGTTCAATCATAACATAGTCAATAGAATAGTGACTATTGACTGTGGTTCAATGCATCATAGTATGGTTCAATGAGTACGTCTGACAGCGCACGCGGTTTTCAAAAGCCAAGGTTTACCTATTGCTCAATTTCAACTCTGGTTTCACTGTAGCTCAGCGGCATCACCATAAAAATGACAATATCTTCTCCTCACCTTATTTTGCATATTTGATAAGAATCGCGCGACACAAGAAAGTGTTATAAAACATACATTGAGGCGTAATTGGTGCTCCCATAGAGAACCAGATGACTCTCCTGTCGGATTCTTGCATTGAAATTCAGAAGCCGTTCCGGGGCTCCTCGTTAGCTAATTGTAAAGCATCATAAATGTTTTGCCGCAGCTAGGCGACCTTTTACGCGAAAGGAATCGATGAACAAGCTATGCTATCATAAAAGTTGTCCTAAAGGTTTGTTTAACTTCTTGGCAGACATTGGCGAAGAGGCAGAGGAGACGAACAGTTGTTGATTTTAGATCGTACATGAAACAATTAAATGCCAATTTCATATGATCCAGTCTAACTAAAATCGCAGGAAGCAGAATTATTGAGGTGGGTTATTTGATTATTTCAATTCAACATTAATTGAGCACGGATGTTCATTGCATTGAATTTCCATAAAATGAATAGCAGTTTCGACCTAAATCTTTAGCCTGCCATGCTATCAATGGCAATTCTAAATATTGTTTATTCAGTTACTTTATCCATAAATTTTTGATAAGTTCCGTGTTTACCAAAAATAATATATATTATGCAGATGTTTCCAATAGAACTTATTGTTCATGAAAACCCCAATGACGTTACCTGTAACTCGCGCTATATATAGATTACAAGCACACTGACCACGATTTAAAGCAGAGCAAATGATCATCCGAACATCCGAACACGAACTTCCTATCAGAAAGAAGAAAGGTTTGTTCTATCCAGTTTATATATATATATATTAGAGCTATATCCGCATAGAAAAACTATAATTAATTCTTTTCTGCTAAAGCAGCAACATAAATGTCGTTAACTAGTGCTGTCCAAGTTTGTCTCTCTAGCGCTAGTGTTCTTAGGCTTTTCAGATCATTTATCGATTTGAACTGGGTTATGCTACTATATCTATTTTTTAACTTGTTATGTCTCTTTAGCATAATTATGTCGATGTGTAATGAAACTGGCAATGTAATTACTGGTCTTCCGCGAAACTTCTTTGCATTTGATTTTTCAAAATAGTAGTTAATTGCTTTTTGCGCTGGTGTTTCTGGATGTGATCGTAGAAAATTTCTAATTAATTTCCATCTATTTCGTAGCACTTCCAGGGATAAGACATCTTCGCCAGTTTGCCTGTACATATCTTGTAGTAAATGTATGAAATATTGATATTTGATCGACAAAATTAAACGTATATTTGCTTTGCTAATGAAATAAACGTAATTGTCGTCTTTGTTATGCATGAAAAGATATTTTGAACGATCATTGTACGCGTCATGATATCATGCAATAAAATTTCTTGATGAACGGCTATTTCAAATGATTATGGTTTGTCAAAACAATGTTTAGAAGGCATCGGCTTGATACAAGCTTTCAAGTTTGCAATATTCAAACTTTCGCCATTTGTGGTTAAAGAATCAGTTCTTACTTAGCCTGCGCGCAGCCTCAGACACTTTATCTACTCTTCGGGATAGAAGTGTCTGAGGCTGCGCGCAGGCTATTCTCACTAAGTTCAATTGAGTTCTTTTTCAATAGCCCAGTCTTACATGAAATTCTTATTAATCTCAAACCGGCAGCTTGTGGCCGCTGGTCACGTCGCGCAAAACAAAACTAATTGGAACAAATATTCGACCGAAACTAATCGCTTCGCTTCGTACCACGCGAACAAGTCCGCATTGTATGTTAATTATGTTTTATTGCATTTCTTTCTTTTATTATACCATCTATTATTCTTTCATAAATTATACTATTGCGCCTCATCAAGTTCATTCATTCCTTGCCCTTGTGATAGAATGTTACTAAGCTTCAATGTTCGATGCCTAATTGTGACAAGTTGAGAATATGGAAGAAACTTTGAGCAGCATGATCGACAACCTTTGTAGTTAGTTTCGTCATAGTTTGGTATCCTCAAAATCCTGTAGGGAGAGTAGACTCTTTCCTGGTAGCTTTGTTAAGCCTGGTTTTCTCTAGAGTCATAAGGATCGTATCGATCATAAGAAACATAATTTTAAGTCCGTGTCGCTTATGTTTCTTATAATCCAAATGAAAACGCCATCATAAAAATGTCTTAAGGATCGTAAGAATAAAAAGTCCTTTGTTATCATAATGTCATAAGCGTCATAAGTATCGTAAAAGTAGTGAGATTTCTTATGATTTGAAAAGGGCGCTCTTTCCCCGCCACTTGACTGCATGGATCCAGCATGGCTGCTACGAATCTGCGTTTGTTCCTGGCAGTGTATATTCTATTAAAAAGATGAAAGCGTCAAAGAAATGCAAGTTAATAAAATACGAGGAAAAAAAGGGTTTTGGATTTCGCAAAATTTTCAAAAGGAGATCTGAGCAAGGTGTTTCGCCAACTTGTAGTCTTTCGAAGACTTGTCTTTCAAGCAACTGAATTTCACGATAGATAATCTTTCCGCGCGAGATAGATCCATTTTGTATACAGAAAATAAATTTCATGTTAAAGTGCCTATGAAATGAAATTTGACAAGTTTAGATAATGGCACACTTTCCATAAGGAAAATTTGCTGATTTCAATGATATATGTTGAGGTTAATTATTTTCTTGTGGAACGGTCTAAAAATTTAGGTTGAATATCCCATTTTCACGTTTTCGACTGTGACAAAGCGCCGTTATCTGTGACGTCACAAAGTTTGCAAACACGGAATCAGTTGACGTTTTCCTGTGGTTTAGTACACGGAGGTCGTTAATTGAACTACCGTTAAAATAGCCGTAGGGGGCAATTTTAAGTCAGGATACATATCCAATTATTTTTAGCGTATTGAACTGTCCTATTTTGCAAAGTCTAGTGCTGTAGTACTAAAGTACGATCGAGATGCAATCAAATCGTCTTTATAAGTCTAGAGCAAAGAACCCCAGTCTAAAAATAGAAAAGGGGGCAATTTTCAATTATATTCTATATCCTATCTTTTTTACCGCATCAACCTACCCCATGTTGTAAAGTTTCGTTCTACTATACCTACTTTCAGAAGAGATGTTGTAATAATGCCGTTAGGGGCTTGGGGCAAAGAACCCCATGTCTAAAAATAGCTAAAGGAGCAATTTTCAGTTGGGTTACATATCCTTTTTTTTCAGCGTATCAAACTGCCCTTTTTTGCAAATTTTTATGCTGGTATCACAATTTGCACAATTGTTTGACTAACAGCCCTGACTAAGTGGTTTGGTGTGTTAACTGCGAAGACGGAATAAACTGCAAACCTTGTGACGTCACTGATTCTTATGCTTTGTCACTCGCACTCGTTGTTTTTAAAACCTCAAAAACAAACTTTCCCGTGCAAATTTTTGAGTTAATTTTCGTTTTTTATTGCAACAACATGTAGAAGTTTAAATTTCTTACAAAAAAACTATATGTGAAATTTCGTTTCATAGCCAACGAGAGAAGGAGCAATGTGTTCGGTCTTCGACTGGAATTCAGGAAAATTTGTCAGCTAATTCTCAAAACAAAGGAACATCCGGTTGTAAGGATCGTTAATTCCATCGCGGGGGCCCCTTAGTTATGATAAACAACACCCTAATCTCAGGAAAAACATTTTGGGCTTTTGGTGCATCAGCCCTTGTCTTGCCTGAGCAATGACGCAATTTTATGGTCGGTGTTTGATTCCAGGGAAAAAACTGCCTCAGTTTTTTACCCCGATAATTAGACTGATACACCTGTCACACAATCGAATGACTGTGTGAGAAGAAGTGAGACAGGAGAAGGCAGAAGGAAGTATGTAACGGGATATAAGCAGGAGGAGAAGTGAGTACACGGGGACAGGGATGGGAGGGGAAAACGCGTAAAAAAAAGTGTGAGTCTTGCTGCAAAATATGACATGACCCTAGCTGCATCACTGTACTTAAACAAATATGCCAGGAAAAGACCACCTAGAAAATACCACAAGGTGATTAGCAAATAGCTAAGGTAACATGATATCCACAGCCTACTAAGGATATACGTGTGGGACCACCCGATTCTAGAATCTGCGCACTTTCCCCGCGGGTATTAACTCGAATTAAACGATTAATTCCCATTAAAGATGAAAACGTTTTTGATCTTTACGATCCTTATGTCACGAATTTTAATAGATAAAATCAAGTGCTAATTATTTTACGATTATGATTCTTGGTGTTTTCACTTGATCATAAGAGTCATAAAATCTTAAAATTACGTTCTTACGATCCTTACGACCCTTATTATGACTCTAGTGAAAACCAGGCTAGATTTAATAGGAGGGTAGATTTTCAAAAAAATTATTTTTTTTTTCGTCGAAGACTGGAAGTTCTTACGTTTTTCTTTTTTTAGCAAAATGAACCTCGGTTTTCTTACAAATTGTGCTCGTATATAAAAAAGAATGTAACGCTATTTTCGCCGAGGCCTTTGACACGAAGAGATGTTCTCCTATTTTTCAAGTGTGCATTTACTGCCTTTGTTAAAATCTTTGATGTGCAAGTCTCATTCATTCCACATAGGGCTGATTCTTCGCCCCGAGAACCTGGTCTCAGGCTTTTGGCAAGGACTTTATGAATAAAAAAGTCCTATATTGAACAGGAACATTATTAGACAGTTCAATTATAATAACAATGAAACAAAATTGTGTAGAAAGGATTACACTAAAAGCGGGTCAAAATAAATCTTATTGGAAGATGTGTGAAGATTGTTGATGCCTTAGTTCGTTCTTGTTTTGAATCTACGACAATCAGTAACAAAAAGGTATTGAAAACAAGAATAAAAGAAATAATTTTTACGGGAAAGTGATGGTTACGTTGGTAGCTAGCCTGCGTCATAGACCAAAGACCATGACTGCCAGTATGGAAAGGAAGCATTGTGCATCGGATAATCTGGTGCACAGTAAATCTTTTTGGTGCACAGTTTGATGCACAATAAATAATTATTCTTCCTTTTGCTTTTTCTAATACCATTGGTTTGTCTAATTCAAACATTTTAGCTTCTAATTTTGCTTCTACTACTTAGACGTGAGTCTGGAAGTTTGTAGAATGATTTCCATTATTTGAATCTTTCGTGTTGTCTTTTTAATATACACTCTTTTTTTATAAAAACAATTTTATAAGAACACGAGCCTCAAAACTGGTCAAAAGTTAAGAACAAATTAAGAACTGAGGCTGAGCTTCTGCAAAATGCAATTTTGAACAACGTTTTTCTCAAAATCACGGATTTTTATCGATGTGTGGGTGCTTTTTCGGTGAATATTCAAATTTGTCAGCAAATTAAGGCTGTCTCACTCACTTTGTTGGCAAATGAGGCCTGAACACCTCCTTAGAGCGAAAAAGCTAGCAATAGCACTGCTTACTCCCTCTTAATTTAAGAGCAAATTAAGAACAATCCAGCCTCAGTTTTCCGAAAAAATTAAGAACAGTCAGCCTGAACTTGAATTTACTGGCTCTTATAAAAAAAGAGTGTACTTTTGCATCGTTCAGTTAGTTAGACTGCATGCATGCAAAAATTAGTGCACACATGATGAGGATACCTGGTGCACAATTGCAATAGAAAATTGTGCTATCTGGTGCACAGGAAACCAACTTTTGAGGCGCTCTGTCCCATCATTCAGAGTTAACAATAGACTTTGCAGCGCGTTTATGATCGAGAGAACATTTAGCCTTACGTTGCTGATTGGGTACATAACAATAGGTCTATTGTGTAGACCAGCCAATGGGAAATTTAAATGGCCAGCGAAATGCGTCGAGACACAATGCTTTAAACAGAAAATATTTTTTTCTGTATATTGTCCCTATTTTCTAGTCAATTTAAAGTGACGTATGTTGTTGTTGTTGTTGCTGCTATCGTGGTTGTAACTGTTGATAAAGCCTAGCGAACACAGGTGATTTGTGTCGCAAAAACAAAAAATTGATACATGCAACGAAAGTCGCACATGTGCGAGCTCGAAAACATACAAATTTCTTCGCTGAAAATAGATTTTCAAGATCAAACATGTTTGATGTTGAGCTTTATTTTCAGCAGCAAAAAACAAAAATCGCGCGTCTGCGGATGACTGATAAAATGCAACTCAAACAATTTTTTTTCTGTTTCCTGAACAAATATTGCCCCTGTGCGCTAGGCTAAAGTAACTGTTTAGGTGATTCTTCGCATAGATCAAATCACTGAATTGCTTTTGCGTTGTCATGAGATATCTATGTTTTATTGTCGAATTTCTTCTAAACATTAGCTTAAATAAGGCGAACACAAACCAACTGTGCAAACTAACAAAACGCTAGCTTACTTGCTTATTACAAATAAGCCTTCGAAATACATTAATGCATTATTCATAGGGAATAACATGGGAAAACATCTTGCAAATGAAGATACAAAGCATGAAATAAGTTCTCAGACATCATGGATATTTTCACCATAATTCTATGACTGAAATTGCATTTGTAAATCATTGAAGAAGAGTTCTAAAACATAAACAGAGGAAAAGATAAAGTCTTGGCTTAGATTATGATATAAAATTTAATATGCGCTTAAACATACCTCACCTTGGTTCTTTTGCACCAGCTATGCATCTTAAGTAATCTGAATTTCGCTCTACTTTCCGCAACCCTTTGTGCTTCATCCTATATTATAACCGACGTCTCAAGATTTATTTTCACACAGAGATCTGAATTTCCAGACTTTTTGTTCATATATGACACATTTGCAGAAAACATGACGCCAATATTATCTTCAATGCTAGATTTCCAGGCAAGGTTTTTCTTACAGTGAAGATAACTAGGATGAAGATAAAATGTTGCGAAATGTTGTAGTTGCTAAGAAACACTTTTCTACAAAAAACAACAGATTCATTGTACAGTGGAATCATATTGTAGCCAATGCCTAATTGATGATCAAGACTTTTAGGCCGGTTTCGGACTGAGCTAATAATGCGGCATGCGTTGAGCTATCTCTCCTTTTCGCTGGGAGAGCGCGCGGTTACAATTGTTCGAAAATTTTGATTCTTCGAAAAGCATATTTGCCGACCTTATAGTTTAATCTCGCTAAATTCGCGCGAACAAGGTGACTTGAGAATGTACGGCTACTATTTAATGATATGTTTAATTTGATGTTGGAGCTATAAGGCGTTCGCACATCACGGAAGAAACCTTAAAGCAAATCATTTCAAACCTGAAATAAATCTCTAGTCCGAATTCATTCTAATCTTTTGTCTCCATTGAAGCAGATGTTTAAACATTAGAAAACCCTTGATTGTTTTCTTGATTAAATGTTGTCCTTTTTCAGAAATCTGATGCGGTAAATGAATGGAAAGTTCATAGAAGATATAAATTTCTTGTTCCATCCATAATCAACACATAAATTATCTGGATCCAGAAGCTGTTGAAAGACGCCTGGGAAGAAGAATGACTTGGAAAAACCGGAAATAGACGAGAGATCTTATTCTATAAAATCATTTAATAATTACAAGTGAACATAAGCGATATTTCAAATACGAATATTTCTGAAATGGATTTTCCTGATTGGTTCAATTTCACTCTAGAGGAACTCGAAAGTGGCAATTTCTCATGGAACGAAAGCTGGGTGTTTGACAATGCATCCTGTTGTACTAACGAAACCAGCTGGTGGCTCTGGGAAAAGATAAATAATAAACCGATGATTGCCGGGTGCTGGATTTACATAGTGTTCAGCTCCCTGGCTCTCATCGCCAATACAGTTGTGCTGGTGCTCCTCCGGAGAAGAGGAAAGCACCGCACGCTTTTTGATCTCACTGTCGCAAGCCTCGTTCTGGCTGATTTGATTATAAGCGTGACATTTTTGGCTGGTACTATTGTATATCTAGTGTACCTGAACACGGATTCACCAATTTCTTCAACGATTGAGAAAATGCTAATGGCACTGGAAGTAACAAATTCGTACTGTTTCATCGTTTCACTACTTCATGTTATTCTAATCACTGTTGAGCGTTTAGGTGCCTTGTTCAGTCCGTTCAGGTACCGCCAAGTGGTAACAAAACATAGGATAAAGATCGTTATCGTCTCAATCTGGCTGCTCTCCTCCGTCTCAATCGCGCTTAGTCTTCACGTGTTCAAACACATGATCGAACAAAAGATTCTTGGAATAATTGTCTTCGTGTCCGGAGGATTGCTTATAGTAATGTATCTCATAATAGCCGTGAAACTAGTGTCATTAAAGAAGTTGAATAAAAAGTGGAAAATGGAGAAGCGAGTACTGGGAAATTCTTTGGCAGTTACACTAACATTTCTGATATGCTTATTTCCTTTTGCAGTAGCCATGATAAAGACGGACATTAACTGGGCTATCAGTTATGGCTATTTGTGTACCTCATTCGTATCGGTCAAGTTATTCTTAGACCCCGTGCTGTACTTTTTTGTCAGTTTTTGGAAGGGACGCAAGGCTGAAAAGAAGCGATTTAGGGCGCTAACATTAGCAACATTTTATAATATGACATTGGCTTCATCAAACAATAACTTTTACAACGATCTTGATGCCTCCACTGTGAAAAACATACCAAGTCCGCAACGTAACAATCGCGTCGAATTCGCAACGCTTAGCAAGAATGAAGACTTTCAGAAATGGATTACCAGAATGAAGACATTGAGGGTTTGATTACCAATGGTTTATGGGGAAATCCGAAAGTAAAATATCAAGGCAAATAGAGGGGACCAGGAGACTGAGAACCTTTTTATCAATAGTAGTCATAATAAGATGTTTCAACTAGATATATTTTAAGAGGGTTCTTTTTAGCTTTCAAATGAGGCAACGAGAATCTTCTAAAATTTAAATAACTCGATAAATATAAATGATGGCTCAATACAGCAGACACCTCTATACCCCGGACAACTCTATACAACGGACACCTCTATACAACGGACACCTCTATACAACGGACACCTCTAAATTACAGACACCTTTATACAACGGACACCTCTATACAACGGACACCTCTATACAACGGACACCTCTATACAACGGACTTCTCTACACAACGGACACCTCTTTACAACGGACACCTCTTTACAACGGACACCTCCATACAACGGACACCTCCATACAACGGAGAGTTACACTGGTCAAAACAATGTTCTTTTTATGAAAGTTCCACTGCTCTACAATAAGAGGGAGCTGGTAGCCCCCTAAATAATTTCGAGACTATAATATTTAATCTCCATGACAAAGTATTGAAGCTACAGGTGCCTCACTTCTCTCCCCCCCCCCCCCCGCTAGTATGATGCTTATAATCAAACTGGATAAAATTAATCTATAAAGCCGTTATTTTTCTAACAGTATGTTTTTAATTGACGCTTATGGGGACTGCAAACAGTTTTTAGGAAAGCTTCTCAGTTTCAAATTCAGAGAAACAGGTTAAATATGAATAAATTGATTATTAGATGTATAATATTTGTTACATACATGTATGTATAGTTCATTGAAAATAAACATTCCGTCACGTTTACTCTGACTGAACTTTCTTTGGTTTTCCCACTAAAGCTTTGATTTTGTTTATGTTCTCGGAAAGGACTGCTCCTGCTCCAGCCTGATCTTTGTCCGCCTCTTTGTCCTCTTCCTTGTCCTCCTCCCCAGCCTTGCTCTCTGTACTTCTATTTGACAACTGCTTAATAACAAGGGATTGGTACCGATTGAGTTGCTCAAAATCATCCGGGTTTAAGTACTGTTGGAGAAAATTGATTATCTGCGGGACGCAACGCCCTGGCGCGTGTATAACGCAGGATGTTTGAAACTGGAAAAGAATAACGACAACAAGATGAAGAGCCATTGCTGGTTCAGTTTCTCTATCCAGCTGGTCCAGGAGAGCTTGTCGGTGGTTGAATGCAAGTTGTCTAAAAGAAAGAAAATAAAAGAATCGCTTGAAAATAGATAATAAACAACGTAAAAGATTGTCAAATATAATGACAAAAGAGGAATGATGACAATTTGAAGCACAACAAGCTAGAATTACAAAAGCCTTCTTTCAAACTGGGTGGGACATGGGTGAGACTGTATTCCTAGCCGCTATCTGTTGTTTTAGAGCTTTAAATGGATCAGGCAGATAGTTTCAAATAAACTCCATTTAAAAACTGTCTCTGGATACACAAACCGTAAACATACATTCTGTATCTAAATACAAAATACCAGGCAAATTTACCATCCAAGTTTACGGTGAATTGACAGCGGAAAGCATACGAAATACTCGCGTATCAGAGCTTTAGTCAAAGTATTCATTTAAAGTTGCAGAAATACCATCCTACCTTTCTTTCTTTTTGTCAACTTTTTTGAGCAAAACATCACAATATTCTGATGCAGTTATTGTTTCCAGTTGGTCAAAAAAGTCGTCGAGGTTCTAAAACAAGGAGAAAATTACACAAATATCTACAAGGCCACAATAAAAGAACATTTCTCTATTAAAATTTATGAAAGCGTTTCTATATTCTGGGAGACTCAAGCAATGAGAGAAGTTGAAGTGGAAGTCTCTCACGTCCATGGAAGTCCTTTGCACCCTGCTTATATATTTCATCTTAAAAAACATACAATTTATCGTAGCACAAAAGAAAGATATATGACAGCTCTCAACTACAGAAGGCTTCTTCCAGAACATAAGTTACTACCCCATCAAAAAGTCTTTGGAACAAGCATAAAAGCATTAAAACACATGATTACTTAATTATTTGCTTACCTTGGCACTTAGGGAGCCGTTTAATTTCGTGAGAGGTTGCTTGATTGGACCAGCGAGCTTACTCAAAAGTTTTAATCGACTCTGAAGAAAAAAGAAGGGAAAGTCTGTGACACAAGAAGGATGACCACCCGCTGAACCACTGCAAAGTGCCCATGCTTATAAGATGGAGATCGGGCCATTTTTGTATGTAGATAAGGAATGTGGTAGCGAAGAAATTTATAAGTTTGGAGTAAATTGTCATATTTTCTTTGAGCCAGTAAGAAAATACACTTTCGAATCAAACGGGGGCAACAACAACATTTATGGAAGGCATTGATGATTAAACAAAAGGTTGGTGCTTCTGTGGGTGCTTTTCACCTACAATAACTCACATATCTATTGTATCATGCGGAGATATATATAATTATGCGAGATTATATAACAGGGTCATCATAGGACATGGACATGGCGGCTACGACTCCAACTGGTCGGATTATACCTTGTCTTGGAAACACATTTAAAACATTCTGTCGTCCTATGTCTATACCTTGTCTTGTCATCCTTTTCGCTAGACAAATTTAAAACATTCTGTCGTCAAGTAGGTCGAAGTAGATCCATTCTAGAATAAAATCGCCAAACCGCCCCTGCACTTAAACAGGCAATACCAGAAAACGTGTTAAGAAACAGGTGCATCTTCGTTTTGGTAAATATTAGAAAAAAAGCAGAGCTGTGATCCAGTATGCATTATTGGTTCATTGTTATTCGAAGGGGAGTTTTTAAAACAAAGTTCTTCATTTTTTCAACTTTTTATTAACTATATTATTATTTCGAAGGCAGAACCGCGGAAATAGAAGTGAGGAGCGGAGAAGCGGTTCTGCAGCTACATAACAAAAATTGTGCAATGGTTGTAAATAGGCATTTTTAAATAGCAAGAAAAGCGAAATTACTCCTTTTACACAAGGACAAGTTGTTCTGGCCTAAGAAACATGTGACATAAAAGACTGAATGACATTCTTATGTAACAAAAGGACATATTTAAGCAAAATCATTGTCATCATCCAGAGTTTCATATTCCGGTTAATGTCAGAGGAAAATAGCCTGACAAAATGCGTGCAAGGTGGCTATTTTTCCGTGTAATCCTTGACAAAAGCCCATTGACAAGATCAAAGAATTAGCTTACTGAATCTTGGATAGATGAACACACTAAAATTTAGTAATTAAGCTACCGATCCAGGAATTCGAATTGCAATAAAATAATATCACTAATCTGATTTCGCTCGAAGACAAAAGATCAAATATGCATGCTTTCATGCAATTAAACAGATGTTCATCAGCTGTTCATGAGTCAAATTTCTTCAAGAGAGCAGTTTTCAACCTCGTCGAAACTGAAACATTAGCGAGGAAGTGCAGCTTTAACTAAAACTTTAATATGAGAACAACAGCGCATAATATCATGAGTTGACCGGTATTTTATCACGCAGGATAATTAGATATTTTAAGTCTGTACTGTTTAATGTAACTTCTAAATCTCTAAATGAAGGTGAGACGAATTTATCTCGAATCGATCTCTTATCAAACAGCATGGCATAGACTGATTAAAAACCTGTTCTTAAAACATGACCTAGACGTGAAATAGTTCATCTTTCATTGAAATGTTGTTTTTATTACAGTAAATTTGTTCTTTCGGTGATACAGTAAATGAAAGTGATGATACTGTTCGATATTGTCCTGATACCTAAGCTGTTATTCATTATAAAAGTAGACGTTTCTTTCAATAAAAACCAATAACAACAATAAGTACCTCGGTCGTAAATGATTCGTTGTCAGCAAGCGTCAGAAGGTTTTCGGTAGCAACCATCTCGAAAATAAGATTGACAACATCCTGGCATACTGTCCTTAAGAGGTGTTTGCACAAATGCACTTGCGTATCAGCTAGAGTATGAAAAACAACATATGCATGCAGCATATGAACAATCACGAAGGACACTAAGAGTTCTCTCTTTGAATTCATTTTCAAAGCAATTAATCTTGATTTTACCCAAAATGTAAATGATTGGCATCGAAAAAATTACTTTGCATATCAACTGGAATGTATCTGGAGGCCAATCAAAATGCTCTCAAAATTTGACTGAACATGACTCTCCCGTTCGTTTGAAGATATGTTCATTCTGACCAATTAGGATTGGAAGCAAAAAATAGCTTGTAAATGAATACTTTAAGTTTAAGGGGATTGTAGATTGCTTATATTCTTTAACCGACCACTTATTTTCAAACTTATTCTGGTCATGAAACTAAAACATGAATATCAATCCGTTATTTCATATTATTATGAAAAATAAGCCCTAATTTTAAAATTTTTTGGACACCAAATATATTATAGAGCCTAATTTGCGCCAACGCGAAAGATAGCTGCAAGACTTGAAAATGAAATTCAAAGGTGATATTTTTTCAAAGGCATTCTTTAATTCCAATAAAAACATTTGACTTCTGCAATTTCATAAAACGCACTCTTCATATATAGGCTTTGGGAAAAAGCACCCAAGATATTAGTTAGTTAGCCTCAGTCGACACCCGGTCTGGCCAAGGTTCGCCAATAATTTTGGCACTCCAAGAGTTTGTAATGAGCTGTTTCTCTTCTTAGATAGCTGAAACCTATCCTTATGGTGGGTATACACCCAGAAATTCTTGCAGATACATGCAATTCAATTTGATCTCTTTTATCAGCATTTTTGCACATTCCTCGGCGGCAGTTTTGTAGTACATAAACACCAGCACCTTATAAATTTGTTCCTAGCACCAAAAGCACCAAACCATAAATAGCTGAATTTTAAAATGAAAAAACTGCATGATATTCTTACCGTCAAGTAATTTTATTCCCTTTTCAAACAATCGTATATTTGCGTACAGCCCATTAATCTTTTCTTGGTATTCAGAATGGCTTTTCTTGTTGGCTACATTCGATGATGTGCCAGGCCTCTTGTTGAAAAGAGATTTTGCAGCCTCCTTGTACTCTTGTGATAAGGGTCTAAGATAAAAACACGCGTTACACGTGTTACAATCACTAACGTACTCAATGAATACTTTAGCAACCAAAATTAGCAACGATGAATGTTTGACTTCCCTTACCGTAAAGCAGTTAATGAAAAATCAACTGAATTTAATTGAAATTGTGCACCACTGTGTAGATAAACTTTGATGTAGGCTTCGCAGGGCGTCAAAGAAAGTAAATCGACGAGTTTACACTTGATAAACCAACTCCTTTATTTGGACTAAGACAAAATTCATAAAATATAAATCTAGGAAACCTATTAGTTGGTAACACCATGCATTAATTTATCACGCATAACCCCATAACTATGTTTGCATACATCGATGACAAAGTTGCCTTATAATCTCACAAAAACCGGAGTTGCAACTTCGGACCGTACTGTACTACAAAGTTTATACCGCTCTGCTTATACGGCATAGAGCACTAAGCAGTAATCTACATTGCTCGATTATAATAAATAACAATTTTAAGGTATAAAGCTCTTGCATAAAAAAGTTGAGGGCATGCGTTTTCAAAGCCATCTGTTTCCAGAAAATATCAACAGATGATTAAGGTTGGTAAACATCAATCAACTTTGTAAAGGACAGTTACCTTTAAAACAGGTATACAAAATGCTCTGACCTGTGAAAGGCCGTCATAAAATGGAAACACCATTCATACTTGCAATGAAAAAGTCAATATGATATTATTTAGAGCAGCTACTATATACCTCAGTTACAGATGAAATAACAAAAACAGGAAAATTTCATACCTGTAAAGATATTGGGCCAATTCTGTTGAAAGGCCATCAGCCAGACCATTAATCTCTACAGTTAAATGTTCTTCGATCTAAAGAAATAAATAATTTCGCAGTTGATTGCTAGATTAGCATGTTTTGTTTCTGCTATAGAGTACCGAAGTGATGACGTCATAAAAATTTATTTTTAGAATTTCTGAATTTCTGAAAGAGCACTATGAAATACCTCTAAATATGCAAAATAAGCTTAAGACATTATGAATTGGCTGAGATATGGCCACATTAGCACAAGCTATTCCCCCATCAAACATCTGTAATTTGGTCTTAGTTCATAACTTTATGAACCAGGCCAGAATAACAGTAATCCGCTAACAAACTTGAAATCTTTCATTGGCCATATCTTGCCTAATTTGGAACATATCCAGCTAATTTTGCACATTGAGAGGTATTTTATGTCGTTCTTTCAGATTATGCGGCCAAATTTAAGAAATTCTTAAAATAGATTTTTGATGACGTCACACTTAGGTGCTCTATAGTGAATAAACAATTTAAACAAAACAAAGCCCCAAATTCCGATAGCCGAGAGAAAACACGTTGACAGAACTGATTAATATTATGAAGAAGTGAAATAAAGTCACTTCTTTTACATGCAAGGTACACGATACAAATTCATCATATCTTCTTTTACATAAAACTTACAAACAAAATTGCGTTTAAAAATAGAGAGGTCATCCTAACAACAGGGTTCATGGATTTGTTCCACTTTTACAACCTAAAACTATATTTTGATAATGGGAGATCTAAGAGAAACTCAGTTCTTGAGGCAGCAATGTAGCAACTGTTTTGATGTTGTCGGAACATCGTGATTCATTCGTGCCTCTGTGACACCATATCATAAAATCTTGATATTTAAGACTTTTAGTCAAAGATTTTCTATGACTAAAACAAGAAAACAAGCATTTAACACCTTGGATATGGCAAGCCGTTTCAATACATAGTTAATTCTTTGTCACATACCTCATCCGGTGGCAAAAAGCTAAACAGCATACTCGAAGCATCCTTCCCTGACTTCTTATCGGTATATTCATCATCATCATCATCATCATCACCATCTTGCTGACCTTTTCCCTTGTACTTTCCCTTATCTTTTACCTTTCGAGTTTTCGTCTCCCGTCCACCTCTTCCAGCCCCTCCTTTCTGTCCTCCACCTAAAGTTGCTTTCTTTTGTCGTTCCTCCTTCTTTGCTTGTTTCTGGTCGGCTTTGGATGATTCGGTTAGGCTTGCACGTTCTTGTTTTGACAATTCTGCGAATAGCGCAGGAGAAGTTCTAATCGCCTAGAAAAAACATATGTATTTGTTAAAATTGGCACTTCTACTACAAGACCTATACTGCACACCCTTCCCCTCAGAACAATGCTGTTCTATGCATAGACTTCTCCTAGATAGCTATGACATTTAACTCTACGACCAACATTGTTTTGAGGTAGAGGGAGTGCAGTGTCTTTCTCCTTTTCAGAATTTCAGAATTCCAGAAACAGAATTTTTTAAAAACAACAATCAAGCAGCAGGGTGTTCGAAGGACTTTCGGTAGGGATTGCACCTTTTTCACATGATGCAAAACACGAAGTCGAGTCATTTTAAACCGCGATTTTGAAACCGTTGTAATCTGATCAACAACAAAGAGATCTAAAGTAAAGTTTTAAAGAAAAATTGTTACGACTGAAAGTAAGAGGGACTACTGAGGTTGCTTTATCAATTGACCTTCTTCGAAGCCGAAGTCATCATATTATTTCTCGCCTCCTCTTCACACCGAGGCTTACTGTGCAGAGGGAGGCACCTTATGTTCTCATTAGAGCCGATTCCTATAAGCTACTCCAATTTGATTTCGACAGTAACATTTCAACTCATTATATTATCGGAAAAATATAACCATGTAGCCCTTATTGACCACTTTATAAGTTATGTTATGTGTAACAAACATATCCATCCTTTGTCAACTACTACACTTTTTTTATAAGAACCAGTAAATTTAAGTTCAGGCTGACTGCTCTTAAATTTCCGAAAATCTAACACTGGATTGTTCTTAATTTGTTCTTAAATTAATATGGTGCAAGCAGTACGATTGCTAGCTTTTTCGCTCTAGGGAGATGTTCAGGCCTCATTTGCCAGAAAACTGTATGAGACAACCTTCATATGCCAACAAGTTTGAATATTCACCGAAAATGCACCCGCACATGCCGAAAAATCCTCATTTTAGAGATAAAATGCTGTTCTAAATTGCATTTTACAGTAGCTTAGCTTCAGCTTGTTATTAATATGTCCTTAACTTTCGACCAAATTTGAGGCTCCTGCTCTTATCAAATTGTTCTTTTAAAAAAAGAGTGTAGTACCATATGACGAGTTTTTAAGTGGACCTACATTTTCAGCTTTCTCTTTCATTATTGGCTCAAATATTTTCTTGCACTGGCTAATGAACTGATTACTGACGACAATGCCATCACAGAAGATCTGGGAACCTGATTTGTGTGATGACGTCATGCAGTGCTGCAAAAGCTGATGGATGTCCTCGTCAGTAAGTGGGGATGGCAACAACGACTAGGAAAAAAGCGAAACAATTATTAACAAACAAAATTAACACAGCTCAACGTTGAATTGTTGTTTTCGAGATCCAATTGCAGGAAACGGTAGTGATTTATGACTGAGAACCCTTTCACAATAGCTAAATAGATAGATAATAGAAATTAACTGACGCTAGAAAAACAAATGATCCTGACGTTTGTAGGCTTCGATCTAAAGGCAATGAAAATAACTACAAGACTATGATGATGAGGGAAACGCTTTTAAATTGTATTGCTTTGCATTGTTGGATTGTTCAGATAGGTATTGGGGGTAGGGGTTACAAACGAACACCGAATCCAGAAAAAACAGTACTTGGACAGATGGGAAGAAGCATCGAATTCAAGCAAAGAAGAGCAGACATAGACCCGGGATTCGAACAAGGTCAAGCAAAAGCTGCTGTTTGCAAATAAAGGTGCCGGGGAATAATCGTGATCGATACGATGGCTGTTCTAATCACGAAGTAAGAGGATAAGGGAGGCAAATATTGTTATCTGGCAAAAATGGAATATCAATAGACTGACCTTTGTATGAACCCAACCGCCAGTTGTTATTGCTTCATCAATAGCAGCCTCGATGTGGTCTTGAATATTCTTACCTACGCAGCAAGTTTGTAGAAAGACAAGAGAGCTTTCCTTCTCTTTTAGGCGGCGTTTAAGGAACTGCTTTCCATCGGTAATGCCAAGTCTTTGCATTCCATCATATTCTGAAGACAAAAATTATTCTTACACTGATATTTCGGTACTTTTTTAATAAGCAGCTCGACTCGAAGCCTGCCCGCAAAGTTGTTTAAAATACCCGAGGCTTCAACCTGTAAAGTTCCAGCCGACCCCAGCTCAGGTGGCTCAGTACTTGGTTCCCTACTAGCTAGCTGCTTATTAAAAAATAAAAGCATCTTAAATACTTAAACATAAGCATCATTCAATTTGCATATTGAGGTCCCTTTAGTTTAAAAAGGAATGATTTATGCAACATATGGCTATAATATTTGCCTCAAAGAGTCTAATTCAAAACAATTTGAATAATTTTTGAGGTACAGAACATGAAAATGGCTTTGAAAAAAGGATTTCACAACATACTACTTAAAGCTTTTTCTTCTGACACTCCTCGTCAGAATAAAGATCCGAAAGAACACAATGGAAAATTTATACCAAGTTGTGGATCGAAATAGGCCAATCTGAAAAAGCAAGCACTTGACCGCCAATGTTGACCAATCAGTGCTGCGTGCCTATAGAAAATTACCACTGGAGTTCAAGAGAGAAAACGAGCCCCTTCTGTCTACACAATGGCGGTTTTTCATTTTCAGAACGAAAAGCCATTTTCAAAAACAATTGTTTCATAGGAAGCTTGAATATTACAACTCCTTTTAAGGGACACTCAAAACCAAGGGGTGCCATTATATTCTTGTAAAGGTAGCAATGAACCGTGTGCTTCGAATTGAGCAATCAGAGGTAACTGATGATGCTCTGAAACAGTTTCTGAAGCAAATAATCATAAACTAATTTGTGTCTTTTATATCATGTCACAGGCAAATATGAACATTTTAGAGCAGTCTGGGGAATAAAGCAATGAAAGAAAATAAGTGTAAGATGGTCGCATACCAATGTATCCATTCTGCTGAAAAATTGACGACACCCATGTATTCAAAGTTCGAGTGTAAAGGTCTGGGATAAAGACTGCCTTGTCAAGTTTTCCTTGAATTGTTCCTGCCAAACGACCGGAAGAGACCAACTTTTCAAGGACGCCTGAAATTGAATGAGAAACAGAGCTTATGCACCATATACACATTTACAAATACTGCAATAAACACAATGACAACCAGGTCGTAGATTTGAATTTAATACGAGTGTTAATGTTATTTGAATTCTGCTACAGCGTCTGACTTGTTGATAACGTAAATACGTCTTCTAGATAGCACTAAGCTATGAAAGTAACTCTTTATTACCGCCAACATAAAAGTGGATAATAATAATAATAATCTATTTAGAAGTGCAGGCATGCTAGTTGAATCGAGAAAATTCATCATGAATTAATCATATAAGCCGAAATTAGCAAACTTCCATGTTGACAAGGAATCTGATAATATGTTTCCGGGCCTTGCTACTCTAGGCAGAGAACAACCCTTTTTCATGTAAGACAAATACAGGTAGAGATGTGTGTCGTATACGATCTGTACGTAGGCAAAATGCCTGCTAGAGAGGGCCTAAGCCTTTCTAGTGTTGTCATGCGGGTACCTATTGGCTACTGGGTGGACAGATGTCGGGCAAAAAGCGGGCAGAAAACGGGCAAAAGGCGGGCAGAAGGTGGGTAGGAGGCGGGCAAAAGGTGGGTAGAAAGCAGACAAATGGCGAGCAGTTCGGTCGAGCCTGGATCCACCTTTGCACAGCAATAAAGCACTCTGGTCACTAGAACAGCTCGCCTCTCGCGTACAGCAGATAGTATCATTATCATAACATCAAAGGCTAGCTATTTGTACCAAGCATAAACCCTACTTTTGCAGTTGGTACTTTAAGATGAAGCAACACCACTTCCATTCCATGAACAGTGCTATTATTACCATAGAAATTTTAAAATGCTGACAATAATATCTGAACATACTGGCAAAGAACTTTTCTGGCAATCCATACTGCGACACCAAAAATGAAACAGGTGTAGGTCTATGAGTAAACAAGTATTTATTAATGGAAATTTGTGCAAAGAGATTTGAAGAAGATTTAACATTTCTGGAGTAAAACACATTCCCAGTCCTTCAATGAAGTACAAAGTTGAATTATTCATACTGAAAAATATCGACTTCTGCTGAGACTTTTGAGGGGATTTCGAAATTAAATATTAAATTTTAACCAAAAAATTCCATATTAACAATTTTGGAATCAAGTTCTTGGGTGAACTGGTAGCAAAACCCTTTATAACCCACAATCATACTGCAACGATACCTTGTTATGGCACTTAAGGCACCTCTGATTTTCGCAATGTTTTTTGCTACAAACGAATCAGTGAAAAGCATGCCTCGATCAAGTGGATCTGCTTGTCCATGAATGGTTGTTCCAAGTCTAGGCTCGATAACCTGTAGATGTAGGAGTAAAAATGTATTCAAAGGTGTCTAAGCTCTAGTTAAATCACGTTTTTGCTCTACAATGAAAATGATGCTTATGACAACGTTGGCAGGGATCATGACAAGGATGATAACAATGATGATGATCATGGAAATGCTGATTATTAATATTATTATGATAAACATAATTCCACTCGTTCAAGATATAAATGCAAAATATATGCATAATACATACGGTCAGAAGAAATTCTGCAGGTAGGTTGAAGGTTTTGCTTAGATCTGTCACTGATATCTGACCTGCATCTTGCAAAGCTTCATTTATTTCTTCTGCAGCTCGCTCCAAGTAGTCACTAAAGAGGTAATTTGAATAAAAGAATGACAGAAGAAGGAAAACTTTGTAATAAGCCTGCTAGATTAATCTGTGAATTGCCCATGCAGGCCTGGCTGTTTGAGGCAATCGTTCAAAACTTCATATGTGAGTCTGTTTCAGCCAAATTTAGCAATCACTGGAAAATTTTGTGTGACTTTGCCAATTACTAGTTCATTCAACTCTTGTTCATATTTTGCTGATATTTGCAAGAGTTGTCTGTTTTTATGGTTATAATTCAAAAGTAACATGTTTCTCTGCTCATGAAATATTTTTGAGGCTATTTAGACCTAGATTGTATAAGGAAAATTTGGTGTGCAACTAGAGAACTCTCTATTCACAGAATGACCTTATTAAATGCAACACCACAATTCTTTTATCAAAGTGTCTCAATACTTTTTGAAAGTAAATGTATGGAAAAAATGACATGAGATGGTGGGATTGCAGAAGAAACTCATTCCACAATGCACTGGAATTTCTATATCGGTGCTGAAAACTATTGAAAAAATAACTCTGTGTAGAGTCTACTGATAAAAAGCAAAAACAGCAGATACAACACAAAACTTACTGATCAATAAGTTCCCCTTGAATGAGAGTGAATGTCCTATCATGCTTAAGCAATTCTGAAACTTTTCTCTCAATGTGACTTAAGTCTACATTGATGATCTGGTAAGAAAATAAAAATGAATAAAAATTATAGCCTAAAAAAGAGAGGGAGCCAAACAGTAAACAAGTTTTCAAACTTAGTTTGTAATTCATGTTAAAGATTCTTTTACTTACATAAATACATCATTTCTAGCTACTTTTAAATCTTATTCATTGGCTTTTATTCATTGACATTTGTGATTTGCAGTTTCTTAAAGGGTCCTTTTTTGATGGTTTTCAAAACCGTGTTCCCCTAGGTATGAACCTAGACCATTATAACATATTTTCCAATGCCGACCAATGTGAAACGGGCTTAAGTATTTACTATATATATATATGTTCCTGGGTTCCGTCCTTGTAATGTAGTTTAGTAGTTTGTATGTACTGTTTTAGGTTATTTGTTATTGTAAGTTTTTATACCGAATAGAAAAAAAACTCTGTTCTGTATTAAAAAATATTCCAGGATTGGCTGAGCCCCCTTGTTGTTACAAATTAATTTGTACCTACATCTAGCAGAACAATCAAAGAGCATGTTGAAAATATAGTTGAAAACTGTCAAAAAGGCTCACAAAATGGTAACATCATCTCAGAAAATTTCAAAAGAGATTGATGCTAGAGCAGTGGGGGACATCTGGGGTCAGGGGAGGGCTGTCACACCTCCTTGTTCTAAAACAATGGGAGAATGTGATTTTGTCTTATCAAAATAATAGGCTTGCCCCTACCCCTCCAATATTGGACCAAATGTCCACCCCTTTATGCTAGCAATTGCTTGACAAAAAGAGTGCAGTGCAAATAAAGTACCCAAAAAACAAAATATGTTACATACCTGCTGCAAGTCTACTAAATTGATTCGTCCTGAGAGAAAAAACAAAGTGTACTTGGACTGTAATCATATTATGGTTGCAACAGATGGAAAAAATATTCAACAAAATTGTTCTGATGAATTTTTACCTGTTTAAATATAAAACAATTGGTTACATGGCTAATTGACTCTATAATTTATGAATCTGTTTAAGGGCAATGTCCAAAAAGCTGAAGTTTAAGGGATCTTAGAAGAGCATAAGCCAGCAGCTCATGATGGCATCTGCTAGATGGAATAAATTCTGGGAGATATTTTGATAACATTTACTGTGGTTCACATCACATGCAGCTGACTTAAAACCCCTTAACCTATCAAGATGACATGCTCAGGAGATGTCGTTAGGCTAAGAAATTATAGGGTTTTAAAATTCATAGAGTCTCTTGCTTTCCTGCCCTGGGTCGAATCTGTTAATGAGCTAACAGCTTACCTCCATTAACAATAACTTCGTCTCTAATCTCTCTTTCTAACTGTTGCGGTGTCAAGTATTCTCGCCCGTCCGTTGTATAAATAACTTCAAGAAGACCGAGACTCGTAAGCTTATTTATAATTTCGATACAATTTCGGTCAGAAAGCTTATGGGAAGTGACACTGTCTTGAACTTTCTGAAATATTGACCTGAGTGCTTGAAGATCCTCCATTTTGGCCTAAGCAAAAAGATGTATCATCCTAGCCTCGTTTTCAAGGTAAGAATTTTCGAAGAAACGTAAAATAACAATGCAAGCTATTTATCATTTTTGTACTGAAGCTAAAGGGCCTCGGTAATGATTTGGCATGAGGAGAAGCTACACACATTTTAAAAAATTAACACAGAAATTGAATTCCTCATTTGTGTTTCTTGCTTTCAGCCTAAAATTTTTGTAGACTGTTTTCTTTTGAAAACTAAAATTTATTCCAGGTATTCCAGCAACAAGAATCAATTACAATAGACAAGTTGAAAATCGGAATAATTAATATATTTAATTATTTCACAGTGTCGTCAGAGCGAAATTCATATTGGGGGCTGCCTATTGTGTAGCTCCCTATTCAATACAATATTTATAATGAAAATATAGTACAGTTTGACAATTATCGGGAAACCAAACACTCATTTGACTGACACTCTACATTCATAAAAAATTGGCCAGTATTATGCAGTAACCCATCAAGCAGCATCCAAACATTATCTCTTTAACTCAGAACAAGCAGACACATCCTTGTTCAATATACGTCCCTATTCCCCTCAAAATTTCCCTTGATTCCCAGTACTTGCTGATTATCGAGTGCTAATTCTATTCTGATTCATTTGATTACCACATATAATAAAAAAAATAACACAACCCAGTAGCAACACAGACCTACACAGATTTGAAAAGGTTGTGTTCAAGGCCTGAAAAAACAAATTAATCCCACAAAGTGTCCCTATAAAAGTTCTGCATGTTTTCACTTGTCTGTTTTATATCAACAGCATCAAAAACATATTCAAATACTTCACATTCTCAGAAGGCCTTCAACAGCTTTAACATTTTGTCAAATTAAAGGCATCAAAATTTTGTCAAAAAATCCACCTGTAAGGTCATCAAGAACAGGCAGGTTTAGAAAACAAATATATAACGATTACAACATTACAACTTTCAAAATTTTGAAAAAAAATTCAGAAAAACTGAAAATAAACACTTTGTTCAGCTTGTGCTAGCATTTTCAATTTGTCTACATTTCATAAGCCAATGTGATAAGATAATAAGTTGCAGATAAATAAATGGAGTTTCACAAAATAAAGTTTCTAAAAATGTGTCCCAATTTATAAATTGCCACCTCTCAAACGAAGGACAAGATGGAGGGTAGATTCTTTCTGAATGTTGTAGTCACTCAGGGTTCTGCCATCTTCCAATTGCTTGCCAGCAAAGATGAGACGCTGTTGATCTGGAGGAATTCCTTCCTTGTCTTGAATCTTTGCTTTTACGTTGTCAATGGTGTCACTAGGCTCAACTTCAAGGGTGATGGTCTTCCCTGTGAGGGTCTTGACAAAAATCTGCATACCACCTCTCAAACGAAGGACAAGATGGAGGGTAGATTCTTTCTGAATGTTGTAGTCACTCAGGGTTCTGCCATCTTCCAATTGCTTGCCAGCAAAGATGAGACGCTGTTGATCTGGAGGAATTCCTTCCTTGTCTTGAATCTTTGCTTTTACGTTGTCAATGGTGTCACTAGGCTCAACTTCAAGGGTGATGGTCTTCCCTGTGAGGGTCTTGACAAAAATCTGCATACCACCTCTAAGACGAAGGACAAGATGGAGAGTTGACTCTTTCTGAATGTTGTAGTCACTCAGGGTTCGGCCATCTTCCAATTGCTTGCCAGCAAAGATGAGACGCTGTTGATCTGGAGGAATCCCTTCCTTGTCTTGAATCTTTGCTTTTACGTTGTCAATGGTGTCACTAGGCTCAACTTCAAGGGTGATGGTCTTCCCTGTGAGGGTCTTGACAAAAATCTGCATACCACCTCTCAAACGAAGGACAAGATGGAGGGTAGATTCTTTCTGAATGTTGTAGTCACTCAGGGTTCTGCCATCTTCCAATTGCTTGCCAGCAAAGATGAGACGCTGTTGATCTGGAGGAATTCCTTCCTTGTCTTGAATCTTTGCTTTTACGTTGTCAATGGTGTCACTAGGCTCAACTTCAAGGGTGATGGTCTTCCCTGTGAGGGTCTTGACAAAAATCTGCATACCACCTCTCAAACGAAGGACAAGATGGAGGGTAGATTCTTTCTGAATGTTGTAGTCACTCAGGGTTCGGCCATCTTCCAATTGCTTGCCAGCAAAGATGAGACGCTGTTGATCTGGAGGAATCCCTTCCTTGTCTTGAATCTTTGCTTTTACGTTGTCAATGGTGTCACTAGGCTCAACTTCAAGGGTGATGGTCTTTCCTGTGAGGGTCTTGACAAAAATCTGCATACCACCTCTAAGACGAAGGACAAGATGGAGAGTTGACTCTTTCTGAATGTTGTAGTCACTCAGGGTTCGGCCATCTTCCAATTGCTTGCCAGCAAAGATGAGACGCTGTTGATCTGGAGGAATCCCTTCCTTGTCTTGAATCTTTGCTTTTACGTTGTCAATGGTGTCACTAGGCTCAACTTCAAGGGTGATGGTCTTCCCTGTGAGGGTCTTGACAAAAATCTGCATACCACCTCTAAGACGAAGGACAAGATGGAGAGTTGACTCTTTCTGAATGTTGTAGTCACTCAGGGTTCGGCCATCTTCCAATTGCTTGCCAGCAAAGATGAGACGCTGTTGATCTGGAGGAATTCCTTCCTTGTCTTGAATCTTTGCTTTTACGTTGTCAATGGTGTCACTAGGCTCAACTTCAAGAGTGATGGTTTTCCCTGTGAGGGTCTTGACAAAAATCTGCATACCACCTCTCAGACGAAGGACAAGATGAAGAGTTGACTCTTTCTGAATGTTGTAGTCACTCAGGGTTCGGCCATCTTCCAGCTGCTTCCCTGCAAAAATGAGACGCTGTTGATCTGGCGGTATCCCTTCCTTGTCTTGAATCTTCGCTTTCACATTATCTATCGTGTCACTTGGTTCAACTTCAAGGGTGATTGTCTTTCCAGTTAGAGTTTTAACAAAAATCTGCATGCCACCTCTGAGTCGGAGAACCAGGTGAAGGGTAGACTCCTTTTGAATGTTGTAGTCACTCAGGGTTCGGCCATCTTCAAGTTGTTTCCCAGCGAATATAAGTCTCTGTTGGTCTGGTGGAATCCCTTCTTTATCCTGAATCTTAGCTTTCACGTTGTCAATTGTATCACTTGGCTCAACCTCAAGGGTTATGGTTTTCCCTGTGAGTGTTTTCACGAATATCTGCATCTTGAAGCGTTGGCTTTTAGTAACAAATTTTTCACAGATCCTCTCAACTTTGCGCTTTGAGAAAAATTAGCGCTATTGAGAATGCGTATGATTTGTATGCGCAGTTTTCGTCAAACTGAACAAATTTGGTGAAAAAGTCCTTATATAGAATAATCACACTTCCCAGAGGTCCATGTATTTCCCCCAAATTTGGTGTACAATTGCCCATATATGCATGGCAAATTACCCACAAGCCATCACGGAAAATCCCACAATCTCCAATCTCACTGTTCTTAGCCTCGTTTTCATTTGCACGATACAACATGGCGTCCACTAGTTTCCATCTGCCAAAGGCTAGCTCAAACACTCAACAACAAAATGATCTATCTGAAGAAAGAGAAAGGTCACGCAGATCAGTTTTTGGTAAGAAAGTAAAATTGTATTTCACTTATTAAAATAGAGCTCCAGAAAATGTATTTATGCTACAGGCGCAGAAGAATGATCATTAGCCGATTAAAAGATATTATCATGAAATAGAAGTTTTTTTTGTTGTGAATGCCCAAAATTCAATTTGTATTCTAAAAAAATATTTGCATGCTTGAAACTTTGATCTTGCACACCCAAGATCTGTTTTTAAACTGCTGTACTCTGCAGTCTGGGTCTGGAAAGAAGCTTGCTGAAATTTCAGAGGTTATTGTCCTCACTTTTACAGTCCTCTCTACATTTTTGGGTGCACCATCCCCAATGGTGATTTGTATTTATGCCCAATGTGATTCAACAAGATACAGAAAAAGAACTGCTGTATTGCTATGCAAAGGTTTTATCTGGGGAACAAATCTTAAAAAGGATAAACATAATAGGAAGTAAAGCAGATGCAGATTGTTGAGATACAATATGTTTCCAGTGCCATTTTATGGTGATCTGTAGAGTATGGCCCTGAAAATTTTTTCTTTGGGAGTGCTCATGAATAAGATATTTCCCTAAGATCAACCTGCATTTTGGTTCTTCTCTGTATGTAAGTAGGATGTCCATACATTTCTCCTTCTGTATAGCTAGAAGTGAAATGGATTCTCAGCCTCTAGTTGAGCAACAGATGTTATTGATATTCCTGCATAATTTTCTCTTTGCATTTGTAAAAGATGAGTGAAGCAGAAGAGTTAAATAGCTTTGACAACAACAAGAGGTTAAATTGGACTGCTATGCTTCAGACAGGCAGTATCTAGTACTATTATCTAGTACTAGTATCTAATATCTAGTACCAGTACAGGGGGTATCAGTACCATTACTTTCTCCACAAAGAAGCAAAAGAAACTGTTCTTTCATTGCTTGAAATAGAATCGGAAAGTAAATGCAGAAATTATTGGATGTGTGGTATACAGCAAGCCATACCAAGAAGAAAGTTCCAGGCATGCAGTGAATCACACTCCTAGTCACAACACTCATATGTGCAAAAATAAAATCTTAAGAACATATGTGCATGTGTCAGGCTTTTCCACTTTAAAAGGGCAATCAACCTTGCCAGTTGCCAGGACAACAAAGCCAAGCTCCCTTGAAAGGGTCAGCAAAATTAAATACCTTTCAAAATACAATCACATGTTTTTCTTTAGGTGATCTAATGCTTCTCTTGTCATTTACATAGCTAATGACTGCCCTTACAAGGCGATTAAGTTGCAACTCCAAATTTAGTTTGACCATCAGGCAATGGTTCTAAATTTTGAAAATGGTTCTAAACATATCTGTTTTTGCCATATATTGTTGTAGCTCTGGTATTCACATGGATACATTTGAAAGTGCTCTCACCTCATACTGATTTACAAAACAGCATCCGTTGATAGAAAGTTGTCAACAACAAATGCTGATATCACATGAAACTGCACAGATCACGCTGATCACGAATGGCCCCCTATAGAGAAAGTCTATTTACTAGACTTGTTGCCTTTAGAAGAACTCCATTGCCATTTTGCCATATTCTTTCAATGTCCCTATCTTGTGGTTTCACTCTTAAAAGAATTGCAGAAATTTTCAGCTTTATGTCAGGTAACACTGTGTTTCATTATGTAGTAAATTTTAACCTGCAAAGATTTTTTTGAAATGCCAAGAGCTTCTATGTTCTGTTTTTACAGTTGGTAACATCCCGTATGAAGCAACTGAGGAAAATCTCAGAGAAATCTTTGCACAAGCTGGACCTGTCTTGAGTTTTCGCCTTGTGTATGACAGAGAAAGTGGGAAGCCTAAAGGTTATGGCTTTTGTGAATACAAAGATCTTGAGACTGCTCAAAGTGCTATGAGAAACTTGAATGGAGTTGAACTTCATGGAAGGAATCTAAGAGTAGACAGTGCTGCAAGCGAGAAAAACAAAGAAGAGAACAGAGGTATGCATTTTGTTATTTTGTAGGAGAGGCTCAAATGATTTGAATTTTGATAGAAGAGTGGTGACACCAAATTCTTCAGCAGAGTCTCTCTCTACTGTTTACTCCTCTGACCCCCTGAGGCAAAAAAAGAAAAGTTGAATAGTCATTATATTTCTGGTTACTGGTTTTGTGGTTTATGGTGAATGATGTTGTTATTAGAGGTAGAGAAAGTATCAGTCCATGGGACCATTGGTCCACACTGAAGTATTTTTTGGCCCCAGTAAAAAGATCAAAGAGGAGATTTTTTACAGAAAAGTACTAAAACGCAAATGAAAAGAGAATCATAATAAATGAAGCAACCATAGTATTGATCAATCATAGTATGAAAAATGTAGGAATATCCTGAATTGCTGTGAGGTGTAAGGTATCAAATTTAAGAAACTTCTGTGATCAAGTAAAAAGTTGCTGCATAATTGGATTTTGTTGCTTTGTGAATCAGATCAGCATACTATATAAAAGCAGTAGCTTACTGCAGAATGTAATTTCTGGAAAAGTCAAAAGAAGGGACTAATATCTACAGTAGTCAAATGCCCAATTGGCCTAACTTATATATGGCAGTCTCCTATACATCTAGAGAATATGTTTTTTTAACTGCTGTTCCCTGCAAACAAAGAATATATGAAAAGAAACTTCTTTTTTGGACAAAAAACTTTTGTCTCACCAGAGCTAGAGAAAGAAGTATCTCCTTATGGAAAAGAGGTAAGCCCAGATGAGGCTCCTGAAGCTATTTCACAAGCTGTTGCTAGTCTGCCACCAGAACAGATGTTTGAACTCATGAAGCAAATGAAGGTTTGAAATTTACATATCCTCTACCTTTGTGGCTTCCATTGTTTCGGTTTTATGGAACAGGGGTGTATTGCTATGAAAAGAACTAAAAAGGTTTTTGCTAATTTTTAGCATTGATAAGAAAGACTGGTATGATTTATTGTATGTCATTAGTAAAGAATCAAATATTGATAGCATTTTGCTAAAGCATTGAATCAAAATGAGTGGATAGGCCCACTTTAAGTCATGATCTTCCAGCTGAATTTTATTTTTATTGACTGGCACAATGTGATACTAATTTTTAAAATCAGGTTCAATTAACAACTAGTTTTAGACAATGGTAGCAATAATCTTATGAAATCCTATGTGCAAGCTAGGATTTTTCGGGTACACTTTGGATAAAATGCCCCTTAAGTGATCCTTTAAGAGGCAGGTGACCCCTTAAAACTCTTTGTAATTTTTGGCTAATGTCTCCAGCCAATAAGATTTCTCACTTTTAATAATGCCATTTTGAAATATTTATTTTCACAGATTTGCATACAGAACAACCCTGAAGAAGCAAGGCAGATGTTGCTACAAAATCCTCAGCTTGCTTATGCTTTGTTGCAAGCCCAAGTGATCATGAAGATTGTTGATCCAAAAGTTGCCCATGTATGTACATCAGTAGTGAAAATTTTATTGACAATTGTGGCTGCTCTAAACTAAATTCTAAATTGAGGTATTTCTTGTTACTTTCCTCAATGTCCCAGATTTTTCCACGTCTTTACACGAGAGTGTACAGAAGTATTTAAACTAAGAAGCAAAAATAAGATTAAAATGTTCTTCTTTTTTGTAAAAGTGTTATTTGACTTCCTTAATACTAATTAAGGTTTTTTACACTGTGACGCTACCAATACCAAAGGTAGCACTGTGAAGGTTCATTTACGTATATATATCCAAAATCTAAAAACGTATAGCTTTAATTATATAATGTTTTCAGAGGAGGGAGGAGGGCTCTTGAGTTGTCAGTTTGATAGCAGCAGGTGAGGATATTAAATCTTGATTTGGAAAACTGAAAATTTGATTTCAGTATGATGATAGAGAATTTTGTTTGGCAGTTGACATTGAGAGTTTAAAAACCTTTTTCGCAGACTAGTTTTGAATAAAGAAGAGTCCTTTCTGTAAGAATGACTTAATTTGTAAATGTAACTTTCATACATTCAAATTTTCTATTTTATTTGTTTGGCATGCATTCAGTATATATATATGATGTTAAGTATTTGAAATGCACAAAGTTTTTTTTAAAAGTTTCTAAAATTATCTAATCTTTAGGCTGTGTTGCATCAACCAAGAGCTGATCCCCTGCCAGTTAAACCACCAACTAGTGCAGCACAGACTCCATCTAGTGCACCAGTGTCTGGATCAGGAATGGTGCCTCCATCAAGTGGACCAGGACCAGTGACAAGTACAAGTCAGGGCTCATCTGGTAGGCCAAGAGATGCCTCTCAAGGTATGGCACCACCTGACGGATGGAGGCCACAAGGTGAATATTTTTTAGTTGCAGCACTCTAAGTGTAATTACAATTAAGTATAATGTACTACGTTTTGCATTTTTCTGCTATCTTTCTACATTAGAGGCTTGTTTCGTTAGTCATGTTAATGTCAATAATGATCATAAAGCTGGTAATAGACGCTGCTATCTTGACATTGATTGCAAGCGAAAATAATACATTGCTAGTTTAGTAGAATTCCTTCCTTGCTAGGAATCTGTTGTTCCATATTGTCAATTTTGTCACTTCTTTTGATTTGATGCGACGATTGTATAACACTAGATTAAAAAATATCTATAAAAAATTCAAGCTGATCGCTGTACAACAAGCGTTTTCTTATCCAGTGTTTTACTGCTAAAGAGGTGTTGAGATTCCAAACGTTTCGTTCAGTGCAGGATAGAAGAGATTTTTACAGGGTAAAGCATTTTGCTAAGCAAATATCCCTAATATTTTGATAGGAAGGTTTTGTTCACATGATAAATCAAACCAAATTTCAAATCAATTCTTTAAAATCTTTTGCTAATTTGTTGTGTGATACTGACTATTTCGTATTAAAATGCTTGACAAAAATTTGTTGAATCGTTTTTAGAAAATCAGTTTGTGATTATTATTTTTCTCTGCATAAAACCAAACTTGTTTCATGTTCGCTTTTGTTTTAATTCTATTAAAACTTTTAACCCCATTTCTTTTCACTGCTGAAAACTAATACATTTATTTTTTTATTTTTTTGTCTACTCTTTCCTGACTGATTTTTAATCGCAGTTATCATTTTACAGCTCGTATATTTTTAAAACGAATTAACATGCAGCTCTTATTTCAACTTATATGAAAATAAGAAGTTATATACCCATTCAAGTTTTCATTTTAAATCAAATTTAAATATTTTTTAAAATCAACTTACAATAAGCAGTGATCTATAATATTGCGACACGTGCATATTACAGATTCAAGTTAAAAGATGGAGTTGTTAATCGAACGTCCCCGAAAGTTTCAGTTTTAGGGGCTTTTGCGTCATGTTATTTAATTGTTTTTATACTATTCTTACAGAGGAACTGAGACAGGACATGGACATAGATGTAAAACGAGAGTTCCGTGGCCCTCCTCCAATGGAGATGCGTGGTCCAGAGATAAGGGGACCACCAGGGCCTGAAATGATAGATCCCAGGGAGTTTAGGGGTGGGCCACCACCTATGGATCGAGACGAAATGCGAATAAGAGAAATGAGGGGACCACCACCGGATAAGGGTTGGTTGTTTGAAATTTTACGGCCCTTTGGTATTATGCATCTCCTACGTTAGGAGTTTAATTTAATTTATTTTTATCTCAAGTTTGTATCTTGGATAGTTATTTTAAAAAGACTGGCAGCACTTTCAGGTATTATATTTTAAAAATGAATCTTATCGTGGAAGAAGATATCAATGTGTTAATAGGAGACACTCTTGGTTGTGATTGTCAGTTAAAGTCAATCCACGCTATCAAAGGTTAAAGTTTATGAGGAGGCAGGTTTTCAAGTCTTTATTCAAATCGGGTTTTCAAAAGTTGCAGACCGTCGCTCTCTAGAAGGAAACAAACCTCTAACAGCTATAGCGAAAACTTTGCCTGTTACAGTCACGACAAAAAGTAATTTTTTATGCGAAATATTCATGCTGTCGAGTAAATAAAAAGCCATATGTTGCTTATTGATATCAGAATTAGTGCGGCTCTTCTAGGGTGGGAAACGGACACAACAGATAAACTTGTTTCAGACAGTACTCTCTTCTATGATTTCTGTCAGGTGTTTAAATAAAATCCTCTTTTATCAAAGGCTTTTTGTTGTGAGCGATACAATTCTTCATTCATTTACCTTATTTTTGCCATTTCGAGCCTTGTTTCAAATCCTTGTTTAGGCCTTTTTGGGGAAGGGGGGTTGTTTTGGTGAATCTTTTTGGAAATCCTCGCAATAATTTTATTTTCTTAGAGCTCTTTTGTACATCCATGTATGCATTAATTGTTGATAAACTGGATTTTTAATGTGAACTTGAAGCAAAATTATGATGGTAAAAGCTTATGAAAGGTTTTTTGCCTTTGTTTACAGAGTTCCGTGAATTTAGAGATGATCGTTTTCATGAGTATGGTGGGCCACCATTTGATCATCAACGGGAACGAGAGATGCGAGAAATTGGTGGCCCAATGATGGAGAGAGGACCAGTGGATCCAAGAGAGCGAGTTCCACCTCAAGGGATAGAGCCAAGAGACCCCCGAATGAGAGGTGAGATGCGCGGCCCAAGCGATCCTCGAGGACAACCACCCCAAAGAGGACCAATGGACCAAAGGGGACCGCCGCCAGAAGGTAGGCCACCAAGTGAAATTCGTGGTCATCCAGAATCATGGGGACCGCCACCCGAAAGAAGAGGTCCAATGGATCCAAGAATAGCAGGGGAGCCTCGGGGAAACCAGCGAGGTGAGTTGTTCTTTGAAAGTGACAGGTTTTTAACATACGGTGTGTAAACGATATGTCATGATATAAATCAAAATTTCTTATGCAATGTATCGCTTCGTTTATGTAACAGTGCTCGATACTATCTAAAACGCTTTTACGCTATTCGTTGTAGTTATTACGAAGTACTATTCTTTGATACCTAAGGACCAATCGTCTCACTGAAATGCTATATATTCAATCTTGATTTCTATAGATCTTTTGATACATCAGATAAAATATGTATATTTTAAAATTTCCGTACATCCCTGGTTTGCAGACCAGAAAGGTTTAAAAGCCATCATCAGCCAATATATAAATGTATGAGTAGACATTTTGAATGCCAGTTAGGAACATTCATCCTGAAAAGGGAGATGAAATTACTTCTCAGGTCTGCCCCGTCGTTGATTCATTTGTTTTATTGTTGTTATAAACTTTTATCTTTATCATTGTTGTAATTGCTCTTTTCAATTCTTTGTTGAAGATGAAAGAATTATGCGAGAAGGGAGACCTCCACCACCTGAAATGCGAGGGGGTCCGCCAGTTGACCCTAGAGACCCAAGGGCGCAAGCCAGTCAGCGAGCGGAACAACGAGGAGGGCCACCATATGAGAGATGGGGTGGTCCTCCAGATTCCAGAGGGCCACCACCTCACGGTGACCGCCGAGGAATGCCGCCTGAGAACCGAGGGCCACCACGTGGTCCACCTGGTCCGCCTGATCCAAGATTCAGGCCTGGACCTGACCAAGACAGCTTCTATGATGGTAGACCACCTCCAACTTCACAAGGTGGTCCAGGCCATGATGGCCCACCTAGGGGACCAAATGGACCAGGTGGTGTGAAGGCACCGCAAAGTGACAATCCTCAGTTTCAGCAGTGGTAGATGAACTGTTTTGTTTATTTTTCGTTCAGAGCAAGCAACTTGAATAAAAGTTTTCGCCTTTGTTTTTATTATAACTCAATGTCTTACGTATTGGCATAGACTTTCAGCCGTAGATATGTTCTTTCGATAGGACAAATATTTAGAGGTAGAGCAGAGACAGCTTCTCTTCAGTCCCATAAAGTCGTGAATGTTTGCTCAAATTTTGCCAATTAAATTTTGTCATGCATTTGTTATGCAACAACTTAACCACCAAAGAAATTTTACACGGTTTTTTCTTCTTAATAACTAACTTTGCGACCAACATTTGACTTACTTTTGGGCTAATAACCACTGGAGGCTGGAAGCCTATAAAGCTATGGCCTAAATTTGGAGAAAATGGAGAGTAGATGAATTATTCTTTCGAAAGTTTTTATTCAGAATTTTTCCTTAAAATTGTGATCTATATCGGCTTCAATCTCATCTGCGATGTTCCTCAAGGCAGCATTTTGCGTCCATTGCTTTTAACTTCATGTTGATATTTAACGTTGTTTTGTTTTGGGCCATATGAGAGCTATTTTCTGCAAATACATTCGATAGAAGCAAAATCCAAATTTTGTGTATTTGAGAGCAAATTTTGAACTACGATCAAATTTTCGTGTTTTTTTACTTGCTTTAAGTTTCTTAATGAATGTTTCGAATTTGTGCATTGATATCGAAACTTCATGTTATTTTTGTCCAAACTTACTGAGATGTTCAAAGTTTGTAGAGCTTAAACTTTCTGGAATATCCCATGATATTTTGCGCGTGTAACAGATGAAAAAGTTGAGTGTACAGCAGTTTTCATGACTTGGAAAACATTTTACCGATGGAAGCCAAAATATTAACATTTGTGAAAAATTGCAATAATTTTCATTACAATTGTTGTTACGTCATTCATATGTTCCACCCGCGTGTTTCTGGAAAACAGCTAGCGAAGAAAGTATAAAGTTTTTAGGGGTAAGTAGAGTAAGACTTGGAGTAAAGCTCTTTTAGCAAACACGTTTCATTACACGAAAATAACGCAGTACACCAAATAACGCGGAACAAATTTATGCAATCACAAATTAACGCGAATTGTGAGGTTAGACTTCAAAACGCGTGGGAATTAACGCGAATCAACAAAATTCAAATGTTATAACGCGAATTTTCAATGTCAGCTAAACTTTTTAAACTGAAATACATTCAAATTCAGTACAAAAAAAAACAAAAAAGTGACAAAAAAGCCCCAAGTCAAGATGGTTTGGAGATTCTAATTAAGATATCAGTCACGTGGGGTGAGCCTGAAAAACTATCAATTTTAGGCGTAAAATGAAAGAGGTCGAGTATCCCCCTGGCCAGAGAGTACTTTGATGACTTGAAAAGTACTAGGGATTGAGCAAGATGAAGATGTTTATTCTAATAGAACTTATGAAAAGAGCACTTTCCGATCCTCACGTTTTGGACCCTTTCTATTATCCTCATTTTTAGATAGCATATTACATCTAAGATATAATCGTGAAATCTGGTCATTTTGAAAAGTTACATGAAAATGGGATGAAATAAGCGGGTGTTTATTTAACGCTAGACATTAATAATAACTACATATTAGATTTTAAAAACAAAGGTTTTAAAAATTGAAAGAAAACATCTAGAGGAACATGAACAGTTTCCGTTACTTCGAGCCAAAACAAAAACTACAGGATGATAGGTTACATTGGAAACTGTATATAGATAATACGAATAATCAGTTACGGAGAACTGGCTCTCAAAGCTCCTGCTTATATTCGGATTTACGGCTTATACTAGTGAAAACTTTTTTCCTGCAAATGTTATGATACTTTCAAAAGTAATAAATGAAATTTAGCCACTGTCCAAAGTGAGCTGTATAAGCAGTGGTGTAACGGAGCCCTTACTAAAAGAAGTGTGGGGCCCTTACTAAAAAAAGTGTTTTGGGGGCCCCTCTGCTTAACTAAATTTCAGTCAGGTTTTAGAGTCTAAGTACTCACCCTTTGGGGTTTTTCTGAAAAACCCAAAGAAATAGCATACAACAACAAATGAAGAGATATTTTGCTGCTCAAGAAATTTCTTGTTCCGTGGATCGAATGACAGAGCCGTGGGTGGGATCACGCGTGTTTGTTGGATTCGTATCCCAGAATAGAACCATGATTCATTTTAAAGAATAATACAGTCCTTATGGGATTTTGAAATGATATTCAATGCTTCATTTTTTGCCATTTTAACTGACAAGTGAGACAAATGGCTTGACTGTTCCTCGATTTTCCCCTTTTTTGTTGCGTGTGTTTAAACTTTCAGCATTTTGTTTACTTTCAAGAAAAAAATCATTGAACTAATCGATAAATTCTCATTTAGAAGTTGAAATAGGTGGCAGAGTTAATTACTTCTTGAAGATAAGCTCTATTTTTTGCTTTTTTAAAAGAATATACTATTAACAAACAAATTACTATAAAAGCGACAAATGTTATAACACTTTTTTCTCAAAAGTTGTCTCTAAAAATGTAAGTACTTATCTATAAAGGTAATACAAGATATTAGTTTGAGGCAGGGCCTAAAATAAGCGTGGATCTGACTCACTTTGTGGAGTTGTGGAACTGTAATTGTAGAAAGTGTGGATTTGTAAATAATGCATGTTCTTAAAAGTGCAGCGTAAGATACCAATCGCAACGCCTAAGTAAGAAATGAGAACATTTTTTCAATTCAAAGTGAATGCCCAATCCCAGCCTTATGTATTGCATTCATTTTTTATAAGAAAATTGTGATTAGAAGTAAGCAATGAACAGTAAAGAAGAATCAAGAAACTTCATAGCTCAAAGCTTCAGTACATGCGGAGAAAAATCAATTGCGCTTTAAGATATTTTTGTGTGCTATTTTGAAGTATGATGGACTTGGTATACATCTTCAACTTCAAGACATCATTTCAAGATAGTTCGCTTTCATGACTTGCTTCAAAAAAGACACTGAGCCTAAGGACCAAGACCGAGATTATGATTCCCTGCCCGTAATGTATTTTGAGGTTAATGTGATATTTTTCAGTAGATTTCAAAAAAAGTTATAAAGCAATACAGCTAAGGTGTTTTAAATTGGAGAAGCATTGGAAAGATTCTTCTTAAGGCTAAAGCAGTTGAACGATGATAAGCCTCTCGGTGGTAGCTGGGAGGAACATTCAATTGGGAATGTTGCATAACAGGGACTATAGTGCTCCTCAACTTTTTTGCAATAATAGGTTAGAAAGTGTTTTGACCGTTTACGCTAACGAACGCATTAGTAGCAGTTCTGCTGGGAACACGTTTTTGTTCTTTTTGATGGTGCTTTATCTTGTGTGGTCAAAGATAAATTTATATTTTTTCTAACTCGGCTTTGTATTTTTATGCTAACTGAAATCTTCTCTAAATCGTTATGTTTATGAATAAGGACAGAAAGAAGCAAATATTTTCTGAAAGGATTGTTTTCCGTTGTTTCAAAGGGCGTGGCCGTAAAAAAGGGGCAAGCCTCCTAATCCCGTTCCAGCCACTTCCTTGTGGGGTGGTGCCATTGAGACCTGATCTAGCGTAATATTAGCATAATATTGGCCAAAAATCGTCATTTAGTATATAATCTAGCATAATTTGAAATCTAGCATAACTCTGACATAATTCTGATATTATTTATAATTCTGATCTGATATGATCCATTGTCTATCGTTACCAAATGGAAACACTTTACACCAGCATCTGTGGTTTCATTTAGATAGTAAATTGTGACTTTCCACCTTCAGGTTTTTGCCAGTTTTTTTTTGAATGGTTGGCAGCCACATATTTTGTGGTTGGCAGCCAAATGCAGCCAGCTAAACGCAGTATACAAAATGCTAAATTTTTGCTAATTATTGGGAGTGATACCGTAATCAAAATTTGCTTTGTAGGTTACAAAAGTTTTCACTTGCTTTTATCTAAAACTGTATGCTATCTTTTACTTTGTTTCATCATTCATCATTTGAAATTATTCTAAAAAGTTTTGAATATTATATGTGCAAAAATTTTTGTTTCCTTTGCATTTTCGTTGTTTTTTGCAACATGCTGCCAGAATTCAGCCAAATTTTGCTTCTTCGGTCAAATTAATTTATGACGGCCAAGGGGTTTTGAGAAACTGCCAAAATAGAGAGATTTGGCCATCAAACCATGAATCTAAATTGCCTTTTTGTTTATGAAGAATGAATACACTGGGTTGTCAAAAAGGCCAAATTGCAACTCTGGTCAAATCAAGGGTTGCCTTGATTTGAAATCTAGCATAACTTTTGCAAATCTAGCACAATCTTATGACAAATTTGGCGTAATTCCGAAATTGAGATCTGGTGCGTGGTTTCTGCATTACAAACAAGATGGGGTAAAGATCATGCTTTCAAACTGGACGAAAAGAGAATAAGAAGAAACAAGCAAAATTTGTACATCAGTGAAAGAAGAGTTTATTTGCCATCTGTAACGAGGTCTTCGTTTATAGTATCAAAACTTTTTGAAGAACAGTTTTGATGGTAGAAAATTTGATGGGTTGAATGCAGTTAAGAACTTTCCATAAGTAAGAGAGATTTGAGAAAGCTCCACCCAGCTTTTGTCCCAGACAAAATATTTCATTCAATCATGCATTAAATTTTGAGAAATAAACGACTAAAATCGCAGCGATTTGAGACTTGTTCTCAGAGGATTTTTACCAGACGAAACAATGGCTCGGATTCTCGCAGGAAACCCTATTTCTGTCGATGTAGAGAGGCTGATTCCCACTTACAACAAGATAGAAGCAGGTGGGGAAAGCAACATAGCTCCAAAAAACTTAATAAATAGATAAATATTGCAATGAGTACGCTAGATCTTGCAAGTTTCGAGTTCCGAGAAAAGCTGCAAAGATATGGCTCAAAAAAACCAAAAACCACCAAAGTCTGGATAGCAAGGCTGATTTAAGGGAGGTTTTGAAGGTGAAAGGAAATAAAAAATGACTTTGACAAAAATCCGAACAAACCATATAAAAGAGTTTCCTTTCGATAACTTTTTCCTCACATATAAAGACATCGCTATATGTAGCTAATTTTCTTATTAACCCAATCCATATATTGTAAATAATCAGCTTTTGCTACTTATACTTCATTCATTTAAGGATTTGCCCAATTAGGACATGCTTTTTGCACTATGATGGCAGTTTCTATATTTGCCATCCCCATGCTGCCAATGCCAGTAAAGTACCATGCCCAATTTTTATAGAAAATGTGGATCTGTAAAAATTTCTTATTTTAGGCCCTGGTTTGTGGAATACAAAATCCATTATTTATCGACAATCGGGCACCAATGCAAATGTGACTGCTTATACAGTTTGTGGCTTTATCTTCACAACTGTCCTTTTTAGCGAATTATAGTAGCCTTTGAAACTCCACCAGTTTACTCCATCAGCTCTGGAGGTATGTGGACCATTTAGAGATTTCCCAAGTTCCCAAAACCTTCCTTATATTCTTCCCAGTTTCGAAAGAAATCGACGGATCCATCAGTCCGTCTCTGTATTACCGTCCAGCCGCCCCCTTCATTTTCCATATCACAGTAAACAGAGAAAGCGATGCGGTTATCTAGGTTAACAGTATAGATGCCGCTTTTTGTTTGCCCGCTTTTCCTCAACGACGAACAATCCCTTTTTTGGATGTCAAGAAAAAGAGATTCTTCACAGATATAGTATCCAGCTTCATTAGAAACAGGATCAGTGAATGTTATTGTTAGCGTATCGTAGTGCTTCGATTGAACGCCCCTTTCTTTTAAACACCCCCTCTAATATATGCCCCTACTTTAAATTTTTCTAATAAACGCCCCCTATAATAAACGCCCCCTCTAATAGACGGCCCGTTTAAACGTATTCGAAACACTCTGAACAGTAATTAACAATATACTGCCATGCTTCTTTACCTTATTTTTATGAAATAATAAAGAAATTTACGATATACGCCCTTCTTTCTAAATTTCAAGGTTACAGTGGAAAATTTCGCCTTTCTTTTGGAAAGTTCCTTCACTAAATTTTCGAGTAGCGTTTGTTATTCAGAGTTTCACGCTAAGTGCCATCATCGTTAGATGTTTTTGTAAACATATTGCCTAGGAAGAGTGAAAAAAATCAATAAACGCCCCTCTTTTAAACACCCCCTCGAATAGACGCCCCCTAAAAGTATCCAAATATATTAATATAATAAGATCTAGCGTTAGACCAGAGGTGAGAGGGGGAGCATTATCACCTGAGCTGGCAATTAACCAGACTAACTTTTTCTGACTCAACTTTTTTGCGTAGATTACGAATCCGGATGTTGCTTTGGCGTTTAGGGGGGCGTTTTCTAGATATAGGGGGTCAAAGCCCAAAAAACACGCAAAAAACAACTCTCACCTCTGGTCTACGTGACAGATTTATTGCAACAACTTAAATGGGACTCACTTGAATCGCGTAGATTACTATTTCAACTGAAATATGTTTATAAAATGTTTACAAATCAGGTTGCTTTGGACCCTAAAGTTTTCTTTTCCCCTGCAACTTGTTCAATGACAAGGAACTCTAACTCATTGAAGATCATGCCTAAATTTGGAAGGGTTGATGCTGTTAGGTTTTCATTTTTTTTATTCAATCGTTTCTGTATGGAATAGCCTGCCAGACAGTATTGTGATGCAGGCCAATTCGGATACCTTTTACAACCTATGTCGAAATCACCTCAGTAAATTTTAAAATTTTAATGTTGTAGTTGACTGGGCAGACATTACACTGAACTGCTAAAAGAAAGCCTGTCGCCCTTGTTGCTTTTCTAGAGTCCGGTTTCAGGCATCAGATTGTTTTTTATGAAGGTCGATTGGCCCTTTCAAATATTCTTCTTAGTTAGCGGTTAGTCAAGTATATGAGGGAATATGGAGAGAAAAGACGGACATGAAAAATCCGGATAGGTATCGTGTTTTAATGAATGTCATGTTCCATCAAAATATGATGCCTACCTGGATTGCTCAATTGTATCATTCAGTCTGATCAATTTTTTGATATTTAAAGAATATTTAGAAGTTGCTTTTATTAAGAATAATAGCAGAGCTCTAAGGTACTGTTTAGAAATTTATTTTATAGGAAAGCTAATTGACGCAATTCTGTCTTTCATCTCGAAATCCGATGCAAATTCACAGATGTATGTCATTGATGTTGACTCAAGCTTCACATAAAGGAGGGGACACCACCCTAACATTCACAGGGATTTAATTCCAAGCTTTAGAGCACTGTAGAACTTTTTCAACTTTCTAAAACATATTGTGGGATGTTTACATGTATTACCTCTATATCTTGAGCTAAAGCTTGAAATTTTTGTTACCATATGAAATGTCCGACAGGGCCGATCCTCTGTATACATTGCCTGTCTTTTGACCGAGGTGTGGTGTATCTTGTATTGCACTAATTTCTCTTGTCCGTTACTAGTTGAATCATTCATCGACGATAACATCTATATTCTTTTTTGAAAAGAACAAATTTATGTAAACAAGAGCCTAACATTGATCAAAAATAAAAAAACAAATTGCAAAACAAAACAAAGCCCTACAAGGGAATAGGGAAGAGGAAGAGAGAGAGAGGGTTTTGAAGATATAATATCAATATCAAGTTTGTAGATTTCAATTTTTAATAAAGACAGGTTATAAGCAGTGGCAACGCCTGCTAGTAGGCTATTTAGGGGCATAACCAAAGTTTTTTAGGCCACGCCCTTTTACCACGTCCCCCAGTCCCCCTATAATTGATATTACTTCTTGGGACTTTGGTCATTGAGCGCTACAAATAAAAATTCCTCAAACAACTGTGAAAGCGCGCCGGGGCCAAGATGCTTCCACACAGTGGTTGTTTGCAGTTTGCACCAGTATCATTGCGGTATTTTACCTCATCATCATCATCATTTTTCATTTTTATTGCTACTTAAATACAACTATATGTATTCATTCTTCGTACATAAAAATCAAACTAAATTAAGCTTGCTACACCAGGCTATCCATGGCAAATAAGAGCTTTTACAACTGTGCAGTGGAGGATTAACAAATACTAGGGCCGGGGGCATAAGATATTTTAGGGACGACATTGGCCAAAAGAATAATAATATGCTATCATAAAGCATTAACGTCATTAACAAATATTGCAAAAACTCGAAGCAACAAGTTAAGATGTACCACAATTACAAATTAATATTAAAGGTTATTACAGAAATGTCAAACAATATAGGTTTGTGCAACAAAGTCCTTTATTATACCAACGTTTTTCGGATTTTTAAAGCTGCAAAGTCAGAAATAATATCATACATTTGAAGCACGTCCATTACACCATGCTCAAAGCCCAGAAGATACAGGCTACCCAATCGCGTCTGACCTATCTTGATAACAAGAAATTATCATGCGTTTCAGAACACTGGATGACCTCTCGCCGCTGCAGTTTGTCATCATTAGAAACTGAAACATCTTTGATTTGATTGAGCGTTTGAACTAATGCATTTAAAAGTTTTTGTTATCTCAATCTTCTTTATAGCTGATGTTCAAACATTTTTACAGATATTTGATTCATATTGAAAAATGACTTTCCACAAAATACTTTATTAAATATAAGAAGATAAATATTTTTTATGGATGTAAAGGATAAATTTTTTCTTCATTTATCACCTACCCAAGTTCTTAAGAGTATTAATTTTTGCAAGAACATATTTTGTCAAAATTTTTTAGAAATTTCTAGGTTATCAATTTTTGCAGATGGACCAAATTTGAATATTTCACGGGATTTATTTAAAAAAACTGCCGATTTTAAATAATCTTAGGTTGGAGGCGCTCTATGCACCTCACAGGACGTGATTGCAATGTGTCCTCATCAAGTACACGGCCTTTGACTGAAAATACCAGACAAAATTTTCTAGCCTCAGAATTCGAGGCCAGTGAGAGACTGGGTTAGGGGCCTAGGCAGAGGCGTAGCTAGCGGGGGGTGCAGAGGGTGTGACACCCCCAATCCCTGGTTTGTTGGTAAAGGGGAGATAGCACCTAAATTTCTCTTTATCTATGTCTTCGTCGGTAAGTTTTACTACCCTTGACTCTCCACCCCCTAGTCTGGAAGGTCGAGCCACGCCACTGGGCCTAGGCCCCACAGGCCCCAGAAGTAATCCGCTGTAAAGTTATGAACAGAATACATTGGCGTACAAGTAACAGCATCAACAGCAAAATTTGTAATATTTCCAGTCGACCATATTTATTTGTATTCGTTAATAGAGTTTCGAACTTGCACAATAAGGATGCATTTACAACGGATACATATGAAGAGTCAGGCTAGAGAATGCACGGACTAATGAAAAAACGTTCTTCACGGTTTTGGTTATAAGTGAAGAAATATGAACTCTAAATAAATTTTAAAGCTATTGAAAAAATTAACAAATATATACTCTTCATTAGATATACTTTTCAGGCTTAGTGTAACACCTAATTTAGCACTGGGACTATCTGAAGGTGAAGGAGTTTGATTCAATAGTGCAAAGTGAGTTTGTTCTTTTTAAAAAAGCTTTTGGTGAACACGATGGCCAAGACCCTTAATGAAATAAAAGCCACTTTCAGAACATGAAGGCTCGAACCCTTAGTTTCCGTTAAAAGCCAGTATAAGAATTTACGGCGAAATCGCCGATGAAGGTATCAAGGCATGCATAGTTTTGATTTTTGATTTCGCAACTAATTAGCAAGCAAGTAGCAAAGAGTTCTACTTTTTTGCGGCGAAATATTTCGCAGTACCTAATAACCAGTCAAAGCATAGTAAACTTGCTTGATTCGCAAGAAAACAGTCTTGGTACATTCAGGGCCGCGGAGAGGATTAATGGGCCCCGGGTTGGGACGAAAAATAAAAAGTAAAGCACGCCTAAGACAGACGCTTCTAGGGAGTACGGGGAATGCTCGCCCCTGAGACTTTTGAAGAGGATGGTGGCTAAACTGCTCAGGTGGCTATTACTTCTGTTTGCTATTTTATACAATTTGAGCATAACTGATATCTTAACACCATGCATAGAAAAGAAAATTTCTTAAAAATTTTGAAGGTCTTGGGAAACGTTCTTTTTGTTAACTAAACTCGATCAATACCGACAAAATGTTGCAAACAGATGCGCGTGCCATAGTGTAAATCTGTATGACGTACAATGCCTGCCTAAAGTCTTGGTACACCAACGTCAGTTTTCAAGGGCAAATACAGCCATTCCCTTCCCCCCTTTGAATGTCGTTTTACTACAAGACGACGTAGGTGATTAGGAAGTACGTTCTTTTCAGCTACTTCTGTGATATTTTCCTAAAATATCAACATTGTTTAGGGTGGAAGGGAGAACAAAAATAGGAGTATTTGGGGAAAGAATTGAAAAATATAAAAACACAACGCAAATTGCTTGGTGTTCCAAGTACTTTTGGCAATGATTGTACGTATTGTTGTAATCAAATTGTTTGGTACGCATTCAGAAGCTTTTCAACTTCTTCAGCCCAAATCCACAAAGATGGAAACTTCCTAACGAGAATATCTTTAACACTCAAACAGTCAAAGACTCAAACAGCTTACCTTACTTCTACCTTACGTCGTTCATAGATTTGTGTCAGTATTGTTTCTATTATTGACAGTTTGTGATAATAAAGAGTCAGAATTATTACTTATAATTTTTTTAAAAAGAGGCATTATTTATGGGCCCCTATAACCAAGGGCCCCTGACCCCCTCTCCTCAGCACTGGGTACATTCGCCATTCTTGCAGTTCTGGGAATGGGGAAATCACTATATAATTTTGTAGCGAATTTGCAATCTCTTGGAAATCAAAAGACAATTTCGAAGCGAATTTGCAGCGAATTCGATGCGAAATTCGCCTCATGAAAATCCGCCTTTAGATTGAAAAACAAATTGTGGCTTTTTATGCGCTGGGGTTTACTTTATTCTCAAATCCCGCAGAAAACTTATGAAGTTTCGATTGGAGAGAACGTTTGACGTAAATTGTTCAAGCTATGTTGAATATCTGCGTTCGATGATGTAAAATAAAAAACGTGCACGAAAATCGGTGTACATTTTTTAATAGACACGGATATTCCGGGAAGGAGAGTGAATATATTAGGGGAAACCTCATTGGGGGAAATTCAGCGGGTTTGTTTGGGAACCCCCTCATGCTCATTTTAGTTTCGAGTGGTTGCGAAGGAGCATGTTCTAAAGGAGCGAGATGGCTGAAGGTGGACTGAGTGTGGGAAACGGCTGACGGTATCATACACAGAATATTGTCGTATTTCACTTGGATTGTGCCGAAAGCAATTATCCGTGGTTTTATCAACTGAAGTATCAGGATCTTAGAAATGGTGACTTGAAGGATGCATAGAACAAGACGAAGGGCGATCGAGTGACGTTTTACAGTTCGGCATAGGCCAAGTCAAGTTTCCCAATATCAAAGACGTTTGACAGTCCTATTCCGTACTTTAAAAGGAAGATGAGCCAAGAAAGTAAGAAGAATTGTTTCACTTTTACTTTATCTTTTTATCTGCAAATTGTTATGCTTTTTCGAAAGAAGTAAATAAGATTTAACCAAATTCGTTTCTTGAAAGCGGAACGCTCGGTGGAAAAGAAATAAAAATACAGACCAACAGTCGTATTTTCTCATGACCTGCAGGGGTGAATTTTCCTCAAAAAAGATTATAACAAGAAGAAGCTTAGAAAACTCGGAACTTAAATGATAGAAATGGGATATTGTTGCATTATTTGTCTTTATCTAGATAATAAGTTGTGGTAGAGGGTCAATTGCTTGAAAGATATTATAAGTTTGTAAAAAATGTTATTTTAGATATGGAATTTGCTCATCATATGCATATACAAGTAATAATACTTATAAACTGATTAAGAGAGAACCAAATCAAAATCATATGATTTTCAATTTTCAGTCTGAAATTTCCTTGATTTTTAGGAATATAAATTATATGCATTCATTCCTGCTTTCAATTGCCCTGTTATTAAGAAATAATTGCTATTTAAGAAAAATGGTTAGCCAGGTATTGTATAATTGTATTTATCTTATAGAAGTTTAACGTTGTAAAGGATATATTTTGATACACAGAAATTTTTAGGAAACTTTGATATTTTGATCATGGCAGATATGTAATTCATTCAAAGAAACCCCTGGCTATGTTGCAGGTGCAACCACCAACTATTCAGAAACTTGATTTTGTAGTGGAAATGCTAAAGCTTTAGTCAGTCAAGCACAACTTGATACAATGTTTCTTTTTTGAGATGGATGCTTGCTTCCTCAAAAACTATGTAATTTGAATTTAAGATTTTTGTATTTGGAACTTAAATACAAAACATCCAATATTCATTGCACAGATCCTAAGTATAATATTGGTTTTTCACTGGCAGTAAAATAAATAAACATGTGATTAATAAAACAAAACCAATGTTTAATTATCATCAACTGTAAGTATAGTCCTTTTATTATATTAAATATAGTTAGGCTAGAAGATATATGTACAAGTATAGAGGTAAAGAATTACATTATATAAATATATATGACTATTGTGTTAACTATAGTCTGTAAACTACAGTGATTTTAAGTTTTATTTAAATTGAAAAATGTTTTTGATTGCTTCACTCTTTATGGTAATTTGTACCAATAACATTAAAAATGTAATGACCTATTGTGGCATCGAAAAACAGCCAGTATACAGAGTTGATAGGCACCACCTATTTAAAAGGTTAGAAACTCTTACCCAAACAGCATAGCAGGACGCAAGTTCCCTTTTTGATAGAACTAGCAAGAAGAGGATCAAGACATGATGATCCCATGGCTACAAACTTAAAGTGCCTGTGACATGATTTTCGGACTTTTGGGTTTATATATCTATTCTTATGTAAAAAGGCCTGTTATTTTCATTTTTAAGTTGGTTTTTACGTTTCGTGAGAAATGAAGGAGTTATTGGCGATCTTCTACGCCAAAATTCGCCATCTTGGTTTTCAGAATGAGTAGACAGTGACATCACGGGAGGGACCCGATCACCTCCTCCTTCGAGTTTTTGTATCGTAGTCAGTGAGGGAAATCTAACAGGTCCAAGATGAGCGATATTTCCAGAGAAAGTAGTGGCAGCGAGGATGAGATTTTTGAAGGTAGCGCTTACATTGTTACAATAACGAGTTCCTCCCATGACGTCACAAGAGAACGGCGAATGATGATAAAGCGACTTGGCTAGGCCGCACTATTTTGCTTAATTTCAATATCAAAACGCTTTTATTTCAAAAAAGTTCAGATCTACGATAAGAGCAGTGCAACGCTTCAATTAAGAGAATAAAAAAAATCATGTCATAGGCACTTTAAGTTGACAGATAGTAATAATTTACAGTTTAAGGTAGACTTCCTTTTGAAGTTTATAAAACCAAGTAAAATTGAATGTCCAAAATATGTGATATGTAACATATGTAATATATAAGCAGTCTGTTTCCTTGGATATTAAATGTTGATTCTTCACAGGAAGCCCAACTGGCTCTACTGGTGACTCAAGATTCAATATGGTCTCTTCTGGAGCTGTTTCACCCCAGGGTTTTGGAAAAGACCTTCTTTTCGAAGACATTCAGTTTGGAGAGGTTCATTGCTATTTTCTTATGCTGAATTTATCATTTCAACCATTAGATAGATATTCCTTCTTTCTTCTGTTGTTATTATAAAGTTATCTTTATATGTTATTATTAAGTTATGTTATCTTCTGCTGTTGTTATTAGAAGCCATTAGACCATCTGTTAATTTTACACTGGCAATCAAAGTTTCCATCACCAGCACCCTCCTACAGCCACTTTGCAGATGGTTGTTTGTACTTTATCAGGACGATCTCTAAACCACTCCCCTGAATTTATAGGCATACTTTATCAAAAAATGCCAAAAATAATTTACTAAAAATTGGCTTTTTCAATAAAGTTCTGTTCTAATCAGCTTTACAATTGTGTTGCATTAACATAGCAAAACATTAAGAGGACTGTGCAGGCCTGGCTGTTTGAAATTTGTAGGTGAGCTGTGGATCACTCCCCTCATTTCTTGAGGCGAGCTAAATCAGCTACACAAAGAATATTCTTTGAAGGCAATCAGCAGATGACTTAGGCCCCTTTGAAGTCAAGGAGTATGCTGTTTTGCTTCTTTCAATTTATATATGCTTTAACCGTGGCTCAGGCTTCCACTTTGCACAAAGGATTTAAAAGAACAGACTCTTTCAGTTCCATGTAAAGCTTGCACAACACAAAAACAGCAATTTTCTTAACCAACAATCTTTTGTTGTACAGAATTTAAAAATGGCTTAGATCTGACACTCTTCATAGTATAAAATGTCGGAACATATATTGAAAACTCTCGGCAAGGAAATATTTGTACTCAATTGTGGATGGAAAAAGGCCCATCAGAAATGCGAGCACATGGCTGTTGAGGTTGCCCAATCAGTGCCGCGTGCCTATTTAAAATGTTACCAATGGAGTCCTAAGTTGAAAACCAACTCCTTCTCTCTACATAATAATGGCTTTTCCACGTTTATGCAGAAAGATTACAAAACTGCTTAATGGAACAAAGATCTGGCTTTACAAATCATCCAGAACGTGTCACCATTATAGTTTTTTTGCCCATCTGGGTTTAGTAAATGCCCCTTGACAGTCAAATTTCATGTTTCAGTTGTCGTTTTTGATCTTGAAGACCGAGGTGGGTGTTCTCTTTGGGTGAGAGTTTAGGGACATGGTGTTTTATTTTATCTTTCAATCGACAACTCTTACCAATTTCTTTAACTTTCCTACCAATAATATGCCTGTTTTAGTAAGGTTAAAAAGTTCTAAGCTCTGCAAACATACCTTTTGCTTCACTACCCTTTGCTGATAAATTGAAGCTCGTGACTATCATAACAAACCCCCCCCCCCCCTGACAGGCATAAAATTAATTGCGAAAAATGCAATGATGGGAGAAATCACCTAAAGAAAAGTAAACCAATAAACGCTAGTCAGTTTTTCAGGGCTCTGTGAATACCAAAAGGGCAAATGAATGGAATTTTCAAGGGAAGAATTTTTCCTGTATGCTCTGTTTAGGAATAGAATTCACAGCTTGTCTCAGGTTGTGAGGGGAGTGCAGAGGAAAGCACGAGCGTACAGACCAGCTGTGCATTAGTGACCATTTTGTTTTTGTGCTCCATTTCATGAAAATGTCAGGGCTGAAGTCATTGTGTCAAATAGAATTTAATAACATGGGAGCATTGACTTCTTCAATTCTAACATTGGACTGTCAACAAGCTTTGAAGTCTTGAAATTGCAGAGAAAGAAACAGACAGAAAATTGATGTACTCAGACGACAAGCCCAAAAGCAAATAACCCTTGTACTGTGTAGGATCAAGTGACTCTTTCCTTTTCTTGCAAGTCATCAAATTATTTCTCTCTTCCCTTATTTTGACAATGAAGACATTTTGAGGTGGCCAAAAAGTAAATTGAAATTTTTCGGGATAGATTGTTCCAGTGTTTTAATTAATTTGTACCAAGCAGGAAGGTTGTGATTGCATTTGAGCCTATTATATGGAGTATCATGTGATTTGGATGGCTATAGCATAGCATTTTTTATAATAAGGTCCAGTTGGGTAAAATGTTGGTTTCTTAGGGGAGCATAGAGGCAAGAATGTCTATAGCTTCCCTCAAACAGCCAAGCCTGCATACTGTCGGTGGTTTTTTGCATTGTTTTGATGGAGCATTGTGATCACCTATCTATTCATTTGAAAACAGATTAGGTTTTGAACTCCCCTTGGCACTTTAAATCAAAGGAGCTCTCACAAAATTGTTTGATAAACAATCATCAGGCAAATGCTCTTGATGATCACATTTAGTGTGAAATATCAAGTTGCACCTGAGAACTGTCCTATTCTATGTATAAAAGTTGTTCTTTTCAAGAGTTGGTTTTCTAGGAATGGGTGCTGCAGCTCAGTATGTGCTGATAATAATCAATTCTGTCCATAATGCAATCTCTTATATGCTTCATGTTAGCGTTAATCATGTCTAACTATTATCTAGCTAACATTCACATCATGTTATATGCTAGAAGAGCCACTTCTCTTGATTAAAACTTTTTTTAACTGGGTAACATTTGTATACACAGGTTGTTGGTAGAGGTGCATTTGGTGTTGTCAATAAAGCTATTTGGAAAGATATGCAAGTTGCTGTTAAAACAATGGAAGGAAAAGATGCTGCTAAAGCTTTAAATAAAGAGGTATGATTCCATGCTTCAAAAGTTTCTTTTTCTGGGGTTTGTTCAAAACCCTATAAACAACCACTTTGTAAACTGACAACTTTCCTATACTCAGATGATTCAGACACCAGCTTCCTAATTTAGATGTGAAAGAAATGTGAAACCATCTAAGTGCCTATGAATGGTATTGCCATCATTTTTGAATAAAGTGTTAACTTGGTCTGGTTTCAGCACTCCTGTCTTCTATATGCAAGATGATCATGATTTACAATTTAGAGATTACTGATGCTGAGATAGTTGCCAGAGCGAAGTGTCCTGGGCCTAAATTAAAATTTCTCTATGAGGTTTACAGAATGTACAAGTGATTATTAAACAAATTACTAGTAAAAAAATATTTTAAAAATCACTTTCAGCCATGTAAAGCTACAGTCCCTGTCTAATGCATAAATGTTTTTCTTGAAAAAAATTAACAGTTTTCAGTAGAAAATACAGACACAGCATCACCTCTCCCCATAACAATATTGGTTGTAGAGTTAGAATCATAAATCTCTGAAGAGAATCCATTGCACTACACTGTGTATCCTAACATTGCATTAAACAACATTGTTTGGAGGTGAGAGGGGATGATCCAAGATCCCTTGGAGGCGATGTGGCTTAATCATATTCCTATTGTTCTTTCTTAGTTTGTTCAACTTTCAAGACTGCAGCATGAAAACATCGTTAGACTTTATGGTGTTTGTGCCAAGAAACCAAAAGTATGTCCATACCTGAATTTATAAAAGTTGTTGCATGAAAGAATTATTATTACTGTTCCTTGAACACATTCATTTTAAATGCTTTTGTGCGTGTCTTTGGGTCCAGGAATGAGCCTTGCTTTCAATATTATATGCTCCTAAATCAGCAATTTTTCTTACACAACACTCTTCCTCGAAAAGTATCTTATTGAGTAATTTTCAAAGGTCACCATACTTTGGGCAAAGGCAGTTGTTATATTTTCAGAAATAGAGAGTCAGATATATATAAAACAATATTATATACTAAAAATTCTCTTTACAAGGCATATATTTTATATATAGTTGGATTAGAGTCTTGTAGAATTAGATGAATATATTTATTTATTTATTTATTTATTTGTTTATCTATTCATTTATTTATTTGCTTATTTATTTGTTTATTTATTTACTTGTTCATTTATTTTTTTATTTACTTGTTAATTTATTTATCTATTTATTAATTTTTTTATTTATTCATTTATTTATTTATTCAAATGCTCGTTTATGAAATGTTTCAAATAAATATAGAAGTTTCAAACTAGACAAAATGTCACGGCCATTACCTACCTGAACAACTAAATAAATTTCGAATCAAGAATGCTTAACCACTCGGTAAAAGAACTGAATTGATATCTAAATGCCACCACAACAACAAAATTTAATAAAGCAACTTCCTGAACAGTGATGACCAGCCTTAATGAATGCAGGTCATCATATAATTGATAACATTATAGACATTTGAGTATTTCTTAAATGATACACAGTTGACTTGACTTACAACAATGAATTGTGCAAAGATTGATTCTTACAATTGTTATCCAAACAATATTTCTATCAATTGAAATAATCAAAGAAATACTTTTGTAAGATTTTCAATTTCGCTTCATCAATAATAACTAAAAGGGGCTCAGTCATCAACCTAAGCTGTTTAAAAACCATACAAACAATGGAAACCTAACAGGAAACTCCCTAATGCAATAAACATTATTGAATGTCAAGTATTGTATGGGGTTAGAAGAGAAGTGCTTATAAAGAGAGAAATTAGAAAGTGATGAAGCAGCTGTTTTTGTCTTTCTCAAAAGAGCTACAAAATAACTGTTTGCTTACAAAGAGAACTATAAATATACGAGTAGAAAAATAATTACCAAAGCGGTGGTAGAAAAGAAAATAGCTGCAAATATTGATGTTGCCAAACATGCAGTTTATAAAAAATAATTATTTTGTATCTAAATGAATAGATGTTACAAGTAGACGTAGCTAAAATTTTCAGTGGAAGTTTTCAGAAATTGTCCGAAGTACAGACAATGGGGGTTTGACAGAATGAGAGATGAGGAATGATGATTGCATTAAGTTCGAAACTTGGAGTTGTAATTGAGAACAATATTGTTTCACACACCAAAACGTACATCCCACGTGCATATACACTATGAATGCAGAGTCTTAACTATCTTAAAACAATTTATTTCAGGTTTGTCTTCTCATGGAATATGCTGAAGATGGATCTTTATATGACTGTGAGTATGAAGTGCTGGTATTCTGTTAATTTATCATTCACAATTTAGAGGTGTTGTTTTGTAATTAGGAGTACATCACAATTAGGAGTACATTATAAGTTGTATAATGGTGGCAATTTATTTGCTTGATTGTTTTGTACTTTACATTTTCTGATTAGATCAGGAAGAGTTAGACACCATTAACAAATGGTTATAAGCTTTGATAGGCTTATGTATTATAAACTTATCCTAAGGAAGGTGATGCTATATTCTATTTTGGGGTGGGGACAAGGGCTAAAATTTCAGGTTTTCCCAGAATTTAAGAAAGTGCAAACATTTTAAGCTATAGTGCCTAAGCTAATGATGTTACTTTCTTTTTGGATTAATGACTTTCTGCAATTATGAACATAGCTACAAACACAAATGCCCTAACATGCTATCTAGCCTACATCTATAGTTAAACCTCCCTCCAAAGGGCACCATTTAGAGTTAGGGCATACAGAGTTTCATAGCTGGGAATAGCAAATTTATCTCAGTTTCTGTAATAAAGAGCTGCAGCTTACTGCATCTACAGCAATGTGAACTTAAAAAAATCAATGGGTCTAAAAGAAAAAATTACTGCTTAAAACATTGGTTGGCAGTTTTTTCTTGCAGTTTGTCTCGCATGGCTTTCTACAAGGAACCTTAGAATCAGTGTCTTTAATTGTGAATTAGCGATTGATATTTTTTTTTCTTCATGATTTAACCAATCTATTTTTCCCAAATCTGGTATATGCCTCGTTGTCATCTTTTACCATATTTGAAATACTTGTTTATTTAAGAAGTTGCTAATTTTTTTTAATCTTTGTTTTTCTTCAAAGTTGTGCTGTCTAATTGCCCCTTTCTCAGAAATTAGTTTAACTGAATGTTGTAGCAAATGTAACATCCCCACGCAAATTAGAGGCATCATGTTTTGGTTTTTGCCTGGCCTTTTTTGAAAATCATTTGATGCTTTTTCCAGACGCCAGTCCACTATGGTGTTCTTCTATCTTATTTCAGGATTCTGTTTTATCAATGTTATGGCTTTGCCAACCCAACTGTGTAACCCCAAAGAAAACCCATGTAAACAATTTAATTGTTTATCTTCTAGTGCTGCATCCAAGCAGTCAAGATGTAAGGCCATGTGATTATACTATTGGTCATGTGATTAGTTGGGCGCTGCAGTGTGCCAGGGCTATGGAGTATTTGCATGGTTTAAAGCCAACACCAATTGTGCATCGAGATTTAAAACCACCAAAGTAAGACTACTTTATTATTTAACGGTAGTCCTTGAATATGATGCTTATTTTTCGTCTGTTTTTCAGTAAAAGGCTGCTTGTATGGGAATGTTATAACCTAAGACAGATGCAGGAAAGAAGTACCAAAACAAGTTTTTGCATGCTGTTGCAAGGTTTCTCATAGGACCTGTTGCTCGTTCCTTATTTAGTTTGTTATTACCATCAGTTTGGTTTCATAAACCCAAAGGGTTCTTTGCTAGAAAATTTCCTTTATGAAAGAAAGCGAAAAAAGAACCAAAGTTTGAGGATGTGAAAAGACAATTCTAACAAAAATGACTACCACTTGGTTTTCTATTCAAATGACTTCACTTGGTTTTGCTTGGCCATTTCTATTCTTAAAATAGTCCAATTCGTTACTCTTTTTCTTTCCTCGTCTTCATTGGTAATTTCAAGGTTGTAAGACGTTATCAGACAAAACGACAAGTATTTACTTTCTTTAATAGTAAATTATTTGTTAATTTTAGCATGCTTCTCAAAGAACGTGGTACAGTTATCAAAATATGTGATTTTGGTACAGCTCGCCCACACGACACATCTCATATGACAAGTAATAAAGGTAGTGCACCGTGGATGGCACCTGAGGTCTTTGAAGGTATCTCATTTAATACAACTGATCTCTCGTCGTTATTATCATTGGCAAACTGGACTAGAATTTGACTTCATGTGGATAGCAAAGAGAACCGTGCACTGAAATGAAGCTGCATGTTTTCGTGACATATGATTTTTGCAACGCTCAAATCGTTTAAAAAAGTTTCGATTTGCCTTAATCAGGATTTTTCAAATTTTATCACACAAGAAGTGTTTTGTTATTTGTTTAGAATTTGAATATCGCTTGCCCTCAATATAGGGGCGGGCATAGATATAGGAAGGGGTCACTTTTGTAAATGTTTGTCAGGCCAACCTCTCCCTTGTAGAATGATGAATATTTACATCATCTGAATAGGGTGACTTCCCTCTTTTCCCTGCTCATCATACGAAGGTTAACGAGGTCAGCTTTTAAGCAATCGAATATTGAAACCTCTTATTCTAAGGAAGCCTCTCATATGGTTATGATAATGATTTTTATCTGAATTCTTTGCAGGGCCCGTTTATTCTGAAAAATGTGACGTTTTCAGGTAAGCTTATATTCAATCGAAAATATAATTGAAGTGTTTTGTGACACTTAAATAGAGGAAACTGCATTCCCGTATTGTTGAATTTTTGATTGTGGCGAAACGTTACTGAAACACTGGAAACACCATGACTGACAAAGCACTGTCATCCACCTTTATCGCCATTTCTAGCATTAAAGGGATTGTATTGTTCTTGGGCTTTCCTGCGTTTAAAATGACAATTTGAGTTTTAAATCTTGATACTGCAAACTTTGAATAATAATCTTCGTTTCTACTACTGTATCTTTCTTTTGGTTATTTTTATGAGTTTTTATTCGTTATATTTATTCACTGATCAATTGCCAAGAAACTTTAATCTTTAAAGGTCAGTATGTTCTATTTAGATAATTGTCCTTGAAATGTATAGTTTTTCCATATAATTTGATAATTTTTGGTTATTTTATGAATTATCTATCACCTTGCATTTTCCGTATAGCTTCAGCGTCGTGCTATGGGAAATGATATCTAGAAGAAAGCCGTTTGAAAACATTGGTCATCCACCGTACCGGATCATGTGGGCAGTTCACAGTGGTATGTTATTTTTTAAGTTTGTTGTTGCTTCGTTGCACCTATTGTTTTCCATGTACGTATTCTGTTTATATATCCTTGATTTATGACGCGTCTTAGTTGCTGCATGCGAAATGACTTCTAGGCTTGGAGAAAGACATTTTGTAAGAGGTGAAAAATACTTTTGTCTCTGTTGGAACTGTTGATCAGATCCAAACGAAAATATTCTTAGAAGTACATAGCTGTTCTATCAGTGCATAAATATTTTGTTTGAGAAAGTCGACGAGTAGTGAATAGCCGCTTTCCAAAAAATTGTAATGTTGGAAAAAAGTACTTAGAGGCCCTTTACTGGAGACCCGAAATGAAACTCATGCCAACAAAAAATCTGGAATGACTTCATTTTGGGTGCCATATATAGGGCCTCTTAGTACTTTTTGCCAATATTACAAATTTTTGAAAGCGGTTACTGACAATTCTTCGATTTTCTGAAACAAATAATTTATGCACTGATACAACAGCTATATATTTCTAAGAATATTTTCGTTTGGATCTGATAAACAGTTGCCAAAAAATTTTTGTTCACTAAGAAATATATCCCATGTCCGTACTCTGACGAGTGTAGAGTTCATCTGATTCAATATAGAGTTCACTTGATTTTATATAGAGATCATCTAAAATTGTTTACTAGAAGTAGAGATAAATACTATTAGAGATACTGGTCTCGTCTTTGTAAGAGAGAATTATTGTCAGAGTATCATCTACTTTTTTAATTTCGCCATTTTTAACTCCATTTCAGAATTTTCTTATAACAACACCATACATTGGCTACGTCGATGAATAATTTTCATCTTCTTTATCTGATTTGACAAAGACTTCTCATGTTAGCCTACCTTTTTAGGAACAAGGCCACCATTAATTCGCGGAACGCCTAAAATTCTGGAGGATTTAATGATTTGGTGAGACTTGCTTGAGTGCTTATTTGAATATCGTGTTATTTGTTTGAAAACAACATTAATCCATCAACATTCACTCTTTCTTTTGTCAATCGTCCAATTCACTCTTGTTATCAATTTTGCAACAATGATTCATTTTTACAATGTTTATAACCCAGAAACATAGGTTTTAATTGACATTTTACTCTTTTCGAATCGTTTTCACTTTTACGAGCTTTTCTGTACTTTGCAAATGCTATGAGAATGTGCCTTATTACGCAAAATTGCGGGTGCGACCTTATTCAGAAAAAAGTATTACGTAAGATTAATTGAGGATTTTTTCAAAGAAATTGTTTTTCAGTTACAATAATTGAGAAATTTTGGTGCACAAATGCATTTTCAGTTACATTTGTTAACAATTTTTTTTACTTAATTTGAAATTTAAAGATTGATCATACAGAGGCCTTTAAAGATAATATCTTCTTTTTAATATTATTCGCCTCAAATTTAGCCTATCAGGCGTGCTACATAAGTCAACATTCTTAACTAGGCAAGTGCAGAACAAATGCAGAACAAAAATTGGAACAAAAATATTTCTGTATTTCAAAACAGATCATGCAAGCTTGAAAAAGTAGCAGATGCATGTTTTCCAAGCTTATCCCAAAAAGTTTGAACAATTTTTTCTACATATCCGCTGTAGAAACATACAAAAATAAATAAATCGTAAATTTAGGATTACCAAAATTAAGGCATTAGTACTGAAGGGGATGCAAAATTTAGGGTGTGTTTTTTAAGAAATTTTTAAAATGACATTCCTTATTTAAGTCACTTTCTTAATTTCGTGTAATAAGGTACATAGTTATATGACTCTTACAAGGCCCGCAAACAACCGAATCTGAAGATAAACTGCTCTCGCTACGGTGAAATCTTCAGTGCTGGCTTCAGAAATCCTTCGCTCGTTCCACCGCGTCTTATATGCTTTATACAGATCTTGCATGTTAATAATATACACCGATAAAGTTTGTCTTCAGAAATCCGTGATTCTATTTGCAGACCTTCTGCCCTAACTTTTCCGAAATGAATTCTTTGTAAAAAGCGCAGCAAATGATGCTGCTAGTGATGGCCTCGCTGCAGTTATGTGTTTGTTGTTTTAGTGGCTGGAGCAAAAACACGGAAATCAGACCGCCATTCACGGCCATTGTGCGGTTTCTTGAAAAAGTATCAAAGGTGAATATATATAAAGTAGTAAGATATTATGTATATGTATACAACAAGTACTTTAATGTGTATTTTCAAATTCTCCTCCTTTGCAATTCCGCCTATCTTTTCGTCAAAATTCAACGTTTATTAAAAAGCTGTGTTGGCTGATATATAGGCAGATATTATCATTTAGAAAATTTTACCAAACTCGAGCTGTCTGTCCCATGAAAATGTTGCCAGCAATTAAACAGAAAAGTTGTCAAAATACAAAGACCTTGAGATAGAAGTTGTGGCAAATGGGAACCACTGTTATTAGAACATGTGTATAAATGAACATATATCAATTATTCCTGGAATTATCGGCATCGAAAAAATCCAAAAAACAGTCTTCTAGGAACATCACATATCCTGAGGAGAGCTCTATCCATAACCTCAAAAATGGCTTAGCTTTTAAGCCTTAGGACCATATTTTTGTATAGAACATTTTGAAGGAAATATTTAGACTTTTCATTTCAGTTCAAATACACTACAGCTACAAACCCCTCTATTACATAGGTAGTTTGCAACTGGCTAGCCTGGGTTTACAAGATAAAACCATTCCAATCGTAAATGCAAAAGAGAAAACTGAGAGAAAAAAAGAAAACAACCAGAATTAAAAAGGATGTAATTCCGGATTTGTCCCGGAATTGTGCTAAAAATAATATGGAAATTTTTCATTTTGAATTCAGCAGAATATGTAAGATGTTGTACGAATAGATATACTAGGCAGCTCACGAAGAATTATGAAACTGTAAAATTTCCATTTTCTAAAAATAGTCCGTTGCATTGACTTTAGGATTTCCAATATGATCTGATAATTTCGAATATAGAAAACAATTCATGTTTAACATCTTGCAAATTCACATTGTTGAACAGTTCTCATGGAATAAACATCTTGAGAATGAATTCTATCAGTACTAGATATACTGATGTCATTATGGTCTTGATTCAAAAGCATCTTTTTAATAGTAGAAGGCCTAAAATAATAATGACACGAGTCCAAGCCAGTCCGATCCAAATACAAAATAGTTTCAGATCATGAAATGATTTTCTAAAAGTCGTCGAAAAAGAAGTCTTGATTCAATATTTCCGGCACTCACTGGCAAGTCATTGAATTCTTTTCTGCGAGATGATAAAAACCTTTGTGACAAAATTCTGTTTTCATTTGAGGAAACTAAACGAGATGTTGCCTGTTTCTAGCATTCTTGCACAACAACAGCAAGACATCATTTATTGTTATGTGCAATAATGTATTTTCATGTAGTCTTCCTTTTCCAAGTGAAAAAAGTTTATTTTGACTAAGGTAGAATGGAATCCCAATTTATGAAGTCTCTCCCTCGATTATCGAATTTCTCTCTTTAAAAAGCATACTACGACTTACCAATCTTTTAGAGCTTATATATTTTAGAAACACACCTCATTCTGTAGATGTGGAATTCATTTTTAACTGCTAATAGAAACTAGCATTGTATTACCATGTAAGACCTTTGGCTTTAATTATCGTTATTCAGGGTAACAGAAAACCGTCATTTTTATTGTAGTACGTGACCGGAGGAAACATTCCTTTGACCATCACCAAGACAACAGCTAGGCGGGAGAGTGACTCGAATTCTTCGTACGAAACTCAGAGCGAGACGCCGGAGAAAACATTGATCGACATTTATGAAGACGAAGAAAAAAACAGGAACGAATCCGTACTTTTCTCACCGTCGGAAACACCAGCTATCGAAAATGAGGTTATTCAACCGACTGATGAAAAGGCAGAAAAACTTGCACCGGTAGACAATGGTGCTGCTCGAAAGAAAAGTTTACCTAAAACATCAGTAGCTTCGATGGCAGCTGATCTGCCTAGAGTGCCAATAGACAGTGCGGTTGATAAACGGCCAGGGATTGCACCACCCGTAGCTCAGAGTAACCTACCTGCTACCGTGACTATGCAACAACAAGCAGCACATAGTCATGAAGGTTCTATGCGAATAGAAGCCGTTGGCCCTGCTTACGATAGGCTTCACACCATGTATCCACCACCACCACAAGAATTTTTGCCACGACAGCCATCAGGCAATTGGATTCCTGTATACGATACGCCCCCTAGCTCATATTCTCAACTTATACATAGCACAAAAAAGGATGAGTCCGATTTTACAAACAATTACGGCGATATTAGGCCAGCGGCTTACAGAAGTCCATATAGGCAGGTATTCCCTTACGATAGTCGTTATTACAAGGAAGGTACTAGGTTGCAATCACCTAATGAACTACTCTATCACTACACTGAACCTACCCGTGACGTGCATTATGTTGGACCAGTTAATGATTATCATCCTATAACTTCGTTTACCGAAGACAACGTACCTCTTGTAGAAGATCACTTTCCTCGGATATCACCGAGGCCACCATACCCCCAACCACACGATCCCGTCACATCCATGCCCACCCCTCAAATATCTGCAGATCCAAGGAGGTTTTTCAATGCACCAGCTTGGAATAATCGACTGCATCCGGATGCTATACCAGAACATCCATCTGTGAATGAGCTGCTTTCGAGAATTGACGCTCAAGGCCAACAGTTTGTACCAATTACGCCAGGCTCAAGCTCAGAGAGATCAAGTGCTGGTTCAAGTCCGATGACGTCACCATACCAACATACGTCCGGCATTAGGCCTAATATATCAAGTATGTTTGATCTTTCATTAAGTTTTGTCTTTAGTAGCAATTAACAATGCTAGAAATACTTGCATCTCATCCCGTATTTTTATGCATTCGGTTTTATTGATATAAGCTTGAAATATTTTTTTTGCTTTGGAAGAGAATGGTTTTTGGTCTTGCATTAGGTTGCCATTGACTTATTAAAGTATTTGAACCGATTTATGCATAAGAAATTCTAAAAATTGGTAAACATGCAATGGCTCTGTCCTATTATTCATCCAAGTGACTCTACAGACAAGCTAGGCTTATATAGTGGTAAGATGACTGCCCTCGGTTGTCCTGTTTATGTTATTTTTAAGAATGAAATTAGGTATAACAGTTAATTGGGTGTTACGGTGCTATAACAACGCTGACAGCTCGCTCAGGCTGTTACGCTCTCCCGGGACGTTGTCAGCCAGGGCATGAAAACCCACCCGACCATGTGACCGGGCGGTCGCAGGAAATTTTCATGAATAAAGTTCTTTGAAATGTACTCTTTTGCAAGAAGCCCCTTTGTTTCTTTCATGTTCATCGAAAGAAAAAAATATGAAGACAAAACAAATGTATCTCATAGATGAGGTTAAAATAGGTTTTCTACCTAAGAACCCTTCATAATGTTTTTAAAAATTCTTGTTTGATAACAGCTTACAGTTTTTCATCTGGCTTGAGAATATTTGTTTTAGCTTGCAGAATTTTTGGCAATTCTACAAATTTTTGCTTTGTTGATGCGCGCAAACCCTCTACTGCATATTGCCTATCATGGTGATCTTTATTGAATAATGCAAGTTTTCTCTTATGCTTTTCACAATTGATTTCTTCTCAGGGTTCTGACCTATTTCTTCATTAAGTAGTTTGTTAAAAACCTCCATTGATACCGGCACATCATATCATAAATTATTTTGGCTCGTTTTTTAATGTTGTTATTCTAATGCCTCACAACTTAAAGATAACCGCTTGCCCAATTTGATCTCCATTTGTACTTTTTCACCTGCATTCTAACAAATTTAATATCCTGATTGTAAATATTTTCACCAGTTTGGAGGTAAATATTATAGCTATTTCCAGTTCAATTTAGGTATTAATGAAGTAAGAATAATTTTAAATCACCAAATTAGAAAATGAATTTGGAGTGATAAAAAATTGCTTGAACTTTTATTAAACTTTAATTAAACTGGTGACACATCATTGCGGCTTTTGGCACATGACCCTTTTTCTCTTATCTTCCCATTCTTCCCATTCATGCCCTGTAATGTCAGCCATCAAGGATTTTAGCAGTCTCCTCGGTCTTTGGCAATCTCCCGAGACTTTGATGGTCTCTTTGTCAGTTTTCAGAGGCTTTTGTTGTGTCAGTTTCGTTGGCTTTTGCTGTCTCATTGGAACTTTTCAATGCGTATGAGGACTGTCAAAAGTCAGACTGAAGAGCTGGGTAGTTGGATGGCAGTCGCTTAATGCTAGATGCAACTAATATTTACAATTGATAGTCAGCAGTCCAGGAATGGTCTTGCTCTCAGGTTCTGCAGATATCTTTCTAGAATTTTAGCTTTCTATTCTAGCACGTGATCCATTTTAAAATTCACTGATCTAGATATTCATCGGAACCAAAAAGTTCATTTTTCGCTTTTATTCTTCCTTTTTAGCACCCACCACGCAGTTTGAGAAGAAGCTTTGGTATCTTATAGACCCTGAAGTAATGGTAAGTTTGCTAAGCTAGAATATACTTGTTGTCCCCGTCCCATGAGCACTTTCTCGTTGTGATATCCCACAACGCAAGTTTGGTGACACGCAAGGCCTAAATACCTCTTTGATATTTATGGAAGAGGTAGTGGTTGGTTTTGACGCACCTCAACGAATTAAGGTTGACTGAAAATTATTAATTTATCGAAGTTGTCATTGGAAACGTGAAGTGGATTTACAAACAAAGAAAAAGAAATCGTTAAAGCAGAGGTGTTCAGTTAAATCTTAGAAAGGGCCAAAATATTAAGCATGCTGCCACTCATTGGCCAGACGGAATGAATATTTATTCAGCAATTATTATCTTATTGGTAACAGTATCTTATTGTTCAATTTTTCTTAAACTAAGCATTCAAATTAAAGCTATAAACCAGGTTGTTACAAACAATTTGTTTTTGGCGTGCCTGGATTTTAAAATAATTATCAAGAACAAGCGAAATTCGTATAACTATGTGTGTTCTTAAAAGGCGCATAGTCTATATTTTGTTTGGAAAGGGACAAATATAATTGGTAGTGCGAATAGATATTGAGATGTTGTTCAATCTTAGAACTTAGATCTCATCTCTATTGTTCATCGATTAGGGTAGAGTCGCACATTTAAAGAGATGATGCCAAGTGAGCTAATGGAATGACTTACAAGCATGACAGACTTAACCTTCGTTTAGTAATTGTTAATAATAAGGTACATCTAAGTAATACGAGACATGTATTTATCAACATACAATTCGATCACTGCCGGGTTGGGCTTCTGGGACTTGAGTTTAACTTCCCTGCGCATTAATGAGTATCGTAGCTCCGGCGCAAGGCTTTTGTGGTAGTAAGGGGCTTTGATATACGTCATGATTAGTTTGTTATGGTCGAGTACCAAAGTGCTAACTAGCATCGTTTCGGTCATTTCCAATTTATATATAGAACTTGAGCACAGTTTCTGCTTTTCTTTGGCGCCATTTATGATAAGGACCAAAGACGTCAGACAAAAATGACCTAATACATTAGACTTTCGTAGACCTTCATGAACCAGCAAATAGTGCTCCAATTGATGACGGCGCCAGAAACCTTTTTTATGAATTTTTTAATATTGGCCACGTAACCTGAAAGAGCATCAAAGAATGCCTCTAAAATGCAAAATCTGCCAAATTTATTACAAATTGGCTAAGTTATGTTCCCCTGGAGTCCTTTCAGGCTATATGTTCAAAATTCGTACTTGGATACCCTACTGATCGTTTTATTAGTCAGATTTGGTCACTTCATTATGATATGATCCTTATTGTTATTTTTTCTTTCTACAGCCTGTCAAGCCATTTTTCAGCCACCAAGAATCGCTAATTATCTATGATCAGCATACAAAGGTATTACAATTTACTTATTAAAGAGATATTGCAGTTCAGGTATTGCTAAGGAACTATAATTTAGGTATTATTATTGTATGGCAGCTATAAATGTTACCAATGTATTGCAAGCTACCAGGTATCCATCAAGTGTTAGTATTTGGTTCCACTCAGGAATGAGAATTTAGGTATTGCATAACCTGACGTAGGTATTACAGCTGATTTAATGCCTTGCCCTTTGCAGGTTTAAGAGCATCCTGTAAGCTAATACGAGAGAGTTTCCTTAGAAGCAAAACTACTTTGTTTGACTATAGTGTTACTCCCAGCTTTCAAAAGTTTTTTCGTTGCAGCTTTTCAACGAATATGTCGAGCTTCAAAATGAAATGACTTATCTTATTGGGAGGAAGTAAGTTATTTATCTTCTGTTCTGCTAACATTTCAATCTATTTTTGCAATTTTTTAGATCTGCTCGATACAAACTTTTAAAGAAAAGTGATGTTGCTCCTTTTTGCAACGATTCTGCATCAGGTCCTTATAACATAAGTAAGACAGTGTTTAACATTACGGTTGTCCAATATGAAAAGTGACTGGTATGGATGCCAAAAAAGCCTTTTATAACTGGTTTTAACACTACAAAGGCCCTAACTACTATTGGGGGGAGGGGGGGGGGCACGATTTCCAAAAGATAATGAAAATTCTTTGTTTCCAATTAATCTTTAGCAATCTTTAGATTTTCAAAAAACAATCTTTAGCAGTCAGTGGAAGGTAGTCTCTCACAGGAATATAAGAACATCCTAGATACAAACATCTATCTTGGGTCGATCTACTTTTCTTTCAACACCATATTTCTTTGCCTGACCCTTGTCCAGTTGATATACGTTTTTGAAGAAGCTCCATTTCCATTTCAATCGTATTTTTTCTAACCGATTTGAACTTCTTAATACTTTTTCAGGCGTGATCTTGAGCAACAGCTTAACAACGAAAAGACAGAACAGCAGAGGAGCTCTCTGTTCTTAGAGGATTATCTGAAATTGCTGGAAGAAAAGGTTTACATTTTACATTTTCTAATCCCCCTTGCTTTTAACCGTCAAATAATGATTACAGTGATCAATGTCGTCAAGACAGTGTGTTTTGCTTACCAGATGTAAACACTGCTGTTAAGACAAATGCTAAAACACGTGACAAGAAGCCTATCTAATATACAGCATCTCAGCCCTTTCATCGCCCCCCTCCTCTTCCCGTGTTCAGAGATATTCAGCCAATATTCTGCCGGTGGGAGGGGCTTTGAAGTCACAACTTTCCAGGATTGTAGATCTTTTTGCAAGCCGAAGATTGAGCAGCTTAACTAGTTGCATTATGGCCTAAATTAGGTTTGTGGTTAGTTCCAAGAAATTTTCAGAGATCGTCGTTTTCAAGAAATTCCAAGAAACCGTCGTTTTACCATTGTCCATTACAATGTACCTTGCCCCGGAAAGCAGCCATCACTGCAAGTATACAAGTGTACACCGCGGGGCTGATCTGTTTTTTGTTTAGGCTAGTTCTACACAAACACGTTTTCGAATGAGAACACACTCATCTTGTTACGTTTTATATCCCATCTACATGACAGCGACAAATCAGTGACTGAAAACGCAAACATTCAAAAACGCCGTAAAGAACAAAGTTGCAAAAGTTGTTGAACTTCCTCCAAATCTGCAGTTTTTTTTCATCCCATACCTTTCTCGTTTTAAAAAATAGAATATAAAATATACTGAATATAAACATGGGGAGTTACTGATAAAACAGCTGAGCAGTGTTTTATGCTAGAGGAATTAATAAATTAGATGTCTTAGAAGGCCCTTATCACGTTGTTCAAGAACAATTTTCCTGATGCATCTATATTTCCCAATAGATTTCCTTCTCATTTTTAACTTTGATCAATTTTGTATTACAGCATTATCATGCATTTGACATAACTTTTGATAGTTCTTAGTATTATTTGTGATTTATTGGAAGAACAATTGAAAGAAGAACTGTAAAAAATGTTTACTTTTGCCAGCAAAACCTTCCTCTCTGGCTCAAAGTGGAATTTTCTGAAAATGCGTCGCTTCCTTAAAGATGGGAGAACCTAAGCTTCAAAAGCCTATCGGTGTAGACGTGGCTTTGAAACTCTTACGCAAATTTTCCCTCTTAACTGCGTGTTTTTGTTTTTTAGCATAGCTTGGCAACCTTTCTAAGTGGCGTTAAAGAACAGTTAAAGCTCGATCACCATCCCAGATGGCACAAGGAAAATGTTCTATGATTAATTTGCAATATTTCATCTAAGTCCAGAACGAAGCAAAGGCGTGTCAAGCTGAGGGTCTCTAGAGCAGAGCGAATATCCTGTTTTAACGGTTTCGTTTTTTTAAGAGTTCTTTTGAGAATTTTCAAGCTTTTTACACCCGCTTTTGCTAAGGGCTTATTCATGTTTAAAAGAGTAAGTGGACGACAAATCTGGTATCAGTTAGTTGTTTCAAAGGTATTCTTAAGAGCCAATAACACATATAGACAGCAGGACCGATGCTTAAATCTAAGATAAGGCTTAACTGAGCAAGTGTTTGGCAAACAATTTTTGCGCGTTGTTTATTTTTGCGTTAACGAACGATTTTCTCCTACGACAAACAGTATAAAAGCCTCATATAGCGAGCATCAACCGTTGTGTCATCCTGGCAACGAGAGACCGGTTTTTTAAGAGCAAATGACCGGGCCTTAGGTTTCGGAAACTGAAATACCGACAATGTAAGAATCGTGCTTTTAAGTATTAAAATAGTTAGAAGTACGATTGAATTAACAGGATTCTATCGCATTATTTTATTTTCTACGTTTTTAACTGATGTTTTCATCTCAAACTGGAGCTAGTTTTGTTCAATTGCAATACGGTTTTAGGTTACAAAATTACTGATTTCACAATTCCGTGAATTACTGAGAATGTTTATCTTCCAATCTACCCTAAAAGAAACCCCCCCCCCCCCCCAACCTTGTTTAACACTATATACTTTACAGATTAGACTTTTTAAAAACTCACTTCAATCTAATATATATCTTTGCGCATTTAATAACGATAATTTTGTTTGTTTACGAATCATGAAGATTTCATGCCCTTAAGAAAGACAAATTTGCCTCCTTAAATTTAACCTTTTCCATTGTCAATGCAAATATTTTGTAGATAAAACATCCAATTACCTTTTCCTTCCACTGAAGATTTCCCGATTCTTTTTTCTTATATTATATGGCTTCCCCGTTTCTTAGATTTTGAAACGCATATTTCACACTGGACTAGATGTTTTGAGTAAATTTATAAAAATTTGCCTTTGAAGAGGGTGAATAAAAGAGAAAACGATAATGCCTAATGCCTCAGGATGTGCAAAAATCCCTTGGTTTTCATTGGCAAAATAACCAGCAAAAGCAGCTATAAACAAACAGAAAACAAACCTTATGTTAGAAATTATCTTAATTTTTCGATCGATTACACCTCTAAGAATGATTATTCTAAATTTTTTCCTTAATCCTTTTATGCGTTGCAACCCTCAAAAAGTATCTAGAAATCAATATTTAATATGCTTATAGCGGTAAACAATTATTTTAGTTTGAGAATTTCCCTTGTGATTTCACAGATACTCTGAATTTGTTTCTCGTTAGTCTGTGGAAATTATCGCGTTTTAATAAACCAAGCCTGTAAATATGAGGAGAATTAAATTTGCATTGCATTTTACAATACGTAGCTTTTCAAACTTGGCCTTGGTACACCCTCATTAGCAGTATCTACACATTCGATAACTGTAGCCTTTTGCTTCGATCGAGATCAAAACATTTGCGATAAATTATGTATATACAGTAGTGAAGTAGATAAACTGTTGTTTTTTTCGTGTTCGCTTGCTGCTTATGATCCTCGAGATGTCTTCGCGTGCCTCTTTGACATATCTGCATAACGAATATTCCCTAAAAACATACCTTTAAGAATATTGAAAGAAAAACCCAAAACTTGTCATTTCTAGCAATTTGATTGTCCCAGTTCGATGGTGATTCCCATTCGCAGCCAATGAGGATTGCCGTATATGCATTCCTCTTGCCTTCGAAAAGCCATGACAGGCAGCCAACAGCCCTCTCTTTTATAAATGTAACGACATACACCATTGCTCATATACATACCTGTAAGTAATCCACTCTAAATCCATGATTCGCTTGTCCTAAACTGGTGCATGCTAGCGACTCTATTTCTCTTGTGGACGGCACAGAATATTGTATTTTGTTTTAGTTTTTAACAGTGATAAAAGAAACCGAAAATAAATCCCACTGAATTTTTTGGAAACCGAAATTTTCAAAAACTAGAAAAAGGTCATTTTGCACCGATGGATTTTCAAAATAGCACCAAAAATTGTTCCTTGATATTGTTTCAGTGTTATTATACAGCCAATAAAGATCAATTTCAAGTTTCTGGTTCTTCATCATCAACAAATAAGATGTTCAACTCACCTTAACCTTCTTCTTTTTCGCTCTTTGCATCAAATTTATTTTCTCAAATTCCAGCGGTTTCAATTCGGACACCTCAATTTTTAATGGATCAGAATTTCTAATCCCCTCGTTGCGATTGGCGATCGAAAACACTTCCAATTAATTTTCCTCCATGGATTATGAAAAATGAAATAAAAAAGCAAACAACAGCCTACTCTTCATTTCCATTTATTTGGCAGACATGAAAATATTCAATTTTGATCACATTTATGACTGCCTTCCAGATAATTTTTTGTTGAAGATAGAAATAATTTACAGAGAGTGTTTCATTTCTTTACTCACCGGAATTTTTTCTTTCTGTCGAAGTTTTTGAAGTTCTCATATAAAACTGCACCGAGATTTGAATAATATGACCGAAATTTTGTTACACAGGAAATAAATCCACGTAAATTTTTGGCACCGACTTTTTGGTAGCTACTTAACGTATATTTAATTTTTCATGCTAGGAAATTTCCAAGAGAACCTTTTTTGGGAGGATTTCTGAAGCTGTAAACAAAAACAATTTGTCTTTTGTTTTCAAATGCGCTTGACATTTCTGATTCGCTTCTTTTATAATACTGTACATAGTTGAGGAAAGTGAATTTTTATTATGTATTAAGTCTTTGTGTCTAAATATTTTGTTAACAAGCCAATCACATTGGTAGATTTTCAAGAATTTCTGACTTCTTCAAAATTCAATTGTTTGTTAATATTGTTGCTTCGAGTACGGGTCGAGTGACAAAATTTCGGACAAATATTTTGACGAAATTCGGTAACGACGAAATCTTTTGCATCGTCATTTTTGAGCATTCGCATAGAAAAACCATTGATTTTAGGTCAGGAATCCAATTTATGGATCCTTTTAATCATCTCAATATCAATTACGTCATTTTCCTCATTTATATCATCTTCTTAAATATCTTTATTGTAGGCATCCAGATTTCACTTTCTTTCAATAGTTCAAGATATTTGCCCTTTTCCACCCAAATTTTGAACTCTACAGAAAGCAAAATTTAACCAACTTTTCCTGTTGGAGATAATGCTCTGTTTATAAACTTTCATACCATGAAGATATAGAGTAGAGACTTTTTGGATGCTAAAAGCATCTTTTTGACCACACTTTTGCATAAACAGAGAAAATATACCGCATATAATTTATATAAAAATATATAATTTGGTTTTTCTGGCATGCTGTGTGAAAAAGTCTTCACGAATTTGGTACCTATGGGATTGAGTATAAAGCAACCTGTATGGTTTCAACTCTAAGATTTATTTATCTCTGTGTTATATATCCACGGCGAAATTTTGTAGCGACGAAATTCTGAAAAGTTGTCCGAAATTTTTTTTGACTAAGTTTATCCGCCGAAAATTTATCTGATGAAATTTGTTGTTGCTAATGTATGTTGTTGTTGTTTGCCTCATTTCTGTTTTGTTTCCCCAACTGGGCGGAAATTTAGAAAAAGATGGAGGAAAAGACCATAAATTCAAAATACCAAGATAGGGCAAAAAGTGGCAATAAATGTGCGACCTAAAGAAAGTTTCCAGATTTGCCCGAACGATACACTGGCAGCCATAAATTTGCCCGACCAAATCTGCTTTTTTGAAGATAGGGGGGGTGCAGCATCCCCATACCCCCAGCATTTTCGCCCCTGCTCTCAAATGGCTGGTTCCACGGATATTTTTCACGATCAGTGAGTTGCTTCCGAACTTTTCTTGCAAAATTTTGTGTTCTTTCTGTGTGTTCTTCTAAGTAGAGCTGCTTATCGAAGCCGTGACCAGTCTCGTTACCATGCCAGTAGCCAAATCCTATTATCATTGCTAAATCTGTGTTGCTGTTGTTTACAGGCAGGGAAGCGCCATCTATTTTTTAAAGATAACAAAATGGGGAGTAATCAGCTAGCTGAAATTCTTGAGAATGCCGAGATGGCTCGCGAAAATGCGCTTCTTGGAAATTACGACACAGCTGTTATTTATTATCAAGGTGTTCTGCAGCAAATCCAAAAGCGTATGGTTCAAACTGGCGAATCAAGCAGTAAACAGAAATGGCAACTGGTAGGCCTTTGACATTTTTTACATTGTCATTGTCATCCATTTAAAAGCTTGTTTTTTAGAATTTATAAACTAGCATAGGAACCAGCTTTCATTATAGATATTTGGATCTATTTAATAGCGTAACATTTAAGTCAACACTAAATAAAAAAGTCGAGGATGACAATAACAGGTGTCATGTCACACCCAGCATTATGTTTGCTTAGGATGTGAGAAAAGTTATTCCTGTTTTCCTAAATAGATAATTAACATTCAATTGGGTTTGCCAGACGCAATGACAACATAACTGCATCTACACTTGTTGATCTTTGTATTTTGTTACTTTGTTTTTTGGATACTGACCACTCTGCAAACTTTGGTTCTTCCACTCAAAAGATAGTGATACTTTTTTGTACTGTGAACAGAATCAGGCCTGGCCGTTTGAGGCGAGCGATAGCTCGCGCTCGCCTCCACGCTCTCCTCGCAACCTGAGGCGAGCTATGAATTGCTCTCCTAAACAGAACATGAAGGAAGAATCGCTCCCCTAAAATTTCCTATTCAGAGAATTATGAAAACGCACAAGGGTTAATTGGTTTATTTTTGTAACAGCGATTTCTTTCGTCATTGCATTTTTTGCAATTAACTTTTTGCTTGTTGGGCGGTTTTGTTATGATAGGCATAAACTTCGATCTATTTGGAAAAAGATAGTTAACCGAAAGGTACATTTGTAGCGATTAGAACCTTTCAATCTTAAGAAAACAGGAATATTTTTGGAAGGAAAATCGAAGAAATTGGTAGGAATTGTAGATTGGGATATAATAAGACAGCAGGTCCCTTCCAGCAATAGAAAGAAAACTATCCCTCAAAGAGAGCAAGGTACTCTGTCTTGCAGATCAAAAACGACAACCAAAACATGGAATTCCACTATCCAGCAGCATTTACTGAAAAACCCAGATTGGGTGAAAACTATAACGGCAACATGTTTGGCATTATTGGCAAAGCCTGATCATCGTTCCATCTAGCAGTTTGTGAATCTATCTACTATATAAACATGACCAACCGCTTTTGTGTAGACATAAGTGAGTTCGTTTTTACCTTAGGACTCCGTTGGTAACATTTTCAATAGGAAAGCAGCACTGATTGGACAACCTCAACAGTCATGTGCTCGCGCTTTCTGATTGGCCTATTTCGATCCAAAACTGGGTATTTTAGCGTAAAGTTTTCCATCTTTGTTCTGATGTTTTATTCTCTGAAGAGTGCTAGACATATAACTTCAGCTTGTTTTAAAAAAAATTTTCAAAGCCATTTTCAAATTCTGTACAACAAAAAGATTGTTTTGCAAGAGAATTGTTGTTTTTGTGTTGTGCCAGCTTTACATGGAACTGAAAAAGTCTGTTCTTTTAAATACTTCAAGTAAAGGGGGTGCCTAAGTCACGGTTAAAGCAAATACAAATTGAAAGAAGTAAAACAGCACACTCCTGACTGAGGCAATTACATTAAGGCAACCGACAGATACTAAAGGGGCTTATTAAGTCATCTGTCGATTGTCTTTAAAGTACATTCTATGTTTTACTGATTTAGCTCGCCTCAGCAAATGAGGGGAGTGATTCACAGCTCGCCTATAAAAATACAAACGGCCAGGCCTGCAGAATCCCAATTGGGTATGAAAATAAAGATGCAATGATAGCTATCTGATATAATTTGAACATAGTCTAGAAGTAATTGATGCCACTTTTATTATATCCTCTCCACATAGTACCGTATTCAATCTAAAAGATGCAGTCCCTGAACAACCTAATGACCATCCTCCACATAAATCTACATTTTTGTTCAGAAATTTATTTGCATTTTCATCTTTTTCTACTCATATCTTGAAGGCAAGACAGGAAATCGCAAAAGAGTATGAATATGTGAAAGACATCAGCCAAGTGCTAGCAAATTTCAAAAGAGACACTTTCAGTCCATCTGCACCTATTCGGCATGGTGGTTTTCATGTTGAAGAACCAACTAGGGACCCTGATGTATGGCCTCCACCAACACCAGTTGAAAGAGAAAGCAGGTACAATGCTTGCTGTTTTGAGAGTGTTCATAATTGTGCATGGTTAATGATATAAATTTAAAAGTTGACTGAAGAAAGTTATTAAACAGCTGATAAAACATTGATGCTTTGACAATGGATATGCTTATTCAAACTGAAGCACCCTTCTGGCATTATTAGGTTTGTGATCACATGTGCAAGCCTCCAAAGACACCTAAAATTCCCAGGTGTGCTTTTTATTTAATGGGTAGCAGCACATTTCTTTTTTCTATCTTTTAATTTTTTTGTTAATTTTCTTTAGAGTACTTTATAATTTCTTTTGTGTGTATTATCTTTGTAACCTTTTTCTCGGGGTATGATCACTCTTTAAGACCCTGTTTTGATTACTCTGTTTTTGTATGTCTCTGTTCTCAGAAAATATGGCTTTAAAAAATAATATGTATCAAAGCATATCAATGGGAAGTTCAATGCAAAATCTAAAACGGATTCATTCATATGAAGCAGTGTAATGGAAACAGAGGCTAATAAGCTTGTATGGTTCTGTTAAATTATTTGGTTTTCAAGAAGCTTTATTCTATAATTCTGTAAAGATTATTTGGTTTTTAAAAATCTTGTACACATTTTCCAAAAACTAATGATAAACCCTTTCAAATCCATATATTTCATTTAAAAGGCTATCAGTTATTCAAGAAAATCTCCACTTTATGGAGACTGAAAGCACAATTTTTTCATCTACCACTGTTTCATCAAATACTTCTTATTTCCTATGTCTGTCATCTGCAGCTACTAAACTGTTTTTTCAAACTACCCTTAAAAATATTTTATCTATTTTCCTTTCACCTTGGAAACATGTAATTATTACACTGTTTCCTTTGAAAACATAGAAATATCATAGTTTGTGCCTTGTTGTAATACTAAAAGGAACAGTGAGTAATCAGAATTTTGAAATTAGAGGAGCACACTGGAATCACATTTAAAAAAATAAACTACATGCATAAGGCCTTAATCAACATGCTATTCTTTGTTATTGCCAAAAGTCTTTACTGTGTAGCCTGTCACATGCATGTCACTTTTCAAACTAAGTCCTTCTGGCCCTGAGAATGTTTTTTCTAGATTGATATCTAGATCAGGAGTGGGCAATCAATTTTTGTAACAGGGCCACATAAAAAACCTGATCTGTGTTGGAGGGCCAAACAAACGATAACTTTATTATGGAAAATATTCATGTAAAAAGCAGTAAACTATAATACATCTTAGATGCTACTTGTTATTAGCAAGGTATGGATATAGCATTAACTTTTTTTTAGATGTATGAAATGGTGGTGTAGGTCAAGTTGAATAGTACTCCTAATAGTTACCCATGGTCTGATTGACCACACCCTCTTGTGAGCTGGACAGAAACAATGTAAGGACTGGATGTGGCCCACGGGGATTAAAAGGCTTCCTTTCAGGACCATTTAATAGAATGAAGTGAAAACCAAATAGCTTCTTCAGTTTTCAGCCTTTCCTTTCCTTCCTAATTTGTACAGTTTTTGAAATTATTTTGTGAAATAAATGTATGGTTAGTTGGTATTTAGACTGTTTATTTGTATTTTGTGTCACTATTATGATATTAATATTGTTTATCCTTAAAGTTTTAATTTCTCAGTTTTTCTGATAGATTTGATATACACATTGTCAGTTTTCATGCCCCATAGTTGAACTTTTGGACCAGGTCTTTAGGCCAAAAGTAACCATTCATTTAAGCATTTCTTTATGCCTTTGTTAGACCAGTAAGACCTGTTCAAAGACCAGTTGGAAGGAGTAACCGAAATGATGATCACTCCCCATCATATGCTAAGCCATCCTCACGGCCTGCAGTTTCAAGAAATAAAGCACCTTCAAGACAACAAAAGAAGTCAAATGCACCTGCAAAACCTGGTGCTAATGCTAAACCAAAGGTTGATTCAGGAATTAAAAACAAGGTATTTTATTTGATATGGTCTTGGATACTACAAACTGCATTGCTAAGCTTCTATGGTTTTCTGAAGAAAGTTTATCCTTGTGGCCAAAGACGAAGTAAAAGTTTGATGAGATCTAGATGAAGTAGTTGTTTACTCCTCTGAAGAAAGACTGCTTTGTAAATGTGTAAACAGCTCTGTTTTTGTAATTGGCAATCTATGTTTAATAAAGATCTGAGCTCAAGTAAACATGCTTTATGATCGGTTCGTTTTTTAAGTGTGAAGTACTTTAAACCCAAGAGCACAAAGTATTGTCATTCCTTGTAGCAAGCAATAAAATAGAAGCAAGGTGAAAAACGCACGTGTTCTCCTTAGGCAGAAATATTTGCTAAACCTTAAACCCAGACATTTTACAAATGTATTTTTAAAAATCTTGTATGCTACTGAACTTGTTTCTTTGTTTGTTTGTTCAGAGAGATGAAAAAGCTGTCAATGAAGGGGAAGAGAAGAAATTTGATCCCTCAGGTTACGATAAAGATTTAGTAGAATCATTGGAAAGAGATATTGTTCAAAGGAATCCGAATGTGAGATGGTAAGTTTCCGCCTGTTCCTTACTGATTTTAAGCTTAGCCCCTGGTCATACGGGAACGATTGCGTACCATTCCCAGTGGCGTAGCCAGGGTTGGAAGATTGAAGGGGCAAAGAGGACAGTTTTTGCTGACCACACCCTTAAAGAATTTGGAAAATAGCCCCATTTTGTAAATGCCTTTGCATTATATGGCTTCTTTAACGTGGCAATGGTTGGCTAATCAAACACAATAACCGTCATACGTAGCTTTTTGTAGCCGACCCTATTCTATGACTGTGTATTTCCTTCACAATTCCTCTAACGTTTGTATTCTGAATTGTGTAAGGCGAGGAAGCGCTACGTGTAAAATATTATTTTCCAAAGTTCTTAATCAAGTCAAATATCTAGGAATGATAAACAGTATTCAAAATTTTAAAACTAAGTCCGTTCTCCTTGGAGTAAAATCCCCAACAAGCATTTCAGACTCCAGTATTTTAAAGGATTGAAGCGCTTAAGCTTTTAAGTTTTTATCGGAAATGCCTAAAGAAGGTGAAGGACTTTCCTATATAAACCCTAAAACGAGGGGAAATTTAAAAACATTTTGCAGAGGTACAGAGGAGGGGAATTTTTGCGACTACGCCCTTTATTAGCTTAAAATACATTTCAGTCTATTTCTTACAGTCGTTTGTTTGCTGTCTTCTAAACATTTTAATTTTGTTGGAAATATATCAACCCCTCTCCTTGGGGTACTAATTTTATTGCAGATTTACACTTTTCTCAGCCACCAACTTTCTGAGCATTGAAGGGGGGGATGGTCGCAAATTTGATTTCAACATGGGGGTTTACGTTTTCTAATGGCAACATGTCTTTCTTTCTAATTATTTTAACATCTCTAAATATGCTGCTTTCTATTATGTCACATCGGTTTTAATTACTGCAGCATACCAACATCAAAGCTGCTTAATTTTCTGTTCAGATTACAAATCCCGGTAAGGATGAATGGATCATTCTTCTAATTTTTTGCAAAAATTGTTAGCTCAAGGTGGCGCACAAATCAATGGTACAGCTTTTAATTACGCAGATATTTATATCGTTGAAGTTTTTTAAAGGCTGGTGCCAGTTCAAATAATTTGAGTGTTTTTTGTGCATGAAGCTGTATTTTTCCTTTTGAACCATTTTCAACACTTTCTCTTGTCTTCATGGTTTTTATGGTAGGGATGTTTCCATGAGGGAGGAGGTGCTACCCAGTTAGCTTTAAGATAAAAAGACAATATGGTTGGCCAGTGCCCAAACAACTCCTTGCATCCTCTGTCCGTCCGAGGAGGTTTTTCCGCGCGCGAAGTCATTGTTAGGAAGAAAGACATGCCTTTTACTGGACCATATAATGTACTTGATATAGAAGTGAACATCTGTTCCCCTCAGCTCTTCGGAGAATTGCTAAGTTAGCAAACTAAATCTGATCAATTATTTGGGAAATGTTTTTTGTAAGTCAAATTTCAATTTTTTTGTTACAGGCAGCTTGCATGCTTCAGAGAGAGTAAGAGGAGGGAAAAGGGGTTGATGTTTTTAGATATTGTCTCTATGATATTGTCCTGGCTGATTATGTTGTCCTGAATAATCCGACCGATGTGAAATTGTCTGTATAATGATAATGCGAGATATACAATCTTTGCCCAAATTGTTGGAACACTTGCGCAAAGATAAAGCCTTTTTCGAAAAATCCCCGCCCCCACCCCCCATTAAAATGTTATTCAATTTGGCTGTTTTGATGCTGAAGGTAAAAATATTTTCACTGAAACTTGTATGACCCTATTGAGAAATAAACCATTGTACGAGGAGAGGGGGTCGAAATTTTGAAAGCGGCAGTGATATTTTGGTAAGGTATTTTTAGACTTGTTTATTTGAATGTCGCAAGTGCTCCAACTATTTTTGGCAAGGATTGTAGTTTTTACAGGAGAGGTTACCCTAATCCTAGGCGATCAGTAGTTCAAGTCTATCATCTCTCTGGCGTTTATGAAAACTATAGTGAATTATGATTCGCTATGCCCATCGATAATATAAGTGTTGGGTCAAGCTTTTTCGTTGGTTCGCCTGCAGCTTAAAGAACGAGGTGACGAGTTCAGCTCGTTTGAACTGAGGAACCTATTGACTGTGTATGAAGTGAAAGGCCGCAGTAGCAGTACTGTTGAAAGGCACTAAAATAATTTTTTGTTAACACAAAGAAATTAAAATTTGAGACAAGGAAACATCGCGAAGCATCGAGAGAAAAGCAGGATACAGCCCCATAATTATTGTGCTTTAAATTATTGCCATAAAAAGATCTGGATTCGTAAACTAGTATTCTGCGCTGGTATACATAGCACTATTCAATTTCGAAAATGCTCAACTCTCTTCTTGCTATGCAGGGATGATATCGCTGACCTGACTGACGCTAAGAAGCTCTTACAGGAAGCTGTTGTCCTTCCACTTTGGATGCCGGAGTTTTTCACTGGTATTCGGAGACCCTGGAAGGTGTGTATCTGGTGTTTAGGGAATTGATATGACACGGTTAGGGGGTATTATTATATCTTGAAAAACAGTATCCAGTTATGAAAGACAGTACCCAGTATAAGGTGCGAGGATGGTTCAGTTGTTAGAGGCGCTGACTAAAGACCCAAAGGTCTGTGGTTCGAGTCCATGGCATGACCAAACTTTCACTCAGAATGGGGAGACTCGCCAGCTCTCTGTAATTCCAATTGAAGGAATCATGAGGTGTGGTTAAATCGAGAGGAAGGACCAAGTCACTACTCGATAAACATAAGCTTCTCAGTGTCCTAAAAACTACCTTCGGATGCTAGGTAGCAACATAAACAAATACAAATACAAGTATCCAGTTCATATTAAGAGGTTGTCAAAGAACAGCAGAAGTTTAGAACCAATATCTTTTAATAATTTTTTCTGTTAAACAAAGGGACAACCATTTTATTTTTTTAAAAATTATTTTAAACCAGGTAATCAAATTGTAAGTAGGTAGGCTTTATCTTTACTTTGCAGGTCCACATCAGCTTTTTAAGCTGACTTGCATATGACTTGCATTAACAAATCATTGATCTATGTATGTATGTATGTATGTATGTATGTATGTATGTATGTATGTATCAGTTCACAGTGGTTAGCAGCTTGCAGGATTAGCAAATAACAGAAGCAGTTCACAGAAGAAGCTCCTGAAAATTGGCTCACGATTATAAATGTTGTTTTGCTGGATCACATGATCTGTGTTTGTAATTAGCATTGCATAGTTAGTTTTTTCGGAACATGCGAAACTCACTATTGCTTAAAATTTGCTCGAAGATTTTTGTTAGCAATATGTCTGGGGTACATTGAGCAGCATTAGGCAATAGCAATGAGAGTTTTTTTAGGTAGCCTTGCTTTATCGATGTAGATTTAAGTCTCATTAGTCTTCGTACTTTCAGATGTTCTTTCTACATATTCATTTATTAGCCAGATGCTATCTGATTTAAGTCCTTTTTAAGGCTACTTTTAAGCATGAAAACCTTGAACTAAGTAATTGTAGCTCAAATACAGTGTTATCCGGTTATAACGTACTTTAAGGGACCAGCGTATTAAGTACGTTATATCCGAAGTACGTTGTAACCAGGGTATGTAGAAATTGACTAAAACCAAGCACACCTTTTGCTGGGATCAAGCACACCTTTTGCTGGGACCAAGCACACCTTTTGCCGGGACCAAGCAACAAGCACACCAGTACGTTATATCCGAAAGTACGTAATAACCGAGTACGTTATAACGGGATTCTACTGTATATCATATTGGGTTCTGCTGAGCCAGGCAACGAGCTGTGATTATTTCTGCAGACATTGTAACTTGAGTGAAGGTTTTCTTGATAATTTTAAGAAACAATAAATTTTTCAAGATCTTATTTTGCTTTCGGCCAGGGCGTTTTAATGGTTGGTCCACCTGGTACAGGAAAAACCATGTTGGCAAAAGCGGTAGCAACTGAGTGTGGGACAACATTCTTCAACGTGACATCATCCACTTTGACTTCCAAATACCGAGGAGAATCTGAAAAGCTTGTCAGACTGCTCTTTGAAATGGTAAGCAATTTCTTTTTGACTTGATTTTTGATATCACTGTGACTTTAGTTTTCGCAGTTATAAGTTTCTGACAACGTAATGGGTATCAAAGACTACGTCTTGGATGTTGTTTTGATTTCAGAGTGCTTCTTGCTGGAATCAAGGGTTGCAAAATAAAGCGTTCAAAGAATAACTAGTTTTGTGTGATTTACATCGGATAGACTTCCAAACACCTGCGTTTGCCAAAAAACATAAAAAACCAGAGCTTTATTGAATTATGCAATGTTTCAAATGAGAGATAAGTTCAACCGAATGATGGAATGTCGCTGTTGACAGCTGCAATCAACGGAAAAATTTCGCAAGTGGGAAGAAATAGCGCCCGAATCAGTGTGACCAGATCTCAATTTCGCAATTATGCTGAGATTGTCATAAAACTATGCCAGATTTACAAAATTTATGCTAGATTTGAAATCGAGGCTCTCTCGTTTGAAAGCGAGGCCAGCGCATGTGCAGAATAGCAAAAAACCCAGAATAACGTTCAACAAATAGAGGATTTAAGTTGAACAGTTTACAAACCAGCATAATCAATTTAAATTAACAAAAACTTGATTAGTTCATACAATGTCAATTGCTGAGAATTCTTAACATTCATCTTCGCTGTTGGAATCAAGATCGTCTTTAGGAAAATTAACTAAGATATCCTGCACTCTGGTGTAAATGTTCTTGCTCATTGTATTTTTCATGGACTTTGTTGGTTCAAAATTGGTGCACTTAAAATGAACTCACGTTAATTGGGTGTTAAAAGTTTTTATGAAGATACTTGACATCCACACTTTTCCCAGTTGGCCCGAAACTTATTAACAGAATTATAACATTATTTTAATAATGTAAAAATTATGCCAGAATTATGCTAGATTTCCGATTATGCAAGATTTTATGCTAAATGACGATTTTTGGTCAAAAATATGCTAAAAGCATAATATAATGCTAGATCTGGTCACACTGACCCGAATAACTACCGATAGTCATGTCTTCTGTGTCCAAATTATGTGATATCTTCAGCATGAAAGTTTTATTTTGTATTTTGTGTTGCTGTATCTATAAACGTGTTCATCCTACTTCAACCATTCAACAAAACTTTAAACGCCGTTTAAAAGTTATCAAGAATAACGCGTCGGAAATTAAGTGTTGGAATTTCCTTGTTTTTGGGATCTTTTCTTGAGTGAATTTTTTCATTTCAAAGACTTTCATCTGATATTCTACATGAAAGCCGATAGTATACCCATACTGATTCTCACAAACCTTAATCTGTTGTATGTCACCCATGGTAATAGATATTTGTCGTTTCATTTTGTTAGGCTCGGTTTTATGCGCCAAGCACAATTTTCATCGACGAAATAGACTCAATCTGCAGTAAACGTGGTAGTGACAGTGAACACGAGGCAAGCAGAAGAGTGAAGTCAGAGCTGCTAGTTCAAATGGATGGTACGATGCCTTCCTATCGATGTCTTCCAATAATCGTGAAGACGTGTTCTCCTGCTTTAAAGCGATATCTCATAAGCTAAGGATGTGTATCATTTGTTTTCCGAGGCTATTAAAAATACAATTGAATTTACAATCTCGTTTTAAAATATAAGGACTAATATAAGGTATAAGGAATATAAGATATAAGGACTGGTTTTCTAGTCCAAATGCAATTTTAATGGTATATGCACTCGCGATATTGATTTCTTGATAACATAGAGTTAAACATTTTTAAGGGGTTGAACCGTGATAAGTGGCTGAGCGCGAAAAGATTTGCGCGGAACTATTTTTGTAGACGAATCCCTTATAAATTTTCAAGCCTATATCACATAAAAATCTCAAGTACAGGCACAAACAATATAAATAATCGTGTTTGGATTGAAGGAATTACATCAAACCGTCATCAAGTTCGCAAAGGGCGAAAAATAAAGTCTAGAGTAATTTATAAATCGAAGCCATTAGTCGAATTGGTGTTTTTCCACTCAAATACAAGCAGTCATGTTCATGTTTTTTTCCTTTGAAAGCTAATGCAATTTTGGAGCGCTTTTTCGTGAGTTTGCCGCTCGTCCTTATTTGTTTCATTTGCTACCAAATTATTATTCGTCTCCCCGTTTGATGATAACATTCCTTGCTCAGGTGTTTCCGGGAACACAACGGAAGACGATGCGTTGAAAGTCGTAATGGTGCTGGCTGCTACGAATTTCCCATGGGATATTGACGAGGCTCTGCGAAGGAGGTTGGAAAAAAGGATATATATCCCTCTTCCTACGGGTAAGGGATCTTCCACTTTCCAGTCCCAATCATGTGATTTTTGAAGGTGTTACGAAATAGCGGAGACATAGCATACTGAAGCACTTTTCGTCCGACACTCTTCAGAGTATAAACGCTCGATAATGTTTGGGCGTATGCTTCAGTGTGCCCTTTTTCTGCTATAAACTTAAAGTACCCATTTATAAACCGATTGCACAAGGATCCCACATGGGCCCTCAGCTGTTTTCAATATATTTATAAATGATTTACTTGCAAGGCTGATATACCTATGATTTGCGTTTTTGCTCTAGTTTCAGTATTGACTACTTGAGATTTAGACGGAGAGGCAACTTGCATAACTTTCCCCCTTTTTATTCCCCTGTAACAAGGTTTGGAACTATCCTTGATAAAAAGCATTACGTCACCCGTACACTTGGGGAATTGGCAAAGGGCTGGCGTTGCTTAAGACCGATCAACATTCATTTTCATCTTTTTGCTACTTTTAAGACAAAATTAGTTTTTGAAGCTTTCACATTTGTCAGCCATCTCGGTTTTTCGTAGTTGACGGTAGAGAAGAACTTCTCAAGATCAATTTGCGCCAGATCAAAACTTCTGATGACATTGACATGAAGCAGATAGCAAGCGACACGGAAGGTTACAGTGGAGCAGATATTACAAATGTTTGCAGGTAATCACCAATTTTTTCCTTAAGACAATAAAGTCCATCTCGCTTTAGTCAAGCCGCGACTGACTACGTGGGATGAATTAGCATATGCACAAATGTTGCTTGTGTTGCCTCATTTCATGTTTAAAAGTTAGCCTGGCCTACTCAAAATAGGCTGTAAAGGGGATCATTCCATTAATAACCAGAAAGACATCCAAACATGTTTTTGTGCAAATCGATCATTTATTTTGCCGCTACAATACAGCCTGTGTGTGAGTTTTTCCCAGATACAAAATTTCAACTAATTTGGTTGTCTGGAGGCTGAAATACGGCACTTTAAAGTTTTTTACAATTTTGTCAAAAAATCTCAAAATGTTGATAATTTTTTTTGTTTTTTGTCATATGTACGCTAATTGCTGCCCTTCTTATTTTTCTTTTAAGTCTATTTAAAGCGGAACTTCTATAATCGTGAATATAATCTTGACATACCAAAATAAGCTGACAAATAGTGACAGAATCAGAGTGTAAAATTTCAGTTCTAAATTTTGACCCAGCAGAAAAGCTTATACTCTTGATGGGAAATTTGTATGCCAGATTTGGCTGGTAGCAAGGTTGTTTGTAAAATATTTAGGCGCGGGGGCAGAAGTAGAAAGATTATTATCATGATTATGGAGGCTGCCGTTCCATCGTGAAATCCGTAAAACCCTCAAGGAGAGGATTATGGCTCTACATGAATCCTAACTTTCCTGCCACTCTTAAGCTACAACGTTGAATATCGACGTACGGTGCCTTTCTTTCGTCAAAATCGACAGAGGAAAGACTATTTTGTATTGTTTCGTTGATCAAAATTTATTTGACATATAGCTGCAAGTTCCTTAATAATGAATTATCGTTACATTTTCGTGATCAAATACGTGAACTAAAGGATATATTTCTTCACACGACATTTTGAAACGCCAACCCATCCTTTAATTATGTATATCATTTTACAAGAGAGCCATTGACAGCCGCAAAATTCACACAACTCATCTCCACAGATAAATACCGTAACAAGAAGAAATTCTCCCACGGCAGTTGCAATTAAGCAAAACACTAAATTTTGAGCTGTTGTACAGATGGATATGTATTAGAAGACGCAAACTTTAACAGTGTTAAGCGTGGTGTGTCCTTTTTAAGGAACGTTCCTTCTCAAACTTCACACGCAAAAACAAGAATTTGGCCATTTGATACAAATCATCCACATAAACAACACCATTATCAAAACCCATGCAATCCATGTGTACAAATAGCACCCACTTAGTATGTTTTGATCTAGCATACTTCTACACTAACAATCATTTAGAGTTTGCAACCCAAACAGTACAGTTTTGAGATTTTTTATATGAGAAAATTAATGACGAGGAAAAAAATCGGTGATATTTCTAACAATTTTTGTGATTCCTTTTTTGCAAATTTTTTTATATTTATCACAACTATAGCTAAACTAACTTTGTAAGTAAGTGCCATGTCATCAACAACCTGCTCTGAAAATACACGATACATGTAGCGATGGATGTTGCTCAGTACATATTCACGATACACTTTCTTTCTGAGGTTGCACCGTTTAAATGTTTTTCTTTGTCTTTTATCCTCCACCCCCCCCCCCCTTTCACTTTCTTACTATCTCTCTATGTTTGATGGAATCATATGCGAGTGGGTATGTTCGGTTGACGCCAGGAAATTTCAAAACAATTCCCAACGCAGATAGGAAATATTTTTCAAAATTTCATTGACCAAATTGTATGAACTTTAATGTATTTTGTCAACCAACTTCAGCAAGTAACTAGTTCCTGTTGCTCGTGGGCATTGCCTTTTCATATCTATTGCTTTACTTTGAGTGACTTCTATCGTCGTTGTACACATATTTGACCACCCACCAGCCTAAAGCTTTCACTCATTCTAACATTTTTGCTACATAAGCGGTTGACCATACGAATTTGAGTTTTCCAAACTTACAAACATAGTATTTTCTTTCGTCATTGAAACATAAGGTAATATTCATATCTTATTCACTTCAGGATAGTTTTTATTTTAAATTCCACATTTGTTGCAAGTTCACATTAATCCACGCTTAAAAAGTATGAATAATGTAAAAGGACGTTTAATAATTTAAACATTTACAGAAAAAATACAGAGTAGGAAAATAAGCTAGTATTTTATACAGGGACTTATTTAAAGGAGGAAACTCTGTCAACAGTTTATAAACTAATAGAAAAAAGAGCACTCTAGTAAATTATTAATGATTGTTTTGCTCATGCTTGATTTCCTACACTCAGTTCACTTAAACATGATTGTTTTTTACTTTTCACGCTAGGATCAAATGTTTCTGCCCTATGTAAAGAAAGGAATGAATGAAGTAATAAATCAATGAATTGATTATTTGAGCGTGTTAATTCTCTTAATAATTAACGTACCACGAGCAAAAAGGCATTTCTTCAGAGTCCAGAAAAGTTGTCAACCTTCCTCTGGCCACCAAAATCTTACTATTAAACCTTCCTCATTTTTATTGGGTTTACAACAGGAAATGGGGAGGGGGGTACACAACTACTCTTGTTCCCCTCTCCTTGCAACTCCGTTTTTCGAAAACATTTCTAAAAATTTATAGCTTGTTTTCAATTATACATATTTTTAGACAGATGTAAAGTTACATGCTTATGTCAATTAATAACAAAACTGTGTCATAATTTAAGTATACAAAACTTAAAAAGTGAATGCCTAAATTTTACAGTGCATAGAAGTTCTGCAAACACTGTATTTTGAAGACCAAAAGGCTATGCGATTTCTTCGACTTCTTCAATTTTCCAAATTTTTGGTCACCTTTCTCAATTTCTTTTGATTTCCACGACCTTTCTCCAGCCAAAGGTCGTGGGTCCGTGATGCTTTCCTGACTCAGCATTTCTTGTTACACACGTCATCTGTTGTGGTTGATCAAAACCTTGATTTGTAACAGTAACGCATGTTATTCATTGATTTGTAACAGTTCCTGCTCCAATTTTTTAGTTTTTAGTTTTCCAACGAAACTTCGGACATTTCCAAGCATTTGCAATTCACTTCATCGAATTCAGTTATTAAATTTATAAAAAAAATGTTATACAATCTCCTTTTTTCTGACAGAGACGCCTCCCTAATGGTAATGCGTCGCAGAATCATGGGCCTCACTCCGGAACAAATCAGAAACATTCCGAAGGAAGAACTTGATATTCCAATAGCGATGGAAGATTTTAAAGAAGCGTTGAGGAAAGTATCAAAAACTGTTTCCGAAGCTGATTTGAAGAAGTATAAGGAATGGATGACCGAATTTGGGTCGTCCTAGGAAATGAAAGAAACAAGTCATAATATCGAACTATGGCTGGGTATGAAGCAACGGTCACTTGTGATGGTTCGGCTCTGTATGTTGTTTCGATTTAGTCATTTTCGTATATGATTCTTTACATTTTATTTCCGTAGTCGAATTCAGAACATTGTCAGTTGAATTTCATAACATAAATGAGAAAATGTTCATGTTTCAACTTAGGAAACGTTTTCTACTGTGTTACTGTTGCGAAAAGGACATTGTTTGGACACTGGAAATGGAAATGAAGTATCGTTTTTCTTGTCAAGTTCAAATTAAGAGAAAAGGGGAAGTGTCCAGAAAGTCCAGGAAAAGACAGGTTGATAAAGGGGAAGTTAAGGATTGTTTTAATTTTCTATTGCTCATCGGAAGTTGATAAGTTCGATGGTAACACAAAGATGGCGAAGTTCATCCCCAGATGTGAAAGAAAACAAATCAGTCATAAATACCAAATGCGACTCTTTTTCCGTGTTATTTTCAAGTTTATCGTGATTTTAGCAATAATCCTGACTCGGCTAAACTTTTCATGACGGGGACAGTGCGGTCCGGTAGAGGACAAGGCTGGGACATTTATCCACTCCGTAGACTTTTGAAGAATCCCACCCTGGTCGTTTGTAAGCAGAAGCAAACAAGACCAAAACTTGTTTTGAACATGAAATCGGCTATTGAAAATTTAAGATACTTTGGTTCCATGAGATGTCATCGAGGAAGCTTCGTTATATCTAGCAACCCTTTAAATGTTTGTGATCAGATTTACAGCACAAAATTTGTGGCAACCCGAGGAACGCCGGAACGACCAAGGGGCAAGGGGGCAGGCTTAAGTAAAAGAGCATTTGAAAGTTATTTCCTCGCTTCTACACTTATCTCACAAAAATATTAGGACGACGAATAACAAAATGGCGACTCCAAAACTAGCATTCTAACATTGATTGAACAAATCTTGCTGTTATGGCGGGAGTCTAAAAAATGGTGTCAGCAAAAATGCGATTCCTAACAAATTCAATTTATTTCCAATCTTTCTATGATAGAAAAGTAACAAAATGTCAGGAAGGAATGGAAAATATCAATGTTTTAGTTTCAATGCCGAAAACACAAAAGCGACCAGAAAGAGAACGAGAAGCAATAAAATATTTGGGTCTAGCGAGTCATTTGTTTGCTGAAACTACAAGAAAGTTTGGTTGCAGCAAGTCTACAACACATGTTATTTACAAGACCAATAAGCTAACAATGCCTACTAAAATTAAAAGAATGGTAGGCCAGGGCAGGCCGACAATTGGCTGGGCCTAATAGCATCTGCAAGCTGGCGTTGTGTGCGAAGTCAATCAATGCTGAATATTTTGTCGAATTATTTGCGGAAAGTCCCCAGGCAAGTACAGAAACAAGTAATGATTCTTTGCAAAGACAATTTATTTTTAAGCAAGATAATAAACCTAGTTATGCTGAAATTGTGACAAAAATTTTCAAAAATATTAACATCGTGGTCTTTCAATAACCCCGTCAAAGTCAAAGCCTTGATGTAATTGAAAACAACTAGTTTTCATTACAAAAATCCAAGAAATGAAATCTTCTAAGACCAAAAATTATCTCTTTTAGAATTTTATTGAGATTTCATACTGTATCCGAAGATATTTCGTTGCAAAATTAATTCATTGAGTTCCAGTGCAAATGGCGGCTGCCAGATTCCTGGAGGTCATCCGACAATATAAGATAAAGCAAATTGTACTTGTCTAAAAAGTCTATTTTTTACAAGTTATTAGATATATGTTTATTTTTACAATTGGATCAAATTGCAATTAAAAATCTCAACCAGCAATCTCGTTATGTTCCGACGATTATCTATGTTGTTCTTTGAGCAAAGGGTTAACCACATTTGCTTTTAGGGTTGGCGTCCTAATGTTGTATACACTCCCCTCATGAAAGTACCCGGACAGTTCGAAGTTCGATTGCGCTTTCAGACAAAAACAAAATTAGGCTGGCGAAAAGGACTTTTTAACTTGGTGATAATAATTTTTTGAGAAACCCTTCCAAAAAAAACCAGAACACCAAAATGCTGCAAAACTTCTGCGCTTTTTATCCGTTATCATTTTTTTTTAAATGCGAAACCTTTACGCTACAAGCCTTACGCAAATCAACTGATGTCAAATAAGCGGAGAACAGCAAAGTCAGGTGACTTGGACTCAGTTTAAATAGGCCAATAAAACCTGGTAATTTTTTACAAGCTGGTTCTTGAGACACAAATATTGTTGAATAAAGAGAAATACAACATGTTTACTTTCAATGGGGAAAAATGTTTGCATGGAGCTGCCACCGATCGATTATAAAACATGGATGACATTTTGTAACATTTTACCGGATAAAAACTTCTTTGAAAGCAGACATATCACTCAGTCCAGGGCCATAAAGCTATAAAGACAATCTTGGCAAAAAATAGCTGAGACTTTTTTCAAAAAGTGAAGTCAAATGTCTTTTTATTATATAACTTGCTCTGGTAGCCCACACCCCCTTCCCCCCGATGTCAATGTTTGGTTTTATGATTGCGGTATAACTGGGCATGAACGCGAGCAGAATTACTCTCATCACAACATTTAATTGGGGGGACGGGGGCTGGATGATTTGAAACTAGCTCAATTTTCTGCGAGTGTCAACGTTGGTAGTTTCTTTTTTATTTGTTGGTTTGACACGCAACTTCCACCCTATTTTGGGTAAAACTTGATAACTTGTGCAAAGCAGCCATTTTAGAAGTTTTGTTTTGAACAGAGGCAGTTTAATTTCAGACAGAATTATAATCTCATATACAATAAACTGTTACAGATCGAAAAATACAAAATCTACATATACACGTTTACAAATCAATACTTGAGTCGTTCCCCTCTATTTGCAATAATTAGTTTCATTCTTTTGTTCATCGACTCTATTATAGAGTTTGTAGTTTTTAGGGGTATATCTTTCATTATACATCGTATTCTATTCTCAAATTCGTCCATTGTTTCAACTTCGATGTTTCTTTCTATTGCGTCTATCTTTAAACGAGCTTTGACAATTCCAAAAAAGTTCTCTATTGGGTTCATATCTGGACTACGCGGTGGAATTGGCAGGAGAACTGGATTGACTCTTGTCATGGCCTCCCTTGATGTCGTGCTGTTTCGAAAAGGATCTCCATCTTGAACCCACATGCGAGATCCCTTCCCAGCCTCTTTGACCATGTTCTCGAAGTGCTCGTCCAGAGACCTGCAAAGAAGTTTCCGGTCATTTTTTCGTATCTTTGGCATATTATGACCCCTTTGTCGTAAGAGATGGCAACTATCATCTTCACGTATTTCCCTCCTGTTCCGCATGCCTGTTCTTTCGCAGTGCAGCCCTGGAGAAGTCCCTCTTTTTTCATTCGCCATACTCGACCAGCTGGTGCCATGGCCTGATCTCGTGGGTTTCTTTTGTAAACGAAGCCAACCCCGTCCAAATAGGAAGCAATTTTTTGTGTCCACACATCTTTTGGGTAGAATTGAAGCATATTTCTGGCAAAACGGACTCGCTTTTGTTTATCAGCTTCGCTCAAAAGCCCCTTTTTACGGGCCTGGAGATAGAAATATCCATTTTTATTAAGAAAATGTGAAACTGTTCTTCTCGCCACTCTTCCATCCAGTAGGTCGGCCCTGGCCATTAGTCTTTTTACGGTCCAGTTTGCATTTTGCCTTCGTAATGTGCCTACCAGTCTGAGAATTCGTCGTTTATCTTTTCTTGATAGTTTTTCTGGCCGTCCACGTTTTCTTATTTGTTTCTGTACAGGCTCCTTTTTTGTTTCTGAATTCAAAGAACTCGCCCAAATTTTGTATATATGGGAGCACGATACTCCAGTTTCCTTTATCAAATCATCCACCTTTGAGCCTTTTCGAAACTTTATATATGCACGAATTTCTGTTGATACCGGTCGCACACGCCCCATTATAACGATTTGAGAAGCTAACGATACTGTACATTCTTAACTTATTTCTCCTCTAACCATACGTCACAACTACAGTCACGTGAGATTTGGATGGACATTGATAGCCTCGTATTCATAGCAACAGTTAATCATTGCATTAATTGGTACCCCTTTTTTAAAAATTCGAAAATACACCAACTCAACTTGATACATTGTAACAATCATATTAAGACAATCTTGGCAAACAATAGCTGAGACTTTTTTCAAAAAGTGAAGTCAAATGTCTTTTTATTATATAACATGCTCTGGTAGCCCACACCCCCTTCCCCCCGATGTCAATGTTGGGTTTTTTGATTGCGGCATAACTGGGCATGAAATGATGATTAAATGAAATTTAATCAGAGTTAATTTCACGAGGGGCTTTTGAGCGTTAACTAAATCGCATGAGATTGTTGTTAATACTATTTCGTTATGTTTTCTTGTGCCACGCTTCCTCGTGGTTTTCTTGTATCTGCTCTACTAGTTTATGGGCAATGCGGGGAGTCTTTCGGCCTCCTGTGAATTTGATTTGTATAACTAGGGTAAGATGTGTGTTTCGTGGCGTTTTCATTCCCTTGGTTAATCGAGGAGTATTTAAGGTTTTGGCATAGCGTGTGTCTCATCTTGCTTGGTGAAGCCACAATTCAACTAGGCTGTTTAATTGTATTTTCCCAGCCCTCCCTCCCTCAATTTGTTTCTTTATGTTAAATGCCTTTTCAGTATAACTTTGCGTGTTGAGTTTCATTTATGGCATCGTTGAAACCTCTCATACCTTTAGGCATCTTTTATGCTTCTTTGAGTTTTCTGATGCTATTAGGTAAGGACTGGTGCATCGGCTATTAGTGGGGAAAAGAGGCTTTTCCTGTCCATTCCCTCCCAATTATCAATCATTTTTGGGGGTTATTGTGTAACTTCCCTTAGTAACCCCTATATGGTAGGTTGAGCGATTGGCGCCGATGCACCAACGGCCCAACTCGCTCTCGGTGATGTGGGAACGTAGCCTCATGACTGACCTTTCTGATGTCAATGGCAGTTTTTCTGAGGGAGCTTTATGCCCTTCATGTTGCATTGGTATTTCATTCCCGAGTAAGTAAATTAACGTGAGCAGAATTACTCTCATCACAACATTGAATTGGGGGGACGGGGGCTGGATGATTTGAAACTAGCTCAATTTTCTGCGAGTGTCTCGGAATTTTTTGCCAGGGGTGTAGCTCAACTATGCTACAACCGAGATGCAGGTAGAATTTGTTACCACGGGAAAGTTTTTTGAAGACTCGTTTTCGTATCTTGTAAGACTCGTATGCAAATACTTTCAGTAACTATTAGAAACCTAAACCAAGATGGCGATTTACATTATCGTTGTCCTCGTAACTGCTGCCATAATTAACTATATACTCCTCGTTAAAAGCGTGAAAACAACACCGAAAAATAAAGAAACTGCAAGTTATAAACGTGCTCACGCTTTGATTACAGTTGGTTTTGTTCTTTCATTTATCACAGCATCATTCATTGTTTATTTTGTGTGGATTTTTCCAACATGGTTCAAGATTTTGTCTTTCGTAGGAGCTTTACATTGCTGTGCCTTCTTCTACCTTTGGATAAACATAGTATTCAATTATTTGACACTTGTATTTACATCTCCTGGGAAAGGATACACCCTATCAGAATTGGACGAAGAAGGATATTCAGCAAAGAATCGCCCAATCTGTGGAAAATGTAGACGGCTACAGTGCCAGGGTACCTTTCATTGCAATCAATGTGCCTACTGCGTGCGTCTGTTTTCACACCACAGCTATTTGGCAAATAACTGTGTTGGACTCAACAACTTTTCCTACTTTTATTTGCTGTTGTGGTATTCTTTGTTTGGTGAAATTTATGGTCTTTGGCAGCTATATGGGCCGTTCCGAGCATGCATTCTTCACATAGAAGAGCAAACAAGCGATTGTGTAGCATTAGGTGATTGTCCTTGGCTATTCCTTGTTCTGCTGCTTGCACTTGTTTTCACAGCAAAGTCATTGTTATTTCACACGATCCTCCTCAGAATGGATGTATCACAAATTGATTTTCTGACAGAGCTTAAGACATCGTCATCCCTTTTTAGTTTTGCTAAGTACCTCTGCTTCAAAATTTTCAAAAGGAAGCTAAGTAGGCACAGAATGAAACATCTTTTATTTGAGCGAAAGCCACAGTGGAAGCACATCTTCTTGCCATCTTTGAATGAGCCCCCCATTGATTTATCTGCAGAAGATGTAATTGACTACGAACTTGAGGCAGGTGACATGGTATGATACAATCAAAGAGTTATAAAAGGTAGCAGTTAATAGAATTTGTCAATTTCTGATAAATCTTGGATTGATAAAGACTTCACATCATTTGCAAAAGTTGTTTGAGACTGAGACAGAAGATTTCCTGAACCAGGGAGCTCATCTCTGAATCTAAGACTTCACCATTTCAACAAAGGAGTTACTATGTTGACAAGGTTCTGAAAAGTTTGGATTTCTAATGTGCAGACAGGCAGCTTAATTGACCTTAAGTGTTTGTTTACATAAGGAAGGCTAGCAGGCCTAGCAAAGTCTGTGTGCTATATCGATACCTTTGATTTATACAATTGAGTTTACATGGAGAGTGCGCCAGTTGATCTAGGGGAGATAAGGAAAAATGACTGGCTAGATCTGCATCTAGGAGGATGCAAATACATGTAAATGTGACTAGATTGGTTGGTCCACCCAAGTGACCTGGAATTCAATTTTAACTTAATATCATATAACCTTTTCCATTTGTTTTGCTTTGTTCTTTATTGACTTGTTTTGTTCATACAATCAAAGCCTTTCTATCAGTAGTTCCCCCAAACAACTAAGGCCTTTATAAAATGCACAAAATCTTTATATAATTGCTTTCAGGTCTAGTTCACTTCAGATGAAAATTAATATAGCTTATACAGGACATAAGAATGAACGTTTATAATTTGACAACAAATACAATCTGTAAACCCAATTAGCAATAATCTGCTTAATACTTATGCATTAGATATTTTCCATGAATGAAGGCTCATTTTCAGTTCAGGTTCATTTTATTTTAAATTCTACAACATACATTTCAACAGAATACTAAATTAAAAATACAGCAAATTAAAATAGCAAAAAATTATTATCACATTAATATGTGGAGCACAAATTATCAGTGGGATATGTATGTGTGGGGAATCATTTAAAGGAGGAACTCTGTCAGTGGCAAATCAAATCGAGGAGGGAGGCCTGCCTATACGCAGAGATATTTCAGCACTTCACAGATATCAAAGCAACAGAGTCACATTACAAAATATATGGACTTAATACTGTGTCATATAGACGTAGCCAAAAGCTTATTACTCAATTCCCAGCAAAATAAAATACTTCCAAACTTTAGAAATATTAAAGAAAAAAGCTTACAATTTTCATTGTTCAATTGTATTTGCGATCTTTGCAAGGTATACATAATGCAAGATTGGCTGTTTATGATTTATATAATTCAATGTTGTTTTTTTCTTTGTTTTAATTAGCTTGATCTTGTACCAACTTTAAATAAAAAAAGGAAAAACTGACTGTAGAATATACTAAAATTTAAAAATGTTCCTCTCTTGAAAGCTTTTATTTGTCATTTTGACGTTATTTATTTTTGTTACCCTAGAAACATTTTGTTAGAACCATACCGATACTGTTGATATAATGTAAAACAAGAAGGTCCAAGAGTGTATATTGAATACATTGTAATATATTGAACGAAAGAGTGTATTTTATATATTATTAACGTTTTATTTAATTCGTGAATGGTATTACATGAGTTGTATTTGTAGATAGCAGGCCCCCATCAGCTGCAACCTGACATTAGTTTAACCTGCTTTAACAAATAAATATGCATGTATTTAAACACATTAAACACAATTCAGTAGATTTTTCGATCGAACGAACAGTAGAATGTTTAAAAGAGAAAGAAGCTTACGTTACCATCAAGGTTCACAGAGAAAACTTCCCATCAAGGTAGCCTGTAGACTTAGAAGTCCAACCAAATCAGACATTGGAAAAATTAGCAAAACAGTATTAACAACGGTTCTCACAGCAAGCAAAGTTCATCAATGTAAAATACAGACTCAGTTATCTAGTGGTTTAATCCATTTTATTACAATGTTTAACTTTTAAGCCATATTATTAATAAAAAGGGAACATTTTTCATTTTAAGACTTCCAAAGGATACAATTCATAGCCTGAACTCATCTTGTTCCATTCGATTGCCTCACTTTTGTTTACTTTTAAAGCTAAATGTTTCAGTCATCCGAAAAACATGCTGTCATATTGTCTTTCTTGCATGTTATATTAGTCTCATTGCTTTAACAGAATTATTTTGCGAGAGACATTCTTGGAGTCGAAAGCCATTGCATACTTTAAACACTGAACAACTGTTCTAATCTCCATTGCTGATAAAGTTTCGTTATTTCTTCCATTCCCATGCTTGCTGGCTGCAATGCAGTGGACCCCGTGTCAGTTCAGTTCAGACTTCTTTACGTCTTTTCTTTGTTGAATTTGTTTCTTTGGTACGTTCCATTATCCCTGTCGGCAAAGTTTACAATCATTTGTTTTACTGAGCTTTGCTAAAAGAGATAACAGTGTTCTAGCTAGCTTTTACTTCGAATTCGACAAAAACCTGTTAGATGTCAAATGCTACACACATTAAGACTACCAAAAAGTCACATTGAATAGTTGACAACGCACCTATTGCTTAATCTATGTCGAAAAATTCTGGTTTTTACATGTTTACGCTCATGAAGATACTTATGTTACCAAATGCTGATTCCTATACCGTTAAACCTCTGATATTACAAAAAACAAACGAAAAATTGTGTTTTCGGTCACTGGTTTTTTGAGCCAATGATTTGATGAGATTAAAATTATAGCTAAAAACACACATACAATATTTACAGAAATTTCTATAATTTGTTTATAGAATGCGCTCCGGCAGCCTCCTCAGTAAGAATTCTTAGTAAGAATGGACATTTGACGTAGATCATAGTGTCTTAATGAAATAAAACAGCATTAAATTTTTAGAATTAGAACCTAAAGGGAAAGCTTGTAGCTTGTTGCTACTAACAAACAGCTGCACAGTAATTTGCTTGTTTCAGACTCGGGCTCTTGTCTTCTGTGTTTTCTAGACCAGGGTTGAACAAGGTTGGATTAGATAAATTGCCACGACGAAAAAGCGACTCATATTGGGCTGGATTAATTTTAAACGGATAGTCTGATTTTGCTTATAAGTTGAAAAAACTTTATTCTCAAAGTAGGTTTACGTTAAACAAGAGTCGAAGAATTATGAAAATGATTCTTTTCATCGGTTATTCCTTTCTGGAGAAGGCAAAAGCAAATGTAACATTATAATCATAACACACGAACATGTTTTTCTGTTTTGAAAAAATCCAATATGCAATAAAACAGTTCTGGCGTGAACAGAGCCAGTGGTTCCCCTAACTTCCATGCATAATTGCTACGGCCGAAATGATGCGTTTTTAAAGCAGTTTCATTTTAGCATTTACAGGAATACAGGAATACAACCCTTTAAAGCTATGCTAGTTTTCACAATTCCTCGTTGAGCACGCTAATGAAATCAACTTCTTAAGGATCTATTCGTGTCTTTTTCGTAGTACAGAAGTACAATATTGGGTCAATGATGAGATTACCAAATGTAAGAGACATTAAAAATACAATCAACTTTCCCCTGACGGTCTCACAAGGGGCTCCAACCTCGTATATACTCATATAAATAATTGCCGGTAGGTTCAGTACAAAGTAGGTAGTTGGAATTGCAAGACAGATCTTTAAAAGCTTTTTATCAGCGTGAATTCTTCTCTCGTGAATCGATGGGACGTTATGTCTGACTCTTTCACGATTTGCCTCGATAGTCTGTGAATTCAGCCTAGACTTCTTTATAATTTTATAATAGAGGATACTAAGAAAAATCAGGGCCAGCGTACGAGCTGCGGCAACAATCAGTGAAGTTAGTCTCTGATATCCGAGCAGTGCGCTAGGAAGGCTGGTGGAAAAGCCGATAACGAAAGAACTCGAGCAGCCAATGATGATTCTTCTCACCGTTTTTGATCTATTTATGGTCCTGAATTCTAGTGGGTGAACCACAGCAATATACCTGTTCCAAGACATTTCCAAGTTTGCTGTTAGTTGCATTATCGAAAAAGAGCTTACAATGGAAAGGACTAATGGCTCGAGAAGATTCCGTTGATAGTAAATATTCACAGTTGCACCCCGTACAATCAATGCAATGGACATTGCAAGGTTTGACAGTCCGATATATGCGAAGACGATGTTAATCGAGCGGTTGGAAGACTTTCTCAGGAATGCAGCAACAGCCATGATAGTATTCAGCAAAATTGCAATCAAACCCAGAATAATTATTGGCGCAATGCAGACAGGAAGGCTTGCAATCATGCCTATCGCGTAGTTACTACACAATATCGTGGCAATATGAAGTTGTTGGCAAAGAAATGAATTTTTGTAAGCTTTATCGCAACAGCTTACAGTCTGGTTACAGTTAAAAGCAGGTCAAATGAAATAACGTTCACCTTTTATCATAGCAATATTTCTTTTTAGAAATAAAGTCACGGTAGCATCGTAGTAATTCCGTAGCAATAACTCGCGAGAACGCATCGGCCGATAGATCACTACGATACTAAGCTGCTCAGTTGATAATGTTGAATACTAACGAACACCGATCAGTTAAAGGTATGAACTCCTCGCAGGTGCTACACTGGATTTTTTTCTCTTTTTCAATTGATATGCGCGCCAATAGCCATTGCCCACCTCTGAGTCTGAGTTTATTCGCAAAGTAGATTCGAAAGAATCTTGACTAACGTTGGAAGATTTAAAGCAAAAACTAAAGTCTAATAATTCACAGATGCTGCATTGGTTGCTCCAATAAAGAGGTTCTTAAATATTCGTTAAACAGTCTCTCAAAGGCACTTCTTACTTTCGGTTTAAGAATCAGTACATCCAAAACATTCACCATGTGCCGTGAACCAGAAATTCAACCAAACATCACACTAGAGGAAGAGCGCTTGAAACGAGGACTAGATCTGAGCAAAGAAATATCAGATAGAATCAGTAAAGCAGCTGCGACATATAGTAAGCTGCAAAAGAGGGTTTGGGATAAAAGAAAGCTTAAACTTTGTACGAAAATGGCCGTTTATAATGTATTTTTTATACGCACGTCAATTGAGGGGATTTCAATGCATTCATGCACGTTTACTTAAAAATGACCTTGATATCAAATGACAGAATGAGATTACAATTTCTTCTTGCAGAGGTTCTTGCAAAGTCAAATTAGAAATGTATAGAAGGAATCATAGGATTGAAGAAGTTAAAGTGTCTAGGTTACGTATAAAGAACGGATAATCAACGCATAGCAAAACAGTTACAATGTATAGCAAATCAGAGGTAGCGAGGAGAAAAGTTGGGCAATATTGACAGAAACTTGTAGCAAAGGATCTTCGTTTGACAAAGTGAAATGGAGGAAACTGGAAAGAAATAGAGCATAAAACTCAGAGGATAACTGGGCGACAAAACAGAGAGCAGCTAAAGGAAGAAGACAAGGCGGCCATCATGATCAATAGTGATCGAAGGAGCCTACAGATACCTACAGATGCCTACAGACAGTGGCGGTTTTTCATAAAATTTCAGGAGGGGCAACACTGTAAAATTTGCGCACTGTTACATGGTAAATGGTGTGGCCCATGGTAAATGATGTGGCTCCAAATAGTTTTATTCCTAACATATGATATGATGACTTTCATGGTCCAGCAAAAGCCAAACCTTCCTCTAAATGCCCTTCTCCTCAGCTAAACACTCCTCAAATTTGATGTAAACTTAAGGCTATGAGTTCAGGGGCGAAACTACTGGGGGGGTATGGGGGGGTGCTGCACCCCTCCAATCTTCAAAAAAGCAGATTTTGTCGGGCAAATTTATGGCTGCTAGTGTATCTGTCGGGCAAATCTGGAAATTTTCTTTAGGTCGCACTTTTATTGCTACTTTTTGCCCTAGGTTGGCTTTTTAATTCATGGTCTTTTCCCCCATCTTTTTTTCAATCTCCTCCCAGTTGGGGAAACAAAACAGAAAGGAGGCTAGGAACAGCAACATATATACATTTCTGTCTTTCGTCCGTCCACTGATCAGCGCTTTCGTCTGGAGCTCAACGCGCACATGTTTATCTTCGCCTCGATATGAAGTCTGAAGTATTGATCGACAGCAAAAGTATAGACAGAAAGTAAAGTGTGTTTGATGCGAGAAGGAAATGAACACTGTGTATACCCCTCCCCCTACTTTTTGCAAAACAAGAGAGCTTTTTACAAAATCTTTTGTTGTGATTTCTAAGTTTTCCCTTGACAAGCCCCCTCCCCCCCTCAACGTTCCATCCTGCCTCGGAGCCCATAGAACACTGACAGTTTTAGAAGCATCAAAGCATGAAGGATATACCATCTCGGAATACGTTGTTGAGAAAATCAATCAATATTTTCTTTTCCAAATGTATGAAACTTTCATTCATGAAATCAAACATGTTTTAGAAATTTAGGTCAGGACATTTGAAGAAGACATCATTTGGATTTTTAAACATTTCATAACATCAACAGGAACATAATAAAACTATTTACAATAAACATGATCAAACGTGAACACCTTTTCATTACAACGTGGCGTGAACAACTGACTAATGCAACTTCGAGGTCTAGGAACGAGTGAAGGATTAACCGCGTGCTGCTCCTTCACAACAATACATCCATAAGGAGTTATGCCCCAAAATTCTCTTAAGATTTTACACTTACGGTTCGAAAGTATTGCACCCTTCGCTAGAAAATGGTCATACAGAAGCCAAAGTTTTTTAACTAAAAAAATTTGAATAACCATAACAAGTAACAGAAAGTTTTAATCAGTTCAAGCGGGAAGTAGTATAAAATTTATCAAGAAATTGTAGTTAAGATATGAATTGCAAAAAATCTTTCGAGTTTATTCTATTTCTGAACAATATCCATGATTACGAAAACATGAAAATTGAGCTTTGATGATAGGTATACCTGTAAAATACCTCCAATAAAAAACTTTTCTTTGCTTGAGGGATTTTGTTATGGTGAATTTAGATATACGTACTTTGTGCTTGGGTGTCTAAAAATATTGAAATTGCTTCCGGAGCAACCGAAAATTGAAAATGAAACTCAGAGAATGCAACTGAAGCTCTTTTTTGTTGGAACATTGTAATCTGCGTAGCTGTTTCTAAATTCCGAAATTTCCAAGCTGTGTTTTGGTGTTCCACTTTGATAAAATTGAGACCCTACTTCAATCTCTTTTTTGAATTGCTCTCTTAATAGCTAGGTGATTTAGAAAGTGAAGACTTTTTTTTATAGAAAAGACAGGCCTTACAAATGCTTGCTTATCGGAAACAAATGTTTATAGCCAACACCAGAAAAACTAGAGGCATATTTTTTTACTCAAAACAAACAGCCTGAGTCTAAAGACCCTCTCTCGGGCTTCCCGATGATTTCAGCCCTTGAGGCGATGTGCTCTAAAAATGAAGTTCATGTAGGACACGCCCTTTCATCAAGCATGCCACGCCCTTTCGTCGGGCAACTAAGCTTCATACCCCCCTAATGGAAATAGTGAAGTTTCGCCCCTGTATGAGTTAACTCAAAATGAGTTTTCTTTGAAAATTTCGAGTCCGTTCTAATACATGAAATTAAATTTTCTAAACTGGTTTGTAACCTGATTGAAAGCAATTTTTCTGAGAATATCTTTATTTGCCAAACCATTCAAAGGAATCATCAGTATAAGCCCCTTAACATTAAGGAGAAATTTTACAAATACTTAGACAAATACCTGATGAAATATCCCTTACTTCAGTCTTTATTTGAATTATTTCAATTCCATCCTCTTTTCTGACATGTATGCAAAAGAGTCTATTTTTGCAAAGAGTTATAAACCTTCAAAGTTCCATGAGGCAAGCTGTAAACATTTTTAATTTTTGTCTCATTTTCAATTGAGAGAAGCTATAGCCCCTTTTGTTATTGCTGACCAATCTTGTTACGACGATAGTTCTTGTCTGCTTCAGTTTTTATAAAGACCTTCCAGCACTAGATGTTTTAGCAAATATATTTGATAGGCCTTACAGATTTAGATACAGATTAAGGAATGCCTTACACAGTCCGGTTTCATTCGTATACTGCAGCACCATCATTGGAGTTGTACACTGCTTCACAGCGAACTTTCCTTTTTTCCACTTTCTCGTTGTTTTTGGAATCTTTTCCACAAAATGCTTTGTGAATACTAGATAGAGTCAAGGCCTTCTTGCGCTAAAATCTGGAGTGCTGTTGGAACCTAGGCCCCGAATGATTGAAGTATTACAGTTAGAAATTTTTATGAAAATGACAAAATAGCAAGTGCAAGATATTGCCGAATGGTAATGTTGCCGGCTTTTGGACTCCAGGGGGGCAACTGCCCCCTCGCCCTCCTTCATAACCACCACTGCTTACAGATGCCTACAGATGCCCAAAGATGCTTACATATGCCTTCAGATGCCTAAATATGTGCCACAATGAAATTGGTTTGGTTAGAAAAACAGTATACATGTTAGCAGATGATATTACATATCTGCTTGAAAACGGAAACGTGGAATATTTCATGAAATTTGTTAGTTGATTTTCTTGCAACATTATTAGTGGGTTTCTCACTTGGCTAACAGAGCCAAGCAACGTTTTCATAGTTTAAATTGATTTTCTTTGAAAAAACTGAAACTAATACGTTGTTTATTATGTCATCGCCTTCTTGTTACAAATTTTGTTTCTTTTATACAATAGTATGTTTGCAACTTGAAGTTAAGATCCACTATACGTTTTGATATGTAGAGTATGTGCCAGCAAAGCTATTTCACATATCATAAATATACAGAATGAGTATTTTCAGTAAGTAGCGTTCTGGTATCAATATAAAATCCGAAGTGATAATGACACAAAAATCGATCTTAAAATTTTTTTAGTTTTGGCCATAAAGCCCAAAAAAGAATAACGGAATACCTCTAAATGAGCAAAACCAGTTGAGCATGTTACAAACTGTATGATGTTTTAGCTAGCCATTTTCAATGATGTTTTGTCGGCTGGAATTTTTCTGGACTAGGACTAAGGAACACATATTATAAGGAGACAGGCCCACACCGGCAGATGCTGCCTTTTACTGTCCTGCATTATCAAAAAGGCATGTATGTATATTTAGATAGAAATGTAAACAGCCAAAGTTTAAATCACAAGCACATGGGTCCCAGAGGTGGCACCAGAAATCTTCCAACAGGGGGGCTAAATCGATCTTAAAATTTTTTTAGTTTTGGCCATAAAGCCCAAAAAAGAATAACGGAATACCTCTAAATGAGCAAAACCAGTTGAGCATGTTACAAACTGGCAGATATATAGCCAAATTAGCACATGCTCTTTCCAAACAAACTTTTGTAATTTTGCCTCTGTTCACAAGTCAAGCCTAATTCAGTATTTTTCCAAATATAATTCAAGATTTGTAAGAGCAGCTGTCGCGATAGGGGCCTGGGCAAAAGGTGTTGTAGTATGGGTAAGTCTAATGACGATTATGCAGTTTGAGTCAGTTTGTGCCAGTGTTACATGGAGTTGAAGAGTTGTGGAGTTCTGATGTGAACTAAGTTTTTGATAACAGAAAGTAATGATGGAATGAAGTTTAAGGAGTTACGAGAATAAACCGATGAAAATTGTGTTGCATATGATTATCATTTTCTACATAGCCTTGTTATGATGTTTTAGCTAGCCATTTTCAATGATGTTTTGTCGGCTGGAATTTTTCTGGACTAGGACTAAGGAACACATATTATAAGGAGACAGGCCCACACCGGCAGATGCTGCCTTTTACTGTCCTGCATTATCAAAAAGGCATGTATGTATATTTAGATAGAAATGTAAACAGCCAAAGTTTAAATCACAAGCACATGGGTCCCAGAGGTGGCACCAGAAATCTTCCAACAGGGGGGCTAAAATGACTAAAATAAGCAGCTTTAGTACGTTATTTTGTCAAATTTGCTCCGGCAATAACCTAAAATTTCCTCCGATGGGGGGCTAGATGCTTCCGACAGAGGGGCTGTAGCCCCCCTAGCCCTCCCCTGGCGCCACCACTGATGGTTCCTGTGGCAAATCGCTGATGTCATCAACATATCTGTTAATTTTTGCAAATTTTTGCTAAGAGGTTTCAGTCATTATTGTTCCCAAAACACCAGATACCGATGCATTCTTTTATCTCGTTTTGGAAATTCTTATAGAAGGGGCAGAAGACCTGAATATAATTTGATTGCGAAAGTCATGAATTTGCTGAAGAAAGGGGCAAAAGAACAGCAGTCACCAGAGACACCTGATAGCAGACTAAGGGAACCAAAGTGCCCTTTCCACTAAGTTGTAAATGCATTAAACTCTAAAGGTAAATCTTTATCGGTTTATTTTCATACTTTTTTTAATGTGTTTGAATATAGCCAATTTTCAAGATCAGTTGAGAAAGAATAAAGATTCTTCAATTTTTTAAATGTAATGGCCACTGGGCGGACATAGTACATTGCCCCGAGCGGTATCGTGTCTGTTATGTTCGTAGAGTAGCTTGTAGGTAAGTTTGTCATGTAAATCTTTTATGGAATATATATATTTATATATAAACAGATTTTTTGTTTGGCCAGGATAGAAGATTAAACTTTGATCCTTAGAAAAACTAAGGATATAGAGGCGGTTTGGGTGGGATTAAAATCGACTGCAAATCGTCTAAAAACATTACATATTTAGGCAAAAATTTTTGAAACACAATATACCATCACCCTAACCGCTTTTTATCTAACAAAAGTATGTTATCATTCTAGAGCCAAGAATCAAGCTGTCTCTCTGAAGCTAAATAATTTAATTATCAAATCGGAGGATTAAAGCCGATATGCGCAACCTTTACTGACCAGTTCAGTTGTTGCTCTCCAAGAAAAATTGTAAGTGATTTCAGCTTCTATATACAGATTCCACCATGACAAAACGAATGATTTATAAATTCATCAGTCAAAAAAGTCAAATGAAAGGAACAAAGCGATTCGTCACATGATGAAACCTAGTCAACTGATTGGCTTATTACTGACAATAGGTGTCGCCTAAATGTTTTGTTTAGCCATCGGCTGATTAATTATATGAACGGGATTCAGGCTATTAGTTGTCTGCAAATGTGTTAAGCTGGATGTTTTGTCACCAAATTAAACACCTGTGTGTTATACCAGAATTAACACTCAACTGCAGTTCCTCGTTCACCGTCTTCTGCAATTTTAAAGGGGATGTATTGACATCGTTTAATTATATGTGGTAAGAAAAGTTATTTTTTCATTGTCATGGTTTCCCTGTAATCTGTGCAGTAATAGGCCTAAGTTGGAATGTTTGGCCTTTCTGTTATTGTGACATTTTCTTGCATTAAAAGAATGTGAATGTAGAGTCGATAGTAAAAGTGCCGTAGCTTTTTAAGCTTAGACATAATTTCCAAAAGAGGGGTTCGCAAAACGTACTTATACAAATCCCAGTCAGTTTTGTTATTGAATATTTGATGGTCTACAGATTCCCAGGTCTACAGATTCTTGTTATGTTTTGTGAAAACAGAATAAAGGTGACAAAAAATATGATAAGAATATTGAATTGAAAGGAAAAATCACAAATTCTGAAAATTGCTCACGCTCCTGCAAAATTTTGCAGAGAGCTTGGTAATAAACTAGTTGTTGAAGAAAAGTTAAAATAAATAAGAGAGAAAAGTGATTTATTTTTCAACCAGACTTCTTTCAGATTCTAATTTGGAGCTCCACTTTTGCTTGATTATAATGATAGGCCTGATTATAATGGAATATTAAAGCTAATGTAGATGTTTGTTGCCAAAGGAATCTTCCTGTACCTTCTGTTGTGTCATTTTCTTGCAACCCCATGGTCTGCACTTTGTGGAAGATTGGGCAGACATCAATTTGTGCTTCCTGCATCTTATCATAGGCCAGGGTCCATTTCATGTCAACTGTACACTAAAAGTCCACTGAAGCATTTGTTTAGAGATGCAAAAAATATGAGCAGTTAGAAAAACAGTAATTATTGTATGCCAGACAAAGAAAGCTGATTAATAGAGAAAACTGTGGTGTATGAGTCTTTATTTTATTCTTTATCATGTTTTCTATGAACGTTGCTTCTCGTCTTACATCAAGTTTTACATTCTGCCAAAAAATTCTTACCGTTTCGTTCGTCGAACGCCGAAAAAAACCTAAGTGTACGCTGAAAGTCTTTGGGCCTAGTACATGGAATGCACCGAGGATCATAGGAACTTCAAGGCATTATCATAGGAACTTGAATGCCACCAAAGTGCCGTAAGGCTTAGAAATGGTATTATTTTGTTAAAGTCTAACTAAAGATTGCAATGCAAGCACTTGTGGCTCACCAGTCAGGTACACAATCATGTAGAATGAATAGTGGAAATTTCTGTCAAATACATAGTTTATCTATGTGGGAACAGTATCAACAACTGAAGATTGAGCATATTTGTTCTGTTGAGATGTTTACTATATTTGGCCAATTAAAATCCCCCTATATACAAATGCTCTTGCTTACATAATGTTTAGCTTACATCTGCATTTACATAACATCATATGTATTATAATGGAATTTCCTTATTGTGTGTATGGGAAGCAAAAGTATCACTGTGACACAAAGCACTACACCTTGACATTAAGACTTGAAACATTGACTACAGATCCTGTAAAGGCAAATTTATACTTCAAACTTGACCTCCATCAAATCACATATTATGATGTCTTGAAGTTGATAAGAAGCAATTTGATCCAAGATAAGCACAATGTATGAATTCAATTTGCTCTTAAGCTCTACCTAGATTTAAAGGACCACAGTAGCTAGTAATTGTCAATTTCACTTTACAACCAAGTTGTGACTTGGATTTAGACATTGCTTTTATGATGAGTCAAATGAAATAAAGTTGGCCTTTTCCCAGACAGATGGTCACATCTCTGACATTTGTATCTGTTTGTGAAATACCATTTATGCAATAATATAGAAAAGGGAGCCTTGGAGTAAATGTGTGGCAGCAATGTGATTTTTAACTCACAGTGAGATTTCCTAACCTAACATTCTTTGGCTGGGCTGTAAATCTAGATCTTAATTGATTTGATACAAGTTGAGTATTACATATTCAAATTGAAATTTCATTGATTTCCAGCAGCATAACAACAGCTAGAGACATAAAAGAAACCCAGAAAAATATCAAGCCAAAACTATAAAGGATATAGACAACATGAAATTTGTTGTTTTATTGTCTTATTGAACAAGAAATGAGGTTTTTATTAGAAATTTGTTATGCTCTCTGTAGCTTTCTTGGATCCCTTTTTTTCATGTCAAGGGAATTTTAGTAGGTTTTTCTTTGATTTGCAGCAGTAATTTGTGCCAAATTTTGATGTTCCTACTGTAGTGTGTTCTTATGGTTGGTAGGGCAAAGTTATTGCTTTTGGCTTGATTTGTGTTAAGCTGTGTTGGTTGTTTGTTTTTCAAAGAGGTGCAAATGCTTTTGCTTATGTCATACATTAATTTTGCACATTCCAGCTTATGACAGTCCTTGAAGTTCAATAGTCCAAGTTCAGAAAATAAGGACCTAAAATTAAGGAATATTTCAAAAAGGGTCTTACAAACCAAAGATCCTATTGTTACAAAATCTGCCCTTGCTTATTTTTAGTCTTCCTAAGTTGTGTCTTTCAATATTGCAAGGCCTTCACTTGTTTTCAGCCTTATAGTACTAGCCACTTAAAAATCTTCAAAGGTTTACTTAACATGAAATATTCCCTTAAATCTTTCAATCTTCCAAGATCTTAGTGAATGACAAATAATACTCTTTTGTGGCTATGTCTCCTTATGTAGTTTTTGTTCCTAAACAAATTAAAACATTTTTCAAAAATTTTCAAGATATCAAATTCAGTATACTTTGTAAAAAGTCCCTAAACAGCTACTGTTCCTAAAAAGAAAGCAACATAGGTTCCACTAGAATTTGGAAAGGAACAAGCTAAAAATTGGAGGTTTTTTCGTATATTTTCTAGTATCCTGCTTAAAATATACGGAAAGTAACTATATAAAACTCCACAATATTACATCTAAATTAGCAGTCTTCTTAAAGTAAATGGAGCAAATTTTCCTTAAAAGTAAATAACAATCTGGCTTGCTGAAAAGCATGGGATAGACAGGGGTTTGTCAGGTTTAAAGTAAGGATATACTATAGAGTCTAGAGACCCATATATAATAATGTTGGAGTAGAAGTTTTTACATTCCAGAAACTTTCAACATTTTATACATGCATAAATGTTTAAAAAATGTCCTAGAACTGACATTTCTTTTATTACATACCAATTTGGCTATGTTTATTTTTTTGCTGTATTTTGAAAAAAATTCTAGAATCATTCCTTTTAATATCAGAATAATTGTGCATGGTATTATTGATGAATGTGATCAATTTTCCACTGCTGGCAAATAATCATTTGATATAATCCATGTCCGTTTACAGCATAGTGTCACATGGTAGTCTTATAAGAGTGATAGTGGGTTCTACCAATATCTAGCTGGAAACATCAATATTAACCAGTTCGTAGCACTTTCTAATTATTAGGTTTACCATACAACTTATGAACCAAAAAAGGTTAATTGCCTAATTTTCTACTTACAAAAAAATCCACGAAAGCCTTTGCCCAAAATTTTAGAAAATTGTAAGCTTCTCAATTAACCCTGCTATTTCTTCTGATTTTTTTTAAACACAGCCCCTTTATTAGAATTTTCCATTCCCATTTGAAAGTCTCTTTATTAAAGCCTCAGGTGGCTAAATTTATGTCTTGATATGATACGGAATCCTAGCAACACCACTAGAGAAAACTGCTTAAATAAAGCACAATTTTTTACCATTACCAACAAAAATTATAGCAACATTTACCCTCATTTTTGTTGCTTGTGTTATCTCCAAAGCATGTCAGTCCAGTAAATATTTGGGGGGGGGGAGCAAAAGCTCTTATTGAGTTATGTTTTCGAAGCTGTACCCACACTTTGGGATTTTGGACTGTCGCTGCGGAGAAGCTTTGGGGATGTGTAACACCCCTCCTCTTTGGAGAAAAGTTCTTTGCAGAAACGAAGAGTTTTTTGCCAAGAGGGGGTGCTTCATTGGCCTTTTTTCAGACATGTCGGCCAATAAAGGATTGGTCACCCACTTTGTCGCCAAATGGAAACTGAGCACCCCCTTGGTTGCAATAGCTAGCGACGGCCCTTGTAGAAACCGCACTATCGAAACCGCGCTGTCGAAACCACCCTATCGAAACCGCTGGCTGTTTGACTTTTCTTTCAAAATATGAAGCCGCGTGAATTGCAGAGGCCATAATCTGTCATTATAGAATCGAAAGTCTGTAAGCCGCAGTCGAAAGTAGCAAAAAAGCCTAATCTCGAACTATCACATTAGGAAATTGTTTAGATACAATAACAAGTATGACACAGTGAGCACCCATTCTCGACTAGAAAAGCTTCTCTTTTATACAATCTGCTGTTAGACAAACCATTACTGATAGAGACACTGCTTCCTTCAAGTGTCGGAATTAATAAGGGGTGACAGTAATTAACAGTAAACGATGAGGCTAATCTGGGGTTTTGCTTGATTGGTTATCATTTCACCAAAGAAGTCGTTTACATGAGAGGTTTGAACACTTAATTTGTCGAGAACTGACATTTGAACTGGATTCTTTATTTAATAGCGAACATGAAGGACTGAAACTTCAATCTTCTCCCGTTACTGATGACGAAGCATCGTCATGATTTATACGTTTAGGGATATCATTGCAACTTTCCTATCCCTGGTATTTGCGAAGGAGGGGTTGATGCACCAGTTGTGGTTCTTATGTTTCGTCTCCTCTGTCGTAGTCTCCTATGAAGTTCATTGAATGTTGCAGGAATATTGTCTGCTAACATTTGTCTTGAAAACCAGCATTAGTTGTTTAGGAAACAGAATTTGTGTAGAGTTTGTTCTCTCACTTTGACTCTTCAACTAATTTAGGGGCTAGCGGTCGTTGATTCGTAAAATATTAGTAGATGTTGAGACATGTTAGTTTTAAATTCACTGGAGCAAGTTCACATGAAGCAACAAAGCCCTAATTGTGTCCTAACAAAACCTCTATACAAATCATTAGTTAAAGCTTCCATCAGCAAGAATTCACGTAGCTTTAGCCCTAGGTTTCTGTATTTTATTGTCACAACTTAGACAATATAATTGAACCTCAAGATTTTCAATGTCATTTATACTGTCAATCATTACATTATCTATCATAAAAAATGGCTAGCTATTAGGGTGGTTCTCGATCTTGAGAATATTCTTTTCTGTACATTCCCCTAAAAATACAATATATGCTAGAGGCAACTCTACTAGCAAAAACTTTTCAACAGTACGGGGAACGATAAAGAGAGGAGCAAAAGGCTAAGACTATCTCTAGGTTATTAAATAAAGGTAAAAAAAACTAACTGTCTCAAACCACATGTCACGGGAGTTTTCAGGGGAGAGAATATAATTCGCAATATTCTGAAAAACAAAATCCGTTTTAGACAACATTAAACAAAAGTTGCTTAATTACTTAATCATTCATCATTTTCAATAGAGTTATCGCATAAAAGGGAAATAATGATATCATCTGTATACATTAAGAAATTTATTCTTTAGATGCATTCGTTGTAAGTATTTATACAGAAAAACACAGTAATGGACCTAGGCATGATCCGCGAGAGACACCACAATTTCAGCTTGTGAAAGTTGGCTAATTTTTTTTGATAACCTAGAGGACAGAAAATGTAGGTGCAAAGCAGTTCTCAATGAACTTCAAAATGTATTTGATTCTGTAGCCGTTGATTTTATTCTAAAGTAAATTAATCTTCACACACAAGGAAAGGCAGGCCAATTGCTAAGAGTGGGTGTGACATCAAAGAATTTTGTCATTGAGAAACTCTGTTTATGTGAGAAAGTTTTGGTGTTGTTATTTTCCTCAAAAGTAATGTGCTTAATGAACATAAACTATAACATGGTAACATGGCTCGTGTCTAAAACTGAACCAATTTTAGAGAACAACTTCACGATAATGCAGACGGGCCTATTCCTGTGTTATCGTGAAGAATTTTCAGCTCTTTCAGATTCTAATAAAACGTAATAAGGATCAAATTTGAGATTTATTACATCTGCTGATTTAATATATTCTTTAAGGTGTGTCTGTTATAGGCAATAAATAAGTAATTTCTTCTAATCATCTTTTGGTTTTACGTCGTCATCAAGGTAATTGAAATTTATTCTCAGGGACATTCGAAGTGTTCCTAACGCATCAGCGTCTTTCTAATGCCTAAGTTCCTGATGCAAACAAAACCGTCTTTTAAATTCACATTCTACTAATCCTACAAAATTAAATAGAATTTATTATTGGTGTCCAAGAAAGGAATGTCATTTAAGTTTTATCTTTCATCATTTTACCTTAAATCTTTCTGAATGGTATTTTTAAAATTAGCTTGCTTAGATCGGTATTTTAAGTCAATTTCTTTTAATCTGTCTTCTTACTCGAAGCCTTCAAAAAGTAATCCATGTTTTCTGTAAGGGACGTTGACGACGTATGTGGTGTCATGTTGAGAGCAAAATCAAAATTGCAATGAATTATATCGTGTAATGAAACCATTTAACCATGTCTTTGCTTAATGAAACGTCTTTACTCAGTAACGTAGAAAATGCAAAATATTTATGATGAAAAGTTTTCAGCTATGTTTACAAACCTAGCTTCTTTTTGCTCTCAGGCTATAGGACTCCCATTCTCTTTTCATTTTATTTGGTCAACCCACTGGCCTTTGCCATTAACTTCAAACGGAAAACTCCAATTATTTACAAGTCCCATTTTTAATGCTTTGTCACTTTGTTCACTTTGAGCTGTGCATATATTTTGGGTATATTGAAAAAATTTTCTCCAGGGTTTTTGAAAATGCGTTCTATCCTATGCTCGCATCATTTAATAACAAGGATTTAGGAAAACACAATGTTTGTAATGTTGTATTTCGTTTAGATTTCCTGAAAACGGACACAACCTATGGAGGAACTGCGTGCACCACTTATAGGCAACAATGAAGAAAAGACCCAAGGAAATTCTTTACAGGTAAGTGCAAACATTTTGTTCCTAGAAGAATCGGGTCGTGACGTCATATTGCATTTTCTTATCAAAAGTTTACTGCAGACTGCTAGTGTTCAGATGCGAGGCTATTCTATCCAAAATCTAGTTGTAGAGAAGCCATGAACCGAAGTTTAATTCTTAATTTATTTTTGTTTTGTTTAGTAGCTTGACCTTTTCGTTCTCATGCCTGCTGTGAGTCACATGGGGTTACACCTTCAGAAACCTTGATTATAATCAGTATAATTTGTTGTAATGCATTGAAGACCAACACATTTTGGAATTCTCAAAATGGAGGTGCGACCAAGTGTTTTTCTCAGAGCTTTTTACCTCATAACGATTAAAAAGCCACATATGTAGTACATCCTTAAGCAAAACCCCGGTAATCTCCAATTATTATATCTTTTTGTAATAGCGGATATTCTAAATCAACCTTACCTGTCATGGTAACGATCAACTTTCAAAGTTTATGTCAAAAAGTGAATCACAACCAACCTAATTTGGCGTCTCAAGAAATTCGATTCTTTATTTAGTACAGAGGTCAGAGACAGGAGAGTAAATATTAGAAATTCCACTAGACGAGAGTAATTATGACTCTAGAGGTCCTGTGCCTTGCATCTTGTGCCTTCTTAATATAATTTCTTATCAACATGGTAGGTAAATACACGTTTCCAAAGGTTTGAAATTTTTGCCCAAAATTAAAATAAAATCGAGCAATTATTTATGGAAATACGATCTGTTTTAAATTTGTAATTTAAAAAGGAATGAAAAATATAAAGTTCACATTTTTAACAAAATTTAAGCATGGATGTTATTATTCTATATTATCATTCTTGAATTTAAGCCTTATTTTTTTGAGCCTAAATATTCTTGTAAACTATTTTCTTATATTGTAAAAATTGCGTATTCATGGTAGCTTATATATTCCTCTAACCCTATAGCCCTGATAATGTATACTTTTCATGATACCAGCTTTATTCCCATAGTCAAACATCAAAACAGTTTTTGGTCTCCGACCGTCAAGGCAATTTGAAAAGCTTATAGCATGTTAAAAGAGTGTATACGTTGGACTTTTCTTTCGCCATAGTATGTAGAAACTGAAATTTGCTGGCCAGAAAGAACAAAAAAATCAACTCTTTTTGCCAGCCTTTCTGATTTTTTCTACTTATGCGAGGAAAGGGTGAATATGAGGATGTTAGCAGAAATTATATTTGCCTGAACGAAAAACATGGTATAAATTTCTAGCCTTCTCAGGCAAGAATACGTCACGTTTTTTACAATTCAGAGTTTCATCTGTAAGATAGTATGGATTGAACTACGAGGCCTTTAGGAAAACTAAAAAGCGACAAATTGTTCACTGCGGTTAAATTTGAAGTAGTGATTAGGCCTCAATCAAGTACGAATCTGGTTTGAAAGATGGCAGAGTTCCAAGATAATGATTTGACTTGGTTTGGCAGAAATAAGATTTGCATGTCTTTTTTGTCCTCATTTTATTAATGTATTGTCTTGGTTACCAACCACAGCGACTGCAGTAAATTCTTCATTGGATCATTTTCAAATTGGCTAATAAAAACTAAACTGATAAGTCTCATTCATTGTTAACTGGCTTGAAGGATATCAGTGGTTCCTCAAAATTATTTAGATATTCGAAGATTTCCTTCATATTACATAACATAACATAACATAACATAACATAACATAACATAACATAACATAACATAACATAACATAACATAACATAACATAACATAACATAACATAACATAACATAACATAACATAACATAACATAACATAACATAACATAACATAACATAACATAACATAAAACATAACATAAAACATATAACATAAAACATATAACATAAAACATAACATAAAACATAAAACATAAAACATAAAACATAACATAAAACATATAACATAAAACATAACATAAAACATAAAACATAACATAAAACATAAAACATAAAACATAAAACATAAAACATAAAACATAAAACATAAAACATAAAACATAAAACATAAAACATAAAACATAAACATAAACATAAAACATAAAACATAAACATAAACATAAAACATAAACATAAAACATAAAACATAAAACATAAAACATAAAACATAAAACATAAAACATAAAACATAAAACATAAAACATAAAACATAAAACATAAAACATAAAACATAAAACATAACATAACATAACATAACATAACATTTAAAGAATAGGATGTTATAACTAGCAACCAACTCTGGACCTACATTTTTTATGAATAACACAAGCTTTCTTTTAATGGAGTTACCACACAAATTACTTGTGATTTTCCTAGTTCCAGAAGATATTAATAGATTACGACATTAAAAATTTTTTTGTCTTCTAGACTTTTTAGAGGTTAAGATATCAAGTTTACATCGGGGTCATCTTTCTTAAGATATTATCGATCCTATAAATGATCTTAATTGTATTGTTGACCAAAAGAAGCTTTTAAAAAGAAGCATTTAAACCTATGTAGCATTTTCCTTTAAATTATGAAAAATATTGATTTTGCAAAATAAGTAAATCGTTTGAAATGAAGCAGATAAAAGGTGATCAGCATTCTTCCTCGGATCGAATGGGAGAGCTTACGTCATGTCAAAATTCACCGACCTAAATCCAATTTTTATCCTTTTCTCAATCTACAGTTCTGAAGTAAGAAAACCACGACTATGGTTTAAGCCATATTTCCTGTTTATATGGATAAGTTTGGGGATTACTATAGCTGTATGACGAGATGATGTACACTCAGCTCTCAGTCTTTTGTGCCTCTGTTTATTTCGAATTCTTTGTGTTGGCGCCATCATACCAATGCTTTTGTGACTCCCGGTAACGCTGTTGTGGGTCAATTTTATTTCGAGGTCAAAGGAAGAGCGGTATAGATGCTTGCATTGGTGATGTGTCAGGGTGGCGTATGCTTGCGGAAGACTGCGGCGAGCTGCTGTCCCCGGAATCAAGGACCGAGATACTGAGGGGGCGGGCGGGGGGTCTTACCCTCTCAAAAACATACGTTGCATAAGTAAAATACTGATTTGTCAGGGCTGCCCTCCCCCCCAAACAAAAGTTGTATCTTGGTCTTTGCCTGGAGTCACAATAGTAGGGAGGGACCAGTAGGCCTAAGGGGTGCCCCACTTTTCCCATGAAGATATTCTGCGGCCTGTTTCAAGTATTTCTAGATTACATTATTCCATTTTTTACCAAAGTATCGAGAATCGTTATTAAACAGATGCAGTCGTGTGATCAATTCATCATAGATATGATATTCTTTTAATGCAAAGGTATTTGGACCAAGAAGACTTCTAACCTAATTACAATTTGAACTGCAATAAGTTACATTTTATAATCTTAACGACGAAATAACAACAAACATCAAACGTTAAAATGTTGATTTAAAGAAAACAACGATTGTTAGACTAAACTACAAAACGAAGGAATAACGTCTAGGTATGTTTAAAACTTGAAAACCGACATGGTGCATAGTTTTATTTTAATATAACATTATTTGAGATAATTAATTTATATCGGTTTATAAGCAGGGGTGACAAAATGCTCAATTCTATGTAATGAATAAGAGGGCTCTCGCAAACGGTTAGTGCAATCGGCAACCTGAACCAAATGACGAGTACAACCTCTTTCTTTATAAGAACAATTCTATAAGAACACGAACCTCAAAATTGGTGAAAAGTTAGTAACAATAGAACATGCTGCGGCTGAGCTACTGAAATATGCATTTTTTAACAACGTTTATCACAAAACGAGGATTTTTAGCAATATGCGGGTGCATCTTTGGTGAATAATCAAGCTCATCGGCAAATGAAGGTTGTCTCATTCACTTTTCTGGCAAATGAGGCCAGAACACCTCCCTAGAGCAAAAAAGCTAGCAATTGCATACCCTGGGTACCAGACTCACTATATAAAATAATAGAAAGTCTCTATTCAATTTTATATATAGTAAGTCTGGTACTCAGGGTAGCAATTGCACTGCTAACAACCTATTAATTTCAAGAACAAATTAAGAACAATCTAGCCTCAGATTTTCGGAAAAATTAAAAACAGTCAGCTTGAACTTAAATTTACTGGTTCTTACTCAAAAGAGTGTACACAATTAAAGTGCTTTTCGTTGTTTTCAGAGAGGTTAACGTCCTCTTTTTTTTTTCATTGTTACCCAGGTCTGTCACTGTTTGACTGTTATCTGAATTCCAATTTCCGCAAATATGAGGTTTTCAGAAATTGCGTAAATTGTATCAAAGGCATTAGTCTGATACAGTTGCAAAAATAGTCGATCATTTTTAGATTGAAGTCGGCATACAATTGTGTATTGTTGCGAATGTTTACGTGTCTGTGGCTGTGACCTACCTTTAATGCCATGTCTAAAAATAGATTGCAATAATGAAGTCATTCTTTGTACATAGAAATGGGCCTAAGACACCTGAAGAAGTTTCTATGACTTACTTACACTGATAACTATTGTTGTGCCTGTTTGATCCTTCATGGGAACGAATTCAGTTTGAGCAGAGTAACGTTGGATTGGTAGATATCAAAAAATTCACACGCTCTTATATCTTTTCAATCCTCATCCTTCGTATGGCCTAATCAGAGATTCCGTGACATTCAATTTAGCTTCAATTATGTTTTCACACCGCAGTGATTTGATTTTATTCATTGACTCTATTGCCTTGATCCTTCGTTGCAAAAGTTATCTGATCTCCGGAAAATATCGCTTATTCAACTACACCAATATATCACGAAATTTCCTAATGCATTTGTACAAGGTGAATGAGAAGAAGTTTCCTCACGATGTAGGGTAATTTGTTGATATCAAATAAATTCATTGCGGTTTTTTATGTTCAGTGTTTCTGCAGGACATTACCAAGGTATAAAGGGGCCCTGAAGACAGGGGGCCGGGAGAGACACCTTTTTTGCCAAAGTGGTGTACGTAGGTAAAAACTTTCGTTATGCGTCTATAACACTTTTAGATTTTTCTCAGTTACTGCTTTTAGTGTTTTGAGAAAACTGTGCTATCCTAAACATTCGTTTTCTAAAAACTAGGTGGAAATTGAGACTGGCTGTTCTCAATTTTTACAAAACTTTAGGGCCTGATTGTTCTTAACTTGTTCTTAAATTATTAGGGTGTACGAAGTGATATCGCTAGCTATTGTGCTCAAGGGGAGTGTTCAGGCCCTATTTGCTAACAAAAAAGGAGCCACTCTTTATTTGCCGACATTGAAAATTCACCAACGAAGCACCTCTAAACATTTCAAGCTTTGATGCTCATTTCTGAATGCGAGCATTTTGTTGCTAGTTTTCGCATGTTGTTATAGGATAGATTGGATTATTGTGCAGCTTACTTTAATTGAATAAGTAATTGTAAATTCCCAAGATTCGCCGCAACGGACAACGCCCTCGTCGCACAAAGTGGACTGTACAGCAGTCTCGCAAGTCCGAATGCATTGCATTTTTCAATTCCTTTTTCGGCGGCTGGCATAATTGAGCCATGCTCCTTCGCAGCGGATGTTTATTTTTAAAAGGAACGTTGCAAGGGTTGTTGTTTTCACATCTTCTAAATTTCGAAATTGCTAGGTCAGTTTGGCACATTGTCTGCCTGTCTCCAAAAAAATATTCGTTTTAATCGCCCGGCAAATTTTATATGACGTTAATGGGTATGTTTTTTATCACCTACCACTTTGAAATAGTCGCAGTTCTTTATCCCAAAGAGCTTGTCACCCTGTCAGAACGTAAATACGGCTTAAGATTGATTTCATGGACTCAATGTCCTGGCGTGGCTTGAATTATAAGTTGGTCAATCCATGGGCACTCACTCTTTTTCTTTTAAGAACAAATTTATAAGAACACAATCCTCAAAATCAATAAAAATAAAGAACAAATTAAGAACATTGTGATATCATTGTTATTGAGGATTTGTCTTTGTAACAAGGTATATGTTTTACTAATGTTATTATAATCTATAAATGCCAACCCTTGTATTAGTTATACACATCAAGTGTTGATCCACAGAAGGGTATTGTCTTGTTACTGAATTTTTTAACTAAAATCCTAATAATTTTCGACCGGATTAGAGTAACAATCTAGCCACTAAATTGTGGGCCAAAGTTTTCAGTCTGAACCTCAATTTACTGGATCTTATAAAAAGAGTGTATGGTCCATTTTATCGGGGGAATGCTCAGATAATTTTTTTCTGTGTTTTATTGTATATGAATTTTTTATCAGCAATTTTTCGCATTTTTATGACCATGGTGCTTGAAAGGAATGTTAAGGGACAATATATAATTCAGCCTTTTAAGAAATTATGGCAAACTTTTAGAAGATGTAGCTCGATCTCTAAAACTCTGACCTGATATTGTCATACTGACCAGGTGTTCTGTTTTTTATGTTATGTTTCATTTTTGTGTGTTATTTTTGTTGTTGTAAAAAGTAGCTCATTAGCTCTTTCTATTTAAAAAACCTATAAAGAAACTTCGACTTCGTTTTGGTTTTTAATTTTGAAAATATAACTGCTCAGTTTTAGGTATTTTTTGTTCACGTCGACTGTTTAGGAATAAAGAAGGTTTTCAGTCATTCCTGATAAGATGAATTTTTTATTATTTCAGCAAATAAGGCAAAGGTATTTTATGATTTGCTGAAGGTATTTTATGAAATGAAATGCTTATACTGCTATGAAAACATGGCCGCCATTTAGCATTTTACGTGATGAGCAATATGATCCCAATAATTCAAGCTTTAAACGCGGTTTTCTCATATGGTGATGCTTCGTCAGTACCAGCCGGTTTTTTTATCTGCAAAGTGACAAAAAACATTGCAATATATAGCTGTCAGCCTCTCTTTATTTCTTAAGGACTTATTCTCCTAGTGTATTTCGTCACGATCCCCTGACCTCTACACGGGGCAGTTTTCCTTAATTTGTCGCTGTGATTATAAATGAAGGACTTTTTCAGGCTAAAACTGTTTTTAGTACTTTTATCGTGCTTACTCAAATGTTTCTAGGAAAAATTTTTGGGTCCTAACCCCCTTAAACTCTGAGATTGCTGATTTACATGCTTTTTATTTATAAGAAACCCAGTTCGTGGCCTTGCTCTTAAAGTTCCTTATTTTTGGACCTCTTTTTTATCGAATTGTATCCTTAATAGTTCATAAATTCAACTGCACATATAAATTGTATATAGTGCATTAGAATTCTGTACAAGTCTCGTTAGATTCCTAACTGTAGCTAGAAACAAGGTGAAGTGGAAATTCAACCAAGAAGGAAAATGAAACACTCGCAATTACGCAATGAAGCACTATTGCTACTTTGATAGCTACCTTGTGTCAAAATTTGTGTCATTTTTTAACACCAAATGAATGGAACAGGCTTCATTTTTTCTTGATTGTTTGCGATAATGAAAATATTCAAAAATGAAAAGTTCCGAGTCTGCCATGGAGGAAAGCTAATTGCGCTTAGCCCCCTTCCTAAGATTCAGGGAGATTTGTGGAGCTCAGCCCCCACGTCATAAGCGAGCGTATTTTAGGTTGAAATAATTATTCACTTGGCAATGTTAGCTTACCCTTTACTATGCTATTCACTCTTTTTTATAAGAACGGTTTTTTAAATAGCCCTAGTTATTGACGTTATGGTCTCCTCCTTTGTTATGGTCTGTGACCCAGGCTATAAGAATACGAGACCCGAAGTTGATGAAAAGTTAAGAACAAATTAAGAACGAGTGAGCTACTGTAAAATGTAATTTTTGAACAAAGTCGTGAGATCTCTTGAAAAATCTTATCACAGTAACGAGAAGATTTTGCCATCTAGGGGTGCTTTGTCCTTGAAATTTCAAATAGCTCATTCATTTTGTTAGTAAATGGGGCCTAAGCATTCTCCTTGAGCACAATAGCTAATGATAGTGACTGCACTGCTTATATTTAAAAACAAATAAAGAACAATCCAGCCTCAAATGTTTTGAAAAATAAAGAACATCCAGCCTGAATTTCAGTTTACAGCTTTTAATAAAAAAGGTGGTAGGTTTTCCGTGAATGGACCATTTCTTATTGGTAACGGAAACTGGGCAATTGAAGGCAATGATGAGCTGAAGAATATGGAGGTCTTATTCGCAGAAAATAACCTAACATAGAAAAATGATAGATAACAAAGTACTACGCCCTAGCAATTAGAGTGTAGCTATTATGGGTGTGGTGCCTAGAAGTTGCCTTCGGTACAGCCCCTCACCCCAATCTTTTTAGGATGGCACCCCTGCGTATAACAGTTGTCTGCATCTTTAGTGTTGTATAAGATGTGTTGTTGGGGCAGCTCCTCTATTAGAAAGATGGAAAAGGAGGAAAATAAGGAATTTCAGCCAGAGGAAAACGAGCTTGATATGAATTGGAGCTGTGAAAATTGGGCGACGAAGACCAGCGTCGAATCTTTCGACTTGCTTGTATGTGTTCGTCTGTTTCTCTGCATCCACTTACCTCGCTTTTTCATACCGTCACTGCTTGATTTCCGAGGGTTTAAAAGTCGGGCGCCTAATGGGTAATCATTTTGCTTTTAGCGCCGGTCATTTCCATCTAGAGCGCAAATACTGCAAATGACGTGTTTATTTATACAAAAAGAGTAAGCCGCTTAGCTCGCTGAACATGAATCAAGTTGTTTAAGATTTATCTCGCCATGACCCTTGCACTGCAGAAAACCGCTATTGATCACCAGTAGTGCGTGGACACTTATAAATCAGAACAACTCATACTAACGGCAGTTGTTATATTCGTGCGTTTGGTGCAACGAGACGTATTGCTGTTGATATTGAGACTCGAGTTGCCTCTTTCTCCAGCCACGCCAATAGACAGAAATTTCCACACAATCCATCGTTGGAGTTTTCCATTGCCTGAGGGAGCAAGTGTATGTTACTATTCCTGATTCCAGGATGAGGTTCTTTCGTTCCCAGAAAACGATTATTCCGTACGAGTTATTAAGGCAAGCACCAGGCAGGAAAGTTGAGGTATGAATGAAGTAAAGCTAGATCTCTCAAGTTTGCATTCCATGTTAAAGTTTTTTTCGTGAAGAAAATAAAATACGCCGAGAAAGCTTTTTCATATTTTTGTACTAATCTGACTGAACGACCCATTTGTAAGTGACAATATCCAAGTTTTTCCTGCTTTTGATATTTGTTTTTATTCCTCATATGTTTTATCAGCGACCTGATGTAGATAATGATGACCAGAACTAGAAAGTACTATTTTTGCTCTTTGTTATCAGCAGTTGGCTAACCAAAACTTTATGCTAATTCCACATTGCTCATATTTGCTACTGATTTTGTCTATTGCGGGTGATCCTTTCAATGACTGGAAATCGACACTTCTGCAGAGGTCAGAAGAGGTGGTGTTATGGAGGAGTCCATTTGTTTCAGATTGCCGTGGGCCGGCGTTTTAAACTACCAAAACCACTTTAATTCTTAGTGGACCCTGCGGCATTCATTGAGTTCAGAAACCTAATGTAATTGGCCATGAAATCACAGGTATATAAAAACAACGGCGAGTGTCTGCTTTAGACTATGTAGTTTCATTGACGAAGTATTACTCTCTGCTCTGGTGCATCAAGATGTGTCAGGCACAAGTATATAGTATGACCTTAGTTTGCGGAAGTAAATATTTAAGTCTGAAGGTGATCTAGACTGGCATTGAGGGTGTACCCGCCATATGAATATGGCCAAAGTGGTTTGACAGATTGGGTTTATTTCAAACATGGCGGACCAAAAAAAGCCCACATAACATTCAGCTTATTCAACCCAATTCAAATTTTGGTTACTTGCTTCTTTTTCAATAGATAGATTCTCTCTCTAAGTCATAAAACAAACAGAAAGGTCACCATTTTGAAAAGGATTATGCAATTTTTAATCTTAAGAAGATTTATATGTATCAAGCTTGCATATTTACCATATTCAGAGGAATATCTTAAGAAGATTTCAAATACCATCTAAAGGAAATTCATTGAAAAGTAAACGAAAGATTGATTAAATGTTCGCTTGTTGAATCAAGTTATCCCTTTTCTGCTCATATAGCCTTTGAATTTAGTTTCTGAATGTTTTGATTTAAGATGTGTTTACATGGGAGCTATGGGGTACAGGTCTGAAGTTGCTATAAATCATCACAGCAAAAAGTGTGTTCAATGGTCCTACGTGTCGACGGCTTAGAGTTGATTGTAGTCTTAACCTTTTCCTTCCAAGTGGGTAATTCGTTGCAAAAATGGAGACATGAAGCCCTCTGTTCCAGAATGCTATCAACCAGGAATATTTGTGTTGTCCTTTGTTTTCAAATGATCAGAGAAGACAATTCCTCGCAATGAGATTGACGCCAAAATGTTGTAGTCCTCGTCTTAAATTGGGTGGTAAATAGCATTACAAGCCATCCACTTATTGATATCATCATAAGCCTCTCAGATCAGGAGGCCAATCCGATGAGGCAAGTTCATGGAGAACAGATAAGCCGAAATTTCATTTTCGCGCAGACTCTGAGTTAAACGATTTAATGGTTTCTCTCAATCTTAGAGATGTTCAAGAACTGTCTGTCTTTGCACGCTATGGGGACCGTGGAATTTTGAAAGCTTTTGCCTATTTTGATGTTTTTCCTGCAGTATTCTTGACACACCGTGGGGTCATCTAAATTTCAAATCAGATAATTTGTTTTAGTTTTTATTCATTTCTTTGTGTGCTAAGGTCATGGTCAACGACCAAAGATTTCCTATTGTCCCAAAGGCGAGCTCAAAGTAATAGGCATGGACAATGGGGACCGACTCAGGGATGCCGGAGAAGGGGGCGCGGGGGATCAACCGCCCCTGTTGCCTTTTGATAAGAGGGGCAAGAGGGGCCAGGGTGCCCTATTGATTCAAGTACCCTCGAAACCGGCCAATCATAATAATCAGAGAGATACAACCGAAATTCTGATTGCAGTGCTTGATTCGTGACGACATTTCTTAAAACTTGTAAAATAAATCCTGATGCCAAAGTTAGCCAATTTTTCAAATACCTTCAGAAGATCGAAATAAAATAACAGCTAGTAGAAGAAATTAGTAGAAGCTGGGAGTTATCTTTCAAAGACCTTTTTACTCAAGCTTGCCTCCCCTTGCCCCTTGGTCGTTCCGGCGTCCCTGGACTGACTGCCTTTAGGATATCCCTTCTTGAATAAGCTCTTTCTTGCAGGTTTCTAAGATTGTTTTAGCAAAAGAGTGGGTTTTTTAGCCCAACCCTGCAGCCATCGCGAAGACCCTAGGCAGAACTAAATATTAAAGCATGGCTTTCCATCCTTCTCTCCTAAATTCACTCTCGTATTGTTTCACTTTCCATACAAATGGCACTTTAAAAAAGTCCTTCATATGCAGTACATTAGAGGTTCAAAGGCTGCAGCTGAGGGTCAAACCTTTTTTCTTTAAAATGGGGGTAATAGTCTATTGTCTAAATGAAGGTCGCCGTGGCTACAGTGGCAATCACCCCTAATTTACATGTTAAAATTCCTAAAATACTCCCTTTTGTTAACCAATGCGTTGTATTTGGTGCGCATGCTCCAAGGTTACAAGGGGATTTGTTTCATATTCGGGAGAACAGTGTCGCTTCCTGATCCAGCTTAACAATAAAAGAGAAACAGAAAGAGAAAAAATGTTTTGATGTTTAATTGAGGCATTTTACACAATTTATTACAAAGTAGTAGAATAATCAGGCCCGTCGGAACCGGGTGCAAAACTAACGAATAATATATGCAGAACTATCGAAATTGCAATTATCGACGACGAAAACACGGGGAAAAATTCGTTGGATTGAAAAGAAAATATTTCAACCATCAAATTTCTAGAAAGGGTCAAAGTGATATGATGTGTTGAAACAGGCAGCCCCTTTTTTTATTGTAGCCTATGGTAATACTATTTGTAGGTCCACGGAACAGTTCACTCTTGCAAACATCGTACGAGATTTCCACGAAAACAAAAGGATTTCCAGGGATTTCCTGACAAAACAATTGGATTTCCACTAAAAGTGTACGAAATTTTCATTAAGTGATTTGCCCCTCGGTTATGTTCATGGATTACGTCGTAGTTCCTTTTTTGCTACATTACGTACTATGGTTCGGTAGGTGTAGACTTGCAGTTTCCTCTTCCTTAGATTTAGTCTGCGTTGCGTATGCGGAAGGTCATTTTGTTTTAGTTTCTATAGCCAAGTCTATTAATAAGAAATTCCATTACATTTTAGAGAGGGGGTTACGTTCCTTTATTGAAAAATTAAACAGATTCCTTAATTCAGAAATAGATTTTTTGTTGGTTACAGATTCACAACTTTTTTAAGATATTCTAGATGGTAATATATCCAAGTACGTCTGAAACATGCAGGGACTTTAATTCGGTATATGCAAATGCAACGTGTGTTGGAATGTGAATTATCATGTCTCAGTCATCATAACAACACACTGAATGTTCACAAAATAAAATATTTTTTGTAAGCCACTCGATGTCTAGATAAGCACTAGAGTGTATATATATCTTAGCAAATATCGATTTTGGGGAACTGGAAGTTTTGTTTTGGTTTCTTTGCATAATAAATATTTTTCTTCTGAGAATCCCGCTAGTTTTTCATTTGATATAGAGACACAAATTCTATTTATCGTTAAAGATTTTATCGTTAGGAAGCCTTTAAAAAGTAATTCCTTGGTTTTTCATTAGGTATAGAGGCATGCAGGGGTGCCAATCCTGGAGGGGCTGCAGGGGCAGCTGCCCCTTCTGTCCACTCCCAGAAGGGGCAGAGTGGGCAAGCAGTGCTTTTAAATATTAAGTCCAAAGAAAAGATTAAAGGATCTCGCTGAATTGATGAAGAACTGATGGCTAGTTTAGCCACTCTCATTATGTTAATTTCAATTAGAAATTTGAAAAAAATAGAGAAATCTCCTTTTTTGCTGGAATTTTCTTTTTAAAGAGACGATGAAAAACTTCAAAAACCGATGGCAACTTATACGATACTGACTTTTGCCCATTGTCAGGACGAGAATGTTACGCTTATTTTATGCCTTCATAAAGGACGCGTTTTTTTACGCATTCGAAATGTTTCTGCAACAATAGACTAAGCGGACAATCAAAGTTTTACAACCAGCCCATTTATAATGTTTCTTAATTTTAGCGTCATTGGATTTCAACATATGTGACTATTGATTCTGGAAAAAGGTTTTGAAAAAAACTCTATTGTTTTTCAAAAAAGTGATAGGGTTCACTAGCCCCTGTTTCTGTGTTCTGCATCTTTTAAAAACTCTATGTCAGGGACCCTGTTTCTTTGCAGGGGCGTCACTTGAGGGGGGTATATGGGGGATAGTGGTTCACCCCCAACCACGAAAGTAGGACCTTTTCGCAGGGCAAAACGGATTTTTACAGGGCAAATGTTTTCTACCAACGGATCTGTTTTGTTTTTCTTATGTAACTGTAATGTAACAAAAAGTTAGGTTTTGCTTGTAATTTGTCTACTCCAAAAGTAAAATGATACAAACTACCAGTGACACGAAGTAGAAATTGCCAGCGTGATCTTGGGCTGGATGGATTGGATAAAATTGATTCTGATGTGTTACACCCATTTCTATGGTTACACCCTTGGTTGATATTTGTGTCTTATTTAAAAACCATATACTAGAAAGACAAGCACCGTTTGCCAGAAAACTAAGACACTGTAAACGGGGCTTTTTGGGTCAAAATTTGATGGAATAGTTTTGCATAATTGGGTCTAAACTTTCTTGACTGTAACCAGAAGCGTGATTTGAGAAAGGAGTCGACTATATCTATTTTTTGTTGATGATATAGGGTGTATTGTATATACTCCTGTAGGTTTTCAAGTTTGTGTTTGCCAGATGAAGATTATGTCATCGATAAATCTTTTCCAAAATATTCGACTACACCCCCATCAGCGCATTGCTCAAGATATGTTATTCTATTGTTGTCACGAATATGTTGGCATAATTTCAAAGGGTTAATAAATATGTTGTCAAAGGGTTGGGATATGTTGGCAAAGGGTTCCCCATTGCGGTGCCTTAAGGGGGGTTAATAAAATTTACAATTACATTCTTCTTTATAAGTGCCAGTAAATTGAAGTTCAGGCTGGTGGTTCTTAATTTTTTCGAAAATCTGAGGCTGAATTGTTCTTAATTTGTTCTTAAAATTGTAGGGTATGAGCAGCGCGATTGCTAGCTTTTCGCTCTAGGGAGGTGTCCAGGCCTCATTTGCTAACAAAGTGCGTGAGAAAACCTTCATTTGCCGCCATATTTGAAGATTCACCGAAAAAGCACCCCAAGATTGCAAAAAAAATCCTCGTTTTTGAGTTCAGTGTTCAAAGTTACATTCTACAGTAGCTCAGCCTCAGCTTGTTCTTAATTTGTTTTCGACTTTTGACCCCTTTTAAAGCTTGTGTTCTTAGAAAATTGTTCTTATAAAAAGAGAGAGTAAAGGCAATGTAATTATGTTTGAGAATAGAAATCACTATCTGTTGTATTTTATATGCAGCAGGGTAGTTTCCCCATAATGGTTTTGATGGGATAGAGAAAAGCTTTGATATCGAAAGTGTGTTGTAAAAAACGAGCGCATGCTCTTTGAATCCAGGATGGAGGGTTGCCTCACTCTTCAAAAAACTTTCTCCTGCTCGTCTCCCCGACCCCAAGGTTAAGCCTGATTTACACGAGACGAATTTATTCGTGCGAAGCGAATTTTTCGCCGCGAAAACTGGCTTGAAAGTTTCATCAAGCTTCGATGGCGACCTTTGAAAGTATTTGAAGAAGTTATCCTGGTCTTATAAATGTAAACTTAAATCTCTCTTACCGAAAGATGGAATTCCCCCTTCTGAAGACGTCCTGAATAATTTTTTCTAATCCAGTATCGCTTTTTGCTGTTTTGCTCGCTTTTTTGATAAATTTAAAATTTAAAACTTTCTGATAAGAGCACTCTTCGGACAGTGGCTATATTTTTTTGTAATACTCGCAGCGAATCTGCATAAAAATTTCTGCCAGTGTAAATTGAACTTCGAATTCGAGAGAAAAATTCACAGCTAAAAAATTCACAGCTAAAAAATTCGTGGCGAAAAATTGGACACACTGAGCAAGGACCTTTGCGGGAACAACTTACCTTAAAAAGTATTTTAGTGTTACGGGAACTTGAGGGCCAGTTCCCAACATTTCCAACTTTTGCCAGGGCAACATTTTTTCTGCAGGGCAAATATGCAGCCCCGCCCCCAACAAAAAGTATGAAGTGATGCCCCTGTTTCTGTGTTCACTTGTCTCGTATTTCAGCACCGAAAATTTTCTCTTGGTGTCCAGCACTCGTGTTTCCAAATTTTTTGACCGTTTGATTATCTGGATGCTGATAAATGGATTAAATTGCTTATCAAGAAATTCGTGTAAGAGGAGTAATTGTCGCAGCCTGTAGGCTCTGTGTATGAAGCCTCCGTAGCGTCCCTAAGGCACACGTTGACCTCTGTGTACACAGTCTGCCTTCCCATTAAATCGCTATACATTTTTGCCTATATGCAAGCTTCCTAGGCGCTTGAATTACTTCGGTTCGATGAGAGTTCTCATTCGTGTTCGTATTTCATGTGGTAGACTAGCAATTTGATATGGCTGTTCTTTCAGTGAACGGAACGACGTTTTTAAAATTAAATGTTAGTAAGTACATGTGATGTTATTTTCCTTTCTTCCTTTGCTTCTTTTTCTTCTTGTTTACCTTTGTTCGTATATGTTTATAGAATCATACTGGAAGAGGTAGGATGAGCGATGACAAGGACATTGTACTGTGCCCGTTGCATCAAGGAGGCTGCGCTTTCAAGGTATCTAAATGGATTACTTTATTTTTGCATTAATGGTACCGTGATAATTATGCGGTAGCTTCAAATTTGGAAGTTCTTGAGATGCAGTCACACAACCATCAAAGTAATAAGACACGTCATCTAAGCAAAGGCCCCTTGTCCCCCCCTCGCTAACGACGGCCCTGGGAATTGGCAGGACCGTAGCAATGAGGATTCTTCTTTGATACATCGGAAGACTTTCTAGATTCTAGATACGTGACAAATCCAAGAATAGTTACTATAAGTGAAATCTGAATAAAAGAATGAAGTCATTCTTGAAATTGTTAATGAAATTTAATCATTCTGTACTTGCTAATTACATCTTTTCAAAAGAATTCTTACCTTAGCATTTACGTCCTTTGAAAGGGCGGTTCAAAGTTTCGAAATTAGACCATAATTCTCATGGATCTGCCTGATTTTCAGAATTCAAACTATTTTTCGCTTATTTACAATCTTAGACAGCAGTATAGGCAAACGCATGTTTGGGTGGGGGCTTACTCAAAGGTTTAGGGTTTATTAATAATGTTGAACCTCCAGGGGGGGGGGCTTGTTCGAACGTGGCTTATGCAAGGGGGTCGAATTTGAATATTTACGGTAGGGTAAGCTGATACTTTTTCTCCCATGAGATGTACCCCGGGTACCAGAGCCACAAAATTTCAAGCGCGTAAACAGAATGCCATGCAGAGAAGCGGAGGAGCATCTAGCTGAGAAGATTGCCAAACTTGCAGCGACCGTGTTAATTGGCTAGGTTGTTGGGGGCAATGACCCCTTTTTAACAATGGTATAACTTGTTTTAGAAGGGGGAAAGAGGTATCAAATGTTTTTCTAGTTATCTATCGGCCTCCATCCTAAACAAGCACCAATGATATGCGAGCTTGTGTTTTCTTATTAGCCTAGCCACATGGCCAGGCCAAAGATTTGTTATTCATATCGTATTATGCGCCAGTTTTCTGTCATTCAGCTTACATCAAATCTAATAAATAAATCGCATTTGCGTGTCTTTTGGACGGGAATTGGTATTGTGCTTTTATTTGGCAATAAATTTACGTTACTTAGAATTGTTAGCAATAATCATGTGGCTTCTTAACGCTACATCCTTGAAAGACTTGATTAGCTTTGTTAAGGATTTGACTTTAAGAAGACCTTGGCTTGATAAAACTAAACATTTTCTTATTTGTACCACTGAAAATGGGTTTATACCTTATTCGAGATATTCTCTTATGTCAGTCTTTGAACATATATATGGTAGACGATGAGCTGACTCCGCAGAGGTAAAGGGCGACAGACTGTCCTTAGTTTAATTTGACCCAGACCGCGCGACTGATCCCCATTATCACCATTTGATTTTCAAGATTATCTATGACAAAAGAGCAATTGTGTCGTGTTTGCAAAAGTTGTCCGATGGTTCTAGGTGCTCTTGCTTGAGTTTTGTTTACCAAGCTCTTGTCGAAAGGAAATCACTAAGCACAGCCTCCAGCACTGGATACATAATTACAAACCGATAAAAGGCAGGAGAAAGGTCGCTGTATCAGATTGCGGCTCGTATTCCAGAGTAGTCAGCGAGCCTGAACATGGCCTAGCTTAGGAAGGAAGTTGGAAACAAAAGCTTTGAGATTTTGTGGTAAGTTGACGCACCCGGCATTGATCGCAGGACCATCATAGAGTGTTGACAAAGTTGTTGCTTGGGAGAAACTCCTGTCGACAATGGCGCTTTCAATTTCACGATTAGACCATGTGAAACCGTGGTTTTACGTTAGATTCGTAGGAAGCTCAATGTATTGTGGGAGCCACAAACATTTCAGGTTCGAATTGGTTTAATAGATGGATTATGATGTTAGCGTAGATGAATCTTTGTTGATCTGCAACCTGCCTTTGTCTATTCCATCATTGGCAGCGACCTGTTTGCTGAATAGAAAGGGATTCACAGCCCAACAGGGGCGTCGTGGGTAGTGGCTCTTAGAAGGGGGCACAGCTTGTAAATTTTCCGACAACCGGTCTAAATTGAAACTATGACGCCATTAAGCGCATGCGCAGAATTTTAAATGCAAAAAATACATCACTTTTGCAGCATCGATTAGAGAAAAACCAGCATCCATTTTCCAACATTGGATAATCATGGTTATTTGTAATCAGCATCTGTGATGAACAGTAAAAATCACAATAGGACTAATACTTAATATCTCAAGATTCTTACAAAAAGAAATGAACGACTTTCTGTGCTTGGAAATTTCCCTTAGCAATGGTGTGTCACCAAACTTGCCGATTACTTCGTCATAACTGAGTGTCAAATAAGTCAAGCTCAACATTTTTTTACTGTCTCTTGGCCCATTGTTGTTGGCCAGCCTGTTTTTTACACACTTGAGCTTCAAAAATGAACACAGGCATTTCGTTTACTGATTGGAAAGCTTGCCATTTCCAGTAAAAATGTACAGACCTGGATAGGCAGACTGTAAAAAACAAAAAACCTCTAGTTTTGCTGTCTGAAAAATTGTTCTGTTTTTATCTTCCTTCTTCTACTTTGTCTTCCTTTAGTTCCTTTGAACTTTCTTGCTTGCCTAAGAACTACAAATTTTCTTTTGCCAAACAGATACAGAATTTCCGACAAATTGCCGAATGTTCGATGACAGGGGGGCACGTGCCTCCTGCCCCCCAGCCACGACGCCCCTGCAGCCAAATCAGAATTTAGGAACCCCTCCCCCTTTCTGCCATAGATCGGACATCTTATTGTTGAGATCCGGTTTTCAGTCTCTTTCTGGTCGTTCTTTGATACACTGAAATATTGTCTGTATCTTTTCTCTAAATCTCTAATAAACAAGGGGTTTAAATCGAAATTCACCAGAACTTACAAACGGGGTGGCTTTGAATGACGCATGGACTCACTGTGGGGTTGAAAGCAGAATTGTGTTTGTAAAAATAAGAAAGCACTGATGTCCTGATGCTGTTTTGAAGAGAAATTTGTGAGGCACTGAATGTCCTGGTTATGAACAGACACAAAAAACCCTGGTGCTAGAAAAGGGACAGTCATGTATACAATCATGCGGAAGATTATTCCAATTAGTGACGTGCAAGAAAATGACGTCATTTCGTTTTGACAAATAATAAAATCATGTAATAATTGAGGCATTTTGGTCACGTGATATGCCTTAATCTGAAGGCCTTTTTATCGACACAACATCTTTCGTAGGGGTGAGTTCAGATTCCCGCCAGGTTTCGAACGGGATTAAATGCTGGGTCACCAAACGCTTTGTGAATCCCCTCTATACAACTTTCTTCCTTTTCCTTTCCCTGGTCAGTTCTTTGAACTTATTTTCCAACAGAGCTTTTCTATTACTTGTTCTACACATCCTTTCCCTTGGAAATATCAAATAACATTTTCTTTCTCTAAGACATGGTTGATACAATACTTGTTGCACAGTTTCCTGGTTACTCGATTGTGAATTTTGAAACTCAAAACATTGATTGTTATGTTTCTCAACAGCAATCATTCATATGATCTTTTTAAAAACAGACTCATTTTCCAAATCTTCTCCTGAAACGTGTCGCAATTCTTTTTGGACATTAAAACCGTACCTAGCTGTAAGTACCTCTTCGTCATAACTAAAACAGCTTCAATAAATTGAAATTATGGTATTCATAGAAATCAAATATTTATTTGAAATGAGATCAAAGGTAGGCCATTATTTGACATAATCATTGAAGACGAGAAGTTTTTATGGTGGGAATTCTAGAACATTTGTTACTGAAATTGCGAATTAGTTAATGCCTGGTCATGGTGACATGTTATCTAGAAATTTCAAAATACAAACAATATGAAGCCAGAGTAGAATTGTAGTAGTGAGTATTGTTGGTTGGCGTAGATAGATGTTACACTAGAATACCAAAGCGACTGTGAAATCGTTGGTTTCTACGTCGTTCTTTCAGGGTTAGGCAAACAAATTGGTAATTTGTAAACATATATTGAGCAAGGTCCTAGGCGGGTGTTACGGAAACAAGGAGCCGGTTCCCTACAATAAAATTTACGGCGTGTCATCTAGCGTTGCTAAGGATAGAAAGTCTCTCCTAAAATTTTGTAACTGCAGTTTTGTGTTGAAATATTTCCAGAAAACAAGCCCAGCAGACCATTTCACAGCTCTGTAATTGAGTACGTTCCGCAGAATTGGATTCAAAAGAAGAAACATAAAATTAACCAGAGTAAAAATCGAAAGAGGAAAGTGATATTTTCTTCAGAAATTGCCTTTTTAGGCTTTGTTATACATCAAACTCTTCCGAACATTAAACTGCGAATTTCTGCCTTGCATGTAGGGGAAGGCTTGCTGCGAAATAAATTTCCCACAGTCAGACAGTCAGCTCTGGGCCGTGCGAATGCTTGTTGTTTTGTAAGTTATAAGGTGTTAAACAAGGAAGGTCTTAAACAAGAACATCAGTAAATGCTGTCCACTTCTCTAAATTTCTCTACAAAATTTACTGTTCTTTGAAAGTAGGGGCTGGTGTCTATTATTCATTGATCGTGAGTACAGCATCTTAGAAATAAAATATATATATATATTTATATTTATGCGTTCCCCTCGACCCACCACATAGTTTACTCATTCTTCGTACACAAAGAGGACCCCACTTGATAGATCTCTGTATTTTTACCTGATAGTGCCTAATGACTGGTAAAGTTAGAATCTCTTTTGATTAACAAAAACATGGGTGTGACGAAAGTTTCTTTGTAAATTTTTCTCGTTGCTCTCTGTTTTGTTTTTCTTTAAAATTTCGTCGTCTTCTAATTGGGCCCAGACCATTTTGGAATTCGATCGGCTTTTGTCATTTCTAGCATTGACAATTTCACAGAAATGGAGATGCGTACATATCCATCAAACAACTTTAATGTTTAACCAACAAATTTCTATTCTCTGTCAGGGCACAAGGAAGCTGTTAGAAGATCATATGCGAAATGATTTGGAAACGCACTTGTTTCTTGCATGTAAAGTGATAAAGGAGCAAAATGGCTTGATTGTTGGCTACAGAGACCGCCTTAAGCAGGAGGAATCAGAAAGAGCGTTGATACACCAGAAGCTAGATAACTTAGCTAAAGATTTTGAAAGTCTTAGGGTGCGTTACGATCAAGACAAAGATGAACGGGTAGGCGAGGGTAAGAACGTCTCTGACAAGTTGGAGTTGCAGCGAGAGTATCAAGCTCAGGTTAATGATGAACTGAGGTTGCAAATACACGGAATTAAGAGTAAGATAGAACTGGGCAAGGCGCAAGGCAACGATAAGACCAGTCCCATGAATGTTTCTCCTTTATTTGTGAAGAAGAACGACCACGAGCGCAAAAGGCTGAACTCGGAGGACTCGCCAGGATCGTCTTTGAATTCCCTGCTACATCGGTCGACCCATCAACGCGCTGAGTTAGTTTGGCGAATTAATGCTTTCTCTCGAAAGCTGAGGAAAATCCAGTCTGGCGCTAACGAGGACCCTTTTATTAGTGATCCGTTTACAACTGGCCCATACGGTTACCGTGTTTCAGTTTGGGTCTACTTGAACGGCCGGGGAAAAGGTGCCTCAAATAGCGTATCGATATATGTGCGGGTAATGTGTGGCGAATTTGATCCAGTGCTCGTTTGGCCAATAAAACCCACCTACACCTTTATGCTTTTGGATCAAACGGCCGACTCATCGCAGCGACGTCATCATATTCGTGTGCGAGATCTAAGTGTGAAACACGGTGGAATTGACCGACCAAAGAAAGAGGACAAATCAGTCATCGTTGGATTCGATGATTTTATCGTGCACGAGGATCTAGAGAAGAACAATTATTTGATTGATGATACAGTTTTCATTCGTGTAATAGTGGACATTCCAGAACATTAATAAATTTTTTAGCTTTCAATTAGAAAAATTTTGCAACACTGTTTAAAGACTTACAACTTTTCAACTGTATTCGAAAAGGAGACGGATGTAGCAATATTGACGTTTTGTATTTTGTCTCTATTGTTGATTCTTTAGATAAAGTACGAAGCGAGCATTTCATCTTCGGTTGCCGATGTTTTTCATTACTTAAGTTACAGTGTTGCTTTGAAAGGGTCCCATAATACAGATGTCAAGACGATTAACAACGGGAATTCTCATAAATTCGTTTTCTCTTTTGTTTCTAGTATAGAATCGTTGACATGGCATCTTTTTATGCCGCCAAACTGCCCATAGGACTTAGCAATGTAATGTGAATGTGATAGGCATTCTGAGTTCTTCTACGCATTTTCTATGTATTATTTTACGATGTAGGAGCTTAAATTAACTGATCTATTCTGTGAGCCATTGGCTTTAGGATCAATCATATATTGAGATCATAAATATGGTTTTAGGTAACTAAAGCATCAATTTTAATCCACATATAAAATTTGCCACACCGATTGCGTTATTGTCATTTTCCTAGACACTACATTGTAAATAATTAGCGATGGTCATCCACGATGATACGGCAAACTCTCTTGGAAATGCTCTATTTTCTTCTTCTTTGTTTTCTAACGTTGCGCTGTGCTGTGAGTGCGGTGCATTCTAAGTGCTCACCCTCACGGAGTGGTACACGAAATTAGGACCTAAAGGAGCTTGAAGAGACAACACCAGATAGGAGACTTGTATGACCACGCCCTTCTGAGTCCCCAAGAAATAATAAAACACCCTCTAGAAAACAATTGTTTGAAAAAATTTTTTTGTCAAGGCTGTGCAAAAACTGTTTTCAAGAATCAAGGACATCATTTTTTCTGTTACCAAAAATTAAAGGCTATTTACTGTCGCAGGGAACAGCTAAATTGTAGTATTATTTCTCCATTTAAAGCTGAGGCTGGTGGCTGAGCAATGTTTTTAAAATATTTTTAAAACCCGGATGATTCTGATCCTGAATATTCATATAGACAGTGTTGGATTTTGTTATCTTTTTTTATTACTTCGGACCCCTGTGGTCAGTCGGCGAGAGGGAGTCGAGAATCGAACGTACACGGAGTTACCAAATATCCTATTGTTACCAAATCTGCCCTTGCTACGCGGAGCGGTCACGCAGGGAGTTGTGTCCGCATTCGAAACTCAACGAAGGGTTTTTTTTATCAATTACAAATCATTTATTGTATTATCGGGTTGCGTAAGTCACTCAATTGGTTTTATTTACGATATATTTTCACGCTAACTATAGAACTCGTTTTTTCATTTTGGACGTCTTTTGTCATATTACGCCGAACCCCGCATACTAGTTGCAGTCATAAAACTTCTAAAGTTCGTGCCTTGTAATGGTGTCTGTTATATATAGTCAATATTCAACAGACATTATTCTTATAAAAATAGTATAATACTGATGGTAATAGTCATAGGCGTAAACTTAGGGGGCTCTAGGGCTTCAGCCCCTCCTGAGGAAAACCGAAGGGGGGGGGGGGGGGGGCTGAGCCCCCCCCCCCCCCTGGAAAAAAGGAAGTGCTTCACCAATTTTTAGATTAGTTTGTTATATTATTGGTTCCACGCATAAACATTCTCGGTGCCTAAATAGAACTGATGATCTCAACCTAAAGAAACTGATTATGATTTAAAAATATCTTTTTATCATCTCATGTGTGTTTCTTCTTCCTTGATAATGAAAAATGCACACAAAAAATCGCCTTTAAGCCCTTAGCTAGTCCATTTTCTATCCTGTGACACCAGCAGCTGCCATTAGGAATTGTCATTAATTTTTTGAGCCCCCCCCCCCCCCTGAAAAAAATGAAAGTCTACGCCTATGGTAATAGTATAATAATTCTGGATTTTTTCTGATCATATGGTAAGAGTTTGTTCTCAGGTTATGTACATGCTCAAAATCCAAAATTTCCAAAAAATATATTTCAGAGAAAAAGAAAAGTAGAGTATTCCCTTTAATAGAAAATAAAGAAAATTGCCCCTCCAGTTTTAAAAATTTCTGTAAAATGTGCGGACCTTTCATTCATGCGGGGGAGCACAGGAGGCATGGTAATGAAAGCAGGGCACGGCAAAGGATTTCCCCTGTGGAAATCCCCTTAGTTTCGAAACCTGGAATCCTCATTGCTTTTGGACATCCCCTTGGCATTGTCGTTCACATCATCTTTCAAAACTCAACGAACTTCATGCAACAAAAGAGGGCAAAATCGCTCTGCAAAGAAAATTACCATTTACAGAAAAACAAGAGTACATCAAGAGAAGCAAAAATGTGATCAAGCACAGGTGAGATGAAGATTATCAATTTCGGTTTAATCGATTCTACTATTCCACCCAGCTGCCTTTTCGGACGGCCTATGTTGGTGGTGCCTATATGGAAGTTGATTCGTCAATGTTTTGAAGAAAATTCAAGAAAAAAGATTATTCATTACGATAAATCTTAGCCAAATTATTCATTTAAAGAGAAATCGAAGAGGTCACATCAGCTCGCGTAGGGAAATACAACAAACGCATATTTAAGACGATGACGTAATGTTTATATATATACTACTTTTGGATAGGATTGTCATGAGAACCTAAAATACGCAATATTATAAAAAGTTGTGAATTTTGCACCGGGAAGTAAGTTGGAACTAAATATTTAATACCTCTAATAAATGTACATCTAGGACAATTTCATGAGGTTTTCTAGAACAGGCATGAAATACAGATTAAAAAACAAGAGATGTATTTTTTGTATAAATTTTCTTCATCTTATAATGTTATAGACAAAAACTGCGTACTGAGACGTTATGGAAATCACATTTGAGAAAAGAAATTTACATTTTACGCACATCCAAGCTTCAAGAAAGTTGTTATCTTGAAAATTGTTATTTGCTTTAATTTTATTTTATATATGAAATTATGTTTGTTATCTTTGAAGGCCTAACTTCCAGAAGTCGAGAAAATGGCTGCCAACCCATGCCCAAGAAGAGTTCGCTCCTTTTCATCAAGCAACTTACATGCAACAAAACGAATCCATGAGTATATTGTGAACCAAGAAAAGGCTTTTGACCAAGGGGTTAATTTGAGAAGAGAAGTTACAAAATCATCAATGATCATTCCAACCATGAGCAAAATGCAAGCTGTAAACCCTCGTCTACCTAGTTATACTTTGCAACTGGTCGCTGATACACCAGCATTGAGAGATTTAGAGGACAAAGGAATAATCAACTGGTACCCTCAGGCAAGGTCGCTTTTGCCAATGAGTGTTGATTCAGATGGAAATTGTCTCCTTCATTCAGTGTCAGTTTATATCTGGGGGGTCCATGACAGAAACCTGAATCTCAGAAGATTTCTTTATAAAAGGATGGATGCAGAAGATAGATTTGAGGGTAACTGGTTTAAGAATTTTTATGGAATATATAAACACAGCGTTGATAATAAGGATTCTATCCTAATAGCCGCATAAACATTTATTCAAAGACTCCAACAATTAGATCAAATCGTTCTAATTCTCTCTTAAGACTGTAATGGGCCCTTCCCTGGAATGGTTGCCAAAATCTTTAGGGTCTTTTGCCCCAGTTGCAGCACCAGCCACCAAGATTTGCGAGCAAAATCAAAGCCATGCCTTTTTTATTTTCAGAAAATACTCTTTACTAACAGTGAATTTTTCTTTTCACCAAAGGCAGCACCCATTTACCACAAGGAATACCCATGTAAAGGCAACTTTTGAATCATAGGAACTCACCATTAAGAATACCAGTTGTCAAAAATATTACCCCCCCCCCCCCCCCCCATAGACCTGGTTATTTGTTTTTCCATTTTCAAATTATGAAAGCAATTTACAGCTCTTTTAAATTTTATGGGGAGCAAAGGGCAAGTGTTAGCCAGCCCTAAAAAAGCCAGTGCCAAAAGTTTGTCTTTACATTTACAAGTCCCTGCTTATTAAGTAGTTAGTTCACTTGTACTCTTGACATATGTGTCATGCAATATTTTTTTAGGAAAAATGTATCTTCGATGGAAACATGAACAAGAAAGGCCATTAAGAGGACTGCAAATTGATTTTGAATCAGGAGAAGTAAGAAAAGATTGGGACTATGTTGTGTTTGCTGCTTCAGATGTTGAATTCCCAAGGGGAAATCAGGGGTTGAAGTACTTTCCACTTGAAGACATTCATATTTTTGCCTTGAGTAACATTTTAGCCAGGCCGATAATTGTGTTGAGTGAAACAACATATCATGGATTACAAGGAAAATCATTACAGCCAAATAATATTAGTGGTATCTATCTCCCATTACTTAGAAACGCAACAGAGTGTGAGAAGTCACCTGTCATCATTGGGTATAATCATGATCATTTTATGCCTCTTTTGAGTGGGGAAGACCAAGAAATGGTTCTTTCAAAGAGGCAGATTCATCCAGATGCACAGCATTGTGTGCCTTTGGTGCACAAAAACGCCAGTGTTCTTCCAGTTAAATTTACCATGCCAGCAGAGTCTGACAATGATCTATTAAACACATACTTAGACTGTTTCAACATTCAAATTAATCAGAATCTACAACCAGCTGCCTTGATAAAATTCAAGTCACCTCCTGCCTGGTCAATTGAGTTAATGTGGAGTTTGTTTTCCAAAGCACAAGAGACATTTTCTTCCTTTGTACCAGCCAATTCTTCTTTTGATCAAATGGAGAGAAAACCAAATGCAACTCCTAACAATGCTGCTTTTATATTAAATCCTCAAGACACATCTCCACAAAGCACAGAACCATTTATAGGCAAAAGGGAACTTACAAGGACAGGCTCTGCTAAGATGCAGAGTTCTTTTGTGCGAGTTGACAAAGTTCCGAGAAACCCATGCATAAGACATAAAGTTGGTTGTCTTAATGCTGGAGAAGAGAGGTTAAACAACCTTTGTGAAGGATGCTATGATGTTTTTGTACTTGGGAATGAGTCATCAGCACCTATCAGTAAAATGCAGGAAAAATCAGAAGTTCATTTAATTCCAGCTAAAATCAAAATAGATGCAGAGAACCACAAAAAATTGTATAGACAAGTTTCACCACCAGGGAGTCATTTTAAGAAATGTATAATAACTGGCTGCACTAACAAGGGAAGCAGCAATACTTATGATTTGTGTAGAGAATGCTTCCATACAAGGTTCAAGGTTCAAGTGCAAAAAGAAGACTGTTATGGTACCAAAGAACAAAAGGAGGGCAAAAGCCCTAGCCTTTCATATCCAGAATGCAAAGATACTTTCAAAATGTTGTGCGAGAGTCCTGGCTGCCAGGAAGAAATTGTTTCGGGCACTGGTAAATGTAGGATACATTTAAATGAACAGGTTCCACAAGGCTGCATCATAGATACATGCAACAACAAAGCTATTGACAATGAACGTCTTCTCTGTGGCGAGTGCTTGAAAAAACAAGAAGAGATTGCAGTTTCTCAAGATAGAAGGCTTTCAAATGAATTTCAGGCACCAACAATTTATCCGTCTTTCAGCAAAGTCCCCAGTGGCTTTGTTCCTACAGTTTCTTCACGTATATCTTATGAAGCAGCTGAAATGCCTAATTGGCAAAGCACAGCTGGAAGTAGGTTGCCAGAAAAAACTGGTATATGTAGGGAAACACACTGTGAACATTTTGCTGCCCCAGGAAAGCAGGACTTATGTAATGAATGTTTTGACTTGAAAATCCAGATTACTCAGGCAGAACATAAAAGTCAGGAGTGCCGAACATTTGGCTGTAAAAGGCAAGGTCAACCTGAATTAATGTATTATTGTCGTCCCTGCTTCTTGGCACCTACTAAAGAAAGAGACAGCAATGAAATGGCTAGAAATGACCAGTTCTCTTTAGAAGCAGGTGGTAACACAGTGTCTCAAAGAAATTTGTGTTTTGGAGACACAATGGTACATATGCCACAAGCAACTGAGAAACAAGTACCTTCAAATCAAAATGGACTATTCAAATCCACTACAGATCAACAGATGTCTCAAAGAATGTTCTCCTTGGAACGGCCTCAGTATGTTAACATGCCTAACCCATCCGGCCTAGCTATGCAGCCACCCTCTTCAGATACAGGCATTGTAAATCATGGATATGAGGCCGGCCTATACTCGATGGCTGAAGTAGGACCACCACAGAGAAAATGTATTGCAGGTGGTTGTACAAATCCTGGAAAAGTTGCCTACAACAACCTGTGTGACGACTGCTATCAGAAGGCTGTTAGAGAAGAACGTCAGATTCTAGAAGCAAATGAAGAAAGAAGAAAAGTGGCTGAAAAGACAAGGGTAGGTATTTTCAGTTAATTGTTTTTTAACAAAGAAGGATAATGTCAAAAGAGTTACCCTTTCAATGAAGGTGCATGAATTATTAATTGATGTAAACATCCCCCAATCAATCGTGGATTTTATGAATCAATTTGTATCGTTACATCCTATTGTTAAAGAAATTTATGATGATACTAATGTTGCATAGATCCGAGTTACTGCAGATGAAACAGCAATTTTGTCAATGTATGTATGATTATTAGTTCATCATTGCTCAGTATTTCATGGTTACAGTAAGTGTGCTAATTATCAAATATGATGTGAGATAGGTATTTATGTCTCTTGTCTAAGTCCTGTTAGGATTTGTCTTCACTTTGGTTTGGGTATTACCCACAACCTTTTCAAAGCTAAGAAAAAGTTCAAAAAGCTTTATTTTGAAAGAATGAAATGATCTTTGCTTCAAGGCAGAATACATCTCTAGCATCAGGAACGCACCATTTCTGACATCAAATCCTTCTGCCTATTTTAAACAATGATTGTGTCCCAGATTCTACCATTGTTCACATTTGCCCTAGTGTGTCAGGCCAGGCTCAGGCTCAGCATAGTAGAACCTGGATCAAACTTTTCCAGGTTCACAAGCCCTGACCAGGCTTATAACTTGCTAAGTGGTCCTTTTTTCTCTAATGAGAGCAGAAATCATAATTTCTCATTCAAATTTGAAATGAGTTTACTCTAGAATGTTCTGACACCCTGATATACAGATTTTTTCAACCATATTCCTCGAATGACTAGATGTTAATAAAAGAACAATCAATCTTTCTAAGACGTTGTGTTTGCATCGATTTCGCTTTGCTGTTGGTGTGGTAGAAAATAAGATCAAATGATATGCTTTAAGGCTGAAATATGTTTTTCCTGTTAATTTTCGCTTTTTGCTTTTAAATTGTTGCTTTTTAGAATGACAAGCTCCCATCAGACAGCCCATATCTGAATCCGAAGCCATGTAAAACGAGAGGCTGTCCCTACTTGAGTGAATCCACAGGGCAAGGATACTGTGGACGCTGTTCAGGACAGGTGGGGAGAGAGCCCCCAAGCCGTGAACCTTTGAGTGGTGGAAGAAACCGAGAAGCATCACCAGAGAATGCTGACAGACCTCCACCGATTCATGCAAGAGACCCTGTTAGACAGCAAAGAGTGTCTGAGAACATAAGGCACCCTCAAAGGCAAAATCGAATGTGTGTGAAATCTTTCTGCGAATTTTATGCTAGTGGTGAATTCGGTCCTTACTGCTCCAAATGCTTTTTGGAACAGACAAAGAATGAGACTACAGGTCTATTAGATTCAGGTAAGATACCTACTTTTACATAGACTGTAGTAGAAATGTTATAGCAATGAACTTAAAAGTGTAGCTAAGTGCTTTGGAAGAACTTAAAATTCTATTTGTCCCTTTCCAATAGCATTACTTGTTAGCTTTCTGTTTGCTGAAAGTAATGATTACTTTTAACCATAATAAACACTTTCAATTCAATTCCTTTTAGACTGAGTTTTTTTAACAATACAGGAATTGATACTTTAAAAAAGCGAAAACTATTTCACATTGAAAATGACAGTTTTAAGGGGAAATGCTTTCAAGATGACAGAAAACAGGGGAGCAGGACGGGACCAGACGGGACCGTTTTCAAAAGAGATTCGGCATCAAATCGGATGTAAAAGATATTCAACCTTGCTAGTGCTTGGAATACTGGCTACTATTTTCCTGTCATTCCTTCTCGATTGAAAACAATAACATCGAATTAAAATTGTCAGTGTGGCTATGTTACTGGGTAATGATCGCTAGTCTTTCTTTTTTATCTAGATTCCTCTGTGTACGGGCAGTATGGAGATATGGATCGACAATATCTTGGCCTAGGTAGGAGCCAAATTGTAGAAAATGACCAGCCATCGTTATGCAAAAGGAGTGGATGTGATCTGTACGGTAGGCCAGAAAGAAATGGATACTGCAGTCAATGTTACAATAGAAACGTGATTAATTAGATAGTAAAAATAATGTCTTACATTTTCTCTTCTTTTCTCTTTGATGAAAGACTAATGCATATCAATGTCTCCATTTTAACTATGGTAGTAACTATCTATCTTAATTCATTGTGATAGCGTGTTAATGAAATCCAGCGTGTTTAATGTTTAACGAAGTAAATTCATCTGTGTGCGAAAGGTTGTATTCTTATGCATACCTGTTTAGTTTTGAGACCCGTTTCCCTATTGATTTAAACACACTTCTCGCTACAGTTAATTGCAGAGTATCTTGTAGCATATATATCATGACCGTTGTTTAATAAATATTGCCGTTATGTTAAATTAATGCCTTAGATCTTGTAGTACCATGTCAGTTTAAAGGGGGGGGGGCAAATTTATTTCTAAATAGTATTTTTATTCAGTTGATTTGATATGATATAGCTGTTCTGCCCCTCTTGGCTGGCGGGACATTATCTTAATGTCGCTTGATTTGCAAACTTGCATTTGTTGCTATGGTTACATCGAACATGCCTTTGCGTGATGTTGGTTACTACGAACGAAGGGATCCCTATTTTAGAAACACCGGCATATCATCTTTGATTTGCACCATAGGTTTCAATTCTTTTATTGGCTAAGCTTTCTGATTATATGTCCCCACTTTTTTGCAAAACAGTAGTGCTTTTTTCAAAATCTTTTGTTATGATTGTGAAATTTTCCCTTGGCCCACCCACTTTCCAACCTGCGTCGGAGCCCATACATAGATTAGAGTATCACATGCAATCGAGCAGCTTTTCGTAAGTATTTCTATATTTCTAAATACTCTATGACAATGTCGCCCTTTAGTAGAAGATACCTGTTGTACAAAAAAATAGATCGCAGTAATATCAATTTTACTTTTTTCTCAAGCATTCGATACAGTCGATAACGATGTATTGATAAAATCTTATGTGTAAATGGAAGAAGATGCTAAGCAGGAGGACTGGTTTTAATCCTACTCAGATAATAGAAGACAATTCTGCTCTCTTAATTGTCACAACTCAAAAGCCAGAGCCCGTGGAATTCAAGCGCGCCAAAGGAAGAACGAGTGGAGGTCTTACACGGATCAAAAAGGATTTTACAAAATTCGAAAAATATCAATCCACAATCGCAACTATGTAATGTCTATTATGTGTTCATTATCTGGGGAAGCCTTTTGAGTACATAAACTAGCTGCTCCCCAGCGCCTTCAAAAGCAGGCTTGGTACTCAGTAGCAAACGTAACAATAAAGAGCTTGTCGGTTAAAAGTAGAAAATCTTGTTCGTCACGATAGGAAGTTACTTAATAAATTATAAACAGATTATGCCAGAAAAGCATATATGATAAATACAAGCCGAGTTCTTTCCATTTGTTCGACAATTCGGGGAAATGTGAAAAACCCCAGATATAGGATAGAATTTGCGAAAAGGCTTTAATTACACGGATGCCAAATTATGGAATGATACACTGCTTGAAGTTCGTAAGCTGCCAGTCATAGATGGTTTTGAAAGTAACCTAAGACGCTTCTTGATACCTGGGGAAAAGGGCCCGGGAAAATTCAGTGTAGACCTCAAATGAAGAATAAACTTCAAAACAATTGTAGATTGCACGTTAATATTGTGAATGCGGTAGCTATGCTACTTTTCTATTTACTCTTATTTTATTGACAATCTGTCTTTGTTAATTATGTATAAGACAGCTTATTCCCAATATAAAGCTTAAAAATCGACAGCTAGCTCTCGTTTTTTCCAAAACCTGTGTCTTCAGATGTACATATGTTTCAATTATGCTAGCAGGAAAAAATACCAGAGGTAGATTTTGATATGGGAACACAAGATAGGAGTGGAGAAGCGGAGGAGCTGCTTGGCATTCTGTTTACGTGCTCAAAATGTTGTGGCTCTGGTACCCAGGGTAGGAAAAAACTTGAAACAGTTGTAGGCGTTTCAATCATTGTGAAAACTCTTCTCATATGCTCGCAATATTATAAATTCTTCCGAATGGCCACAGCTCGAGGCATGAAGTTTTATAGTTAAGGCAATTTTTATCAACATCGTGCCCCTCGTATACTTTGAGCAATCACCTTGAAAAGGGGAGAAAATATTAAAGTCAGTGCACTTTTCAAAAACGCAAGCAAAGACCACGGAGAATACTACGGATTATGGAGGGGGGGGGGCGGCGGATAAAGAGTTTAGGAAGGGGTCAAATACGCAAAAGCCCAAAAGCCCAAAAGCAAAATTATTTTGTATTGTCTTAATACTTATTGGGAGGCTCAAGCCCCCACACCCCTTCCACTGCCTCTTCATGAAAGCGAAGGCACACACGACAGTATGTCCTTGTTTTACTGTATTCTTATTTTCAATTTAAATGTCGCTTCCTACTTATACAATTCAACTTGTTTGTTACATTTGACCGCATAAAACAGAATCTTTTACATTCGCTTAAATATGATTTTGGTTCTCAAATCTTTGAACTAAACTAGAACGACATTAAAAAAACTCAATTATTTCACATGCTGTATCTTAATTTGGACCAATTAAAAAAATTGCACTTCAGGTGATGTGGGAAAGTCAGTCAGTTACTAGATTTTTATGACGTAACACTATTCTCTCGTTATGATGCGGCTGCTACTCTGGATGCGAGGCTGACGCAATAACTTTCTCTTCGAGGAAAGTGGACGAACAACAGCGGCAAGATGAAGTAAGCTCCGTTTTTTATCCGTATAAATCTCAAGCATCTTGTTTCTTACATGTCAACAAATTCCAAAAGTTTTGTGAAATGCATTTTATTTCTGATTCACATCGCTCTCTTTGATGGACCAGTGGTATAGTTGGAATTAGATTATAACCTGTACATTAGGCCACTTTTTAGAGAAACTTCTGGGCGGAAAACGCAGAACTATATTGAAATTTATTGATGTATTTTCTCGCGAATGGCCGCGAAAGGATGCTATGGATTCATTTGAGTATTTTACTGAACAGAGACCTACCATTATATTTGAAATTATGTCCTTTCTCAGGCTTGCAACTAGCTTCTAAGATTATTTTCAAGTGTGCATTTATCATTTTCCTAAATATCTCAAGCTTGCAAATGCAAAACTTTTCCTTCAGTTCTCACTACAATGTAATTCATAGCTTGCATCATACATGTGTATAAATTATTGATATTTATTTAGGATATGTATGTTAGTTTATTGATAAAACTCGATATTCTTTGATTAGAATTAATTTTATAAGCAAAAAATTCATTTCAAAACACGAGTGCGGAAGCCTGCTTAGAAATGATGCCTCTGTAACTTAAAGCTTTCTAAAGCTGTTACCGTTTTGGAATGCAGTAAAGCTGGGGTGGATATACAGCTAGCCTAATTGCTGAAATTATCTTTTACAACTGCTAATACGAAACTTTATTTGCAATATTCCAGTTTCTCTTTTTTTATGGAGTTAATCAAGCTGTTTGATATCTTACATCCAATGATTAACTATTGTGTAGGGAGAAGTAGTTGCTTTTTGCAATAGGAGAACAACAAAAAAGATAAATTTCTTGACCAGCTTCTCCTCAGTTGGGTCTTTATATATCCTAGTCTGCATTCCTTGCCATGTGACATTATCATTGATTAAGTGTATAAAGTAAAAAGAAGCAATCCATGCCAATCTAAAAAGGGGGTGGTCTTAAGTATTATTTCTTGGTTGTAGCCCCTAGCCCCTAGCCCCTAGCCCCTATACTGTTGGAGTTAGATTTGCACGGGACTGGCCCCTTACTATTTATTGGACTTCCCCTGTGCAGAAGTCAAGGAATTCAGACTGGTATATATCATGATAATCATAAAGATATTTAGGTAAGTATATAATAATAAGAATTGTTGCTTAAAATCAGACTGTCTCTAAGGTTGTTGTTTACTTATAAGTATGCTTTGGCTAACAAGAATTTTGCTATTTCTTATGACTTTTCTTTTATTAGGATCGACCTCTGCAATTACAGTGGGTACAAAATGTACCCTGGCCATGGTAAAAGGTTCATACGATCAGATGGCAAGCTTTTCAATTTCCTGAATAAGAAATGTGAAAGGTCCTTCCTCATGAAACGTAATCCAAGAAAAGTTACTTGGACAGTCCTCTATCGTAAAAAGCACAAGAAAGGACAGCAAGAGGAGGTTGCTAAAAAAAGAACAAGAAGGAATGTAAAATTCCAAAGGTCAATTCAAGGTGCTTCTTTGGATGCAATTTTAGCTAAAAGGAACATGAAACCTGAAGTGAGGGCTGCACAGAGGGATCAAGCAATAAAGTAAGTTTGTTATGATAGTTCATATGTAGAATAGCAAAATGATGTACAAAATAAAGCAATTTGTAACAAGTTTGACTGATTTTGCTTATCATGGAATTGCTTCAATAAATTTATATATATATACATTACTACATAATATCTGTTCAATTTTTTGGCAGTACAGAACTTGAAAATTTTACAAGCAAACATTTTACAATATATATATTGGCTAAAACCCCTCAGAGCATAAAACATCAGAATAAGGATCGGAAAGAACATGATGAAAAATGTATACCCAGTTGTGGATTGAAATAAGGCCAATTAGAAAAACGCAAGCACAAGATTGGTATGGTTGTCCAATCAGTGCAGCATGCCTAAAGAAAAAATTGGAGTCTTAGAGAGAAAACAAACCCCTTAACAAAACCACCTGAAAGGCAATAAATTCATTGCAAAAAACACAGAGATGGGAGAAATCACTGGATTACAAAAATCCAATTAACCCTTGTGTAAGTTTTTCAGGATTCTGTGAATTTGATAAGGGCGATTTTTCTTTATTTATAGCAAAGAACTATATAATTAATAAACGAATATTCCTAACGAGCCATAAAATGTTGTTAGGAAGCCCTAGGGGAAAAATCAGGTTATAATCAGTTCACATGAATTATAAATGTTTAAAATGGCTTGTGTTTCTTTGATTGGTGAACAGAGGCATGTGGTACTGATTGGTCAACCTTGTATATTGGACAACTATAGATATATAATGTGTTTGTCATTTTAAATTGTTATTACATTTATTGCCCTTGTGATGATCTTGGAGTTGTAATAATATTTAGGTCAGCGCTGTTATGTTCTTTGAATAAATTAGATAAGCTAAGTTCTGTGGATCAAGGCATTTTTATTAAAAAAACTGACATGCAAAACTGTTTTGATATAATGCAGAGAACGATGCATTAAATCTTATTTCAAGTTTTCAGTTAATTAATATATTGTCTGCCTTTTGACGCAAAAATGCTTTAAATGTCATTAAATTATCGTCAAGTGCTCAACCATTTTTTGGCAGTTCATGTAACCCAGTGCACGTGACGTCACAAACACCATGTTTTTATTCCTTGAATGCAAATATTGCACAAACTGGACAGTTCATTTCTAGCAGATCTATGTAGCCTTTGATCCCAGTTATATGAAAATTCAAAGAAAGGTATGAAAGATATGTGCTGGCTGGTACTTCGTTATGATTGAAGAACTTCAAGTTTGGAAGGAGTAGGCACTTTTAGCTGCTGGAAGAAATTTTCAATTCTGAAGTTAATTATGCAGACAAATGTTAGAATTTTTTTCATCTTATCATGAATCTAGCATTTTTTTGAATAAATCCAAAATATTATGTCTTTTATATTTTATTTCTACATCCAAATAAATCATGAACATTATTTTGGATTTGCAATCTCTGTGGTTCACCTGAGTTACAGGGGTGCAATGGTCTGGGAGTTGAATTTTCTTATGAAGTTGTTTTCCTGCAGATAACAACTTATCTTACCAGGTACTAAACCCCTCAAAATCTTTCATGTGATTGAATATGAATTTGCCAGAAACAAATGACTTGAATTCAAAATCTGTACATCATATATTGAAGTTAATCAGGATAGGTTTCAGGAAAATAAGAAAAATTCAACTTGAATAATCTAGTCAATCATATGAAGGAGTAGTTTGTAGTTGAAAAATGCTATATCACTCCTTTTGAAAAATGCCATTAATTGTCACTCCTTTTTCCAATCCTGCCAATATATTTATCGCTGCCTTTATTTGATATGTTGGCTCGCCACACATTAGGTCCTGTGAGACGAAGGAGGGGGCTCAAACACCTTGAATCATACAATATTCTTGCAAATTTTATCATGAAAGGTTTGCGAAGGAGTCATCATCTATTTTATAATCATTTTGTCAGAATGGAGCAAAAACCTACTTCATTATTGTATCAATGCTCTTCTGCAAATTCATAAAAGTACAGGATACAGCCTTCCAGACTGTTGTGCTGCTCAAATGATTTGAACATGGTGTTTGTGACATCACGATTATGTGGATGTCACAAGCACCTTGGGCAAACTTGCATGTACTCAGAAAATGTTTATTGGCTAACTTTGTTGAATATTAAAAACTGATTATGTCTCAGGTATTTCTGTTTGATAAGCTTTCATTTGAGGTTGAGTTATTTTGAATGTCAGTTCACCTTTTAGATATGTTCATTAATATTATATGTGTTTCTTGTTAAGGATGTGATTTATTTCAATTTGCCTTTTCTTACAGGGTTGCTAAGGAAAAAGCGAAGGCAAAGAAGGTTGAAAAATCAAAACAGTCTTCTAAAGTAAGTAGAAAACCATAAAAATGGTAATTTAAAGTTAAGCATACAGCAAACCCAACTAGATTCAGAACAATTTTTAAACATGTGGAAAATACACCATACAATCTACCTCACAAAACTTTTTACTTTCGGGTCAGGATTCAAGCTTTAGTCAAGTTGGGTTTTTTGATAGTGTTTGCGGTATGCATTTTATGGCAGTATAAAGGTCCTATGCACATGTATGTGGATGTTTACAAAGCTGTAAACCTTCCTTGCAGTTATAAAAATTTTCACACCCATTGGTACCATATTCAAATTGAATTGGTACCATATTGAATTCAGAGCTATTCTATCAAGCAAAACATTCAAGCTTATTACATCGTTGTTTAAAACTATTTGGATTTGAGTGTCAACATGCTATCAGATTCAAAGCAAGTTCAAAGATTTTCACTCTGGGAGTGAATTCAAATAATTGTAGATATGATAGCATACTTGTTGAATGGATGGAAATAGATGGAAATCTTATCTGCAAAGAACAAGTAGCAGATTCAAAAAATCCAAGTGCTTGGGGGCAATTTGTATCCCAAGTCAATTCTCATGGTCAGATACTTGAAATGTGAAAACTTAAACCTGGAAATGTATATAAAACTTTTATTCATGATATATTTTTTTATGTTAATTGTTAAACAGGACTCACAATCTATGTAATTCGGAGAAGAAATTTTCATGGGATATCAAAATGAGGCTTCTTAATTGAAATGGTTTATTTAGCAAGTCCAGAATAGCTGTGCACTGTTGTGAAGAATCTGTCAGTTCATAATCTTGATTGAGCCACCTATGAATTGTCTCTCTCAATTTTGTCAGATTTAAGCCTGAAATACACTGTCTTTTTTACGTCCGTTTTCACCTAATGGAAGAAAAAACTGAATGTGTAAATTGGAAAAAATGACCCTCATTCCTCATTTTCCTTTCACCTATGCCAGTTGGACATGTTCAACTTTTGCAGCCAAAAAGGATAGGTTTTTCTTTTGTCTTTTTGACAAGGCGCTAAAACTGTTTCTCTCGAATGTCTCCATGTTACGTCATGACGTCTGGTTTGGAATCAAAACAGTGCCACAAGCTTGATACATGGTGGTATAGACTACACACTTCATTACACGAACCAGTAAATTTACATTCAGACTGACTGTTCTTAATTTTTTCAAAAATCTTAGTCTGGTTTGTTCTTAGTTTGTTCTTAATAGGGTATAAGCAGTGCAATTGTTAGTATTTCAATCTAGGGATGTCTGTTCAGGCTTCATTTGCCAACAAAGTGCGCGAGACAACCTTTATTTGCGCCATGTTTGAATATTCACTGTAAAGACATCCAAACATGGCTGTAAAATCCCCCTTTTTGAGATAAAACGCTGTTCAAAATTGCATTTTACACTAGCTTAGCCCCAGTTTGTTCTTAACTTTTGACCAATTTTGAGACTTGTATTCTTATAAAAAAAGAGTGTAGGGAGTCCCTCACACAGTGTGTGGCTGAAGTTTGTATAAAATATCAGGGCTCATTCTCAGAAAACCTTTCATATTTGACACAATCATCCAAGTGAAATTCATTCAGCAGAGTTGCAGAAACCCCTAACTGACTGTCTCCTGCTCTGGAGCCTTCCAAAGTTTTAACCTAAATCTCTTTAATTTTACCTTTTTTGTTGCTTGTCAATAAGTACCAGTAGTAAACAGGCAGAAACTACTTTTTTCGTTGGCCTTCCGAAGATGAAAAGAGCAAAAAGGAAAAGGGATCCTTTTTAAAGGATATGTGTAAACAGCTTACCGTCATCCCTTTTTTTCATACTTTACCTTTTTTCATACTTGAGGTAAAAACAGACGTAAAAAAGGACAGTGTATTTCAGCCTTGCGGCTTTCTGTGTATCCGGGAAACAAATCATTATCTCTTGCACAACATGGTTTTTGGAAATATTACCAAATTTGATTTTATTTGTTAATGCTCTTGAAGTAATTGTTTGCTTTTGATGAACAAGAATTTTCATTTTATTCAGTTAACTGACTTCTTACATTTTTGAGACACAAATTCTTTAATTTGCAGGCCCCAAAGCAGAAAAGCAAGGCAACCAAAGTTGTAAAAGCCTCAGCACCTCGTGTTGGTGGAAAGCGATAAGTTATGGAATTGAATGATATTGTATATGGCCAACTGTTGTTTTCTTTGCCATTTCTTGTCTCCATGTTGGTTTTTCCGTTCAATTAAATTGCAAAATTTCTATAGATTGTCGCTTGTATCATGCAACTATACTCCTAAGTCTGGAATCCCCACCCAAAATAGTTTTTTGAGAAATCTTCCATAAGAAAATTAAATTAAAAAGCTGACACACAAGTTAGCATAAATTGTATTGCTCATGTTTAAAGATAAAGAACAAGGTTTGAAATAATGCTAATATTTTTCTATGTAAAACCTAATGCAACCCCATTCTAAAACTTTTCTGAACTTAGCTCATTTCCAATTGCTAAAATGTGTATGGTGGCTTTTAAAAGTCTCATTCATGTTTAAATTTCTTTTGGATGAGATCTTTCTCCTCCATTTGTCATTATTAATTTCAGAGATATTAAAAAAGGTGCGTTCATGGTTGTAAATGAAAACCTTTGAATTAGGAATATTAGTTTAAAAAAAGGAAAACAAATATAAAAAACATGTTTTGCCCCTTGTGAGAATAGTTGCAATTGGTTGCATTGTAATAAAAAGAAGCGCTTTTGAAAAGTTGAGGTTAATTTATAACTTGTTGAATACATATGAAATGTAATAACTCCTTGTAAGAACAGGCACAAAAACATCCATGCCTATGCACTGAAAGAACTGGCCCTGATTTCACGGTTTTAGCATAATAACACGCAAAAGAGATAACCAGATATCTAAGTCTTATTTGTCACCAGTATAATGATATAAAAATCTTTCTGTCAGCCTGATGTTGCTTTTTTCAAAAAGCTATAATTTCCAAACAATATTTTTTTGCTCAAACCAGGCTAAATGCTAAGGGCTATTCCTTACTTTAATACAACTACTTCAATGGCTCTGTTTCAACAGCTCTGTGTCAATGTGGTCCTGTCCCCATATTAGAAGCAACACGATTGCTTTTGGATAATTTACTGGCAACAAGTCAATGTTTAGCTCACCAGTGCACTCACTATCAGCTTTGTCATTTACTTTATGGATGTTACCTGTAAACTTATTGGGACAATATTGACAGAGCATCCTTTAGCAATGTCAAATGCCACAATCTGCAACTTCTGAATGAGGAAAGGGAGGGTTTCATATCAATTGTAAGAATATGTACATATATATAATCAACAATAGGTGAATGTTATGAAGGAACACTGCAAAATGATCAGAAACAATCAAATATGATGTAAATATATCCAATACATTACACTAAAATATTAAAATTAAAATGTCTGATGTCTCTCCCTAGCATATGGGGCTTTATCACAGTAAATATTGTTCTGTTTATGTTGTGTTCACGTAGCATGTGTATGTTTATGTCCAAGATTGCCTTCTGTTCCAAATAAAGCTGGAAGACAATGACAGCAAAGATATCTAAAATGAAAATCATTCATTTTCTTGCTGTAAATTTTGTCTGAAAATAAGTTAAGGAAGACAAGTCGAATAAACCCTTTTACCAATATTTACTATTCAGACAATGTTTGTAGAGTCAAATGCGCGCCTTAACCGGATGACATTTCCTAAGGCGATTTTGTTTGCAGTGAAAACTTTGCATGTTTTCCCATTAATTTCAAGGATTTCAATCCTCCATTTTCGAAAGAAACCATGACTGAAATTTTGTTGCAAAACTTGCAAACCTAAACGTTGTTAATGTTGAGAGTTATTGTCATTTTGGCTGTAGCATTGTTTGTGCCAAAGTTTAGTTAGCAATGTACTGGTATAGCAATTTGCACCATCCCTCACCTTTGCAAGTATAGCGCTTCGTGTGAAGAAAAAAGGAGAATAAATGTAGTGAGGGTTTTCGGACCTGTCACTTAGAGTTGGGTTTTTTGGCCAATCTGACGAAATGGGTCTAAACGAAATTCTGCCTTGCTATTTTCCTTACAACTTTCATCAGGCTACTTTCTATTCCTGCTCTTCTTAAAACTTCTCTCGCAACATTACGGACTTTTGACTCTTTAAACGTGTATAACTGCATTTTCGCAGTCATGGCATGAAATTTTAACGTGGTTTATGTTTCTGCTGCTGTGCAAACAATCCAAGATGTCCCTTTCAGCTTTGCTGTATATTTATATCCGCCACTTGATAAAGAGTGCATGCTCGAAACGTCGTGTTTTAACCTATCAAAACTAAATTTATTCCATTCTGGTACCCAATTTTTTCGCTCACTATATTATCGTTTTTTGCTGTATATTCTTGGATCTACAAATCTTTCTTTTTGTCCATTGTTGAAACTACACCATTTAAATGATATCTTTCTTTAGTGACATCTTTGGTTAATTTGTTACTTTAGCTTTCTCTAGTACTTTAGTGTTACCAGAGGTTTAACTAGTACTTAAGTCTTCTCTTGTTTCAATGTTGTAACTGTACTTTCTTTAGTATATTGTTAAGCTTGAGGTGAAGTAACTTGCTAGTGATAGACGAATGTTTTCTTCCTTGTATATTTTCTGTATTTCCTGAAAGGGCTAAGCTTTTTGACTATCCAGTGCTGTTTTGTATTTCTGTCTCCCCACAAAATTTCTGCTCTGTTTTGCTGTTGTTTACTTTCAAATAATCTTTTACCTGCAATGGTATTTTAGCAACCTGTGTTATTAATAACGTTGCAGTCTCGAAGGACGAAGTCGAAATTCAAGAGACGTACGTCGCGTTGTTCTATTATTTGAAACCAACTAAATTTGTTTTCTCAACAAAAACAGTGGTATAGCTAAGCAGCGTAGCATAACATAAATAAACACACGGCGGGAAGACAGCTATGTACACCAATGGGTTAAGAGATAAAAGAAGGGAAAGGATCATTACAGGCCACTACAGCATATCTCTTTTTTTCAATTGTCTAACGGGAATCAGTGCCATCACCTGTTGCTACTTTCTTCAAAATTATCTATAAGCTCCAGCCTTTCTAAATGATTCTTCAAAGCAAATATTTCATACCATTGGTTGCATCACCCCATATTGTTGCTAAATGATGCAGTCTAAGCTTGTCTTTTTCTTACACCCAGGTGCATATTATTTAATAGCAATGGAATCATTCTTGCTTCATCTTCATACAGGAACTTTTTTAGAATGTCAAGAAGCTGTCCGCATTGGATTTTGCAAAATAGCTCTGCTTACATCTATACAAGCAATGATTAACTTGTTTACCCAGAGCATGTTCGACGTACTGTGAATTTAAATATGTTATTTTTATTTTGCCAGATTACTGCAAAGATGGTTTCGTATTGATTTCTCGCATGATTTCACCTAGTTCTACTTAACTTCAACTACAAGATCTACTCTGACTTCAAAGACGTCATTGTTGATTTCTTAGATAGTTTCGGACAATCTTAGGAGCCCATACTTCACAATTTTGGAAGATATATTATCAACCCCTGAGGTTTTATTGTTATTCAGTTTATCAATATCGACTGTTGCTTTTTCTGTTCTTTTTGCTACTGACTTCATCGTCGTGGAAGTTCTTTTCGAAATTCCCATGCACTATTACTTTGTAGATCTCTCATGGCTTTGTCATGCACTGCTTTCTCGCCATGCCCGTATGGATTTGAATAGGACTCTTGCTGTGAACATTTTGATCGTCTTATGCATCGTTAAAAATGTTGGAAAGCTTCATATCTAAATTTTGATTTACGTTTTACATGAATTTATACTTAATTTCATGCAAGATGTTAATTTGCTGTCTTTTCAACACCTTGTGCTTAGTGAAGTCATGCAATAGGAAAGATTGTGTCAAATCTGTCTTTACTTCTCTGACATTTCTTTATGCTTTGTTTGTATTCTTTTTATGCTGAATTGGTAATTACTTCTTCTTTGTCTTCCAAAATTTACATTTGCTGTAATTTATTTTTAATTTTATCTTGTACTTTGTAAATTTTCATCTTTCATCATTACCATACAGTTAAAAGGTATCTTATCCATACTTTCTGTTTTTCAAAATACTTTGAATATCTCTATTCTTAATCTGCTATCAATGCTGTTATCCAGTGTAATTTTATAAGACAGGGCTATAGCAGCTACAGGGCATGGGCGGACATGGTCCCCCTGGAATCCTTAGAGTAGAATGTATATTTTCAAAATATCCAGCAGTTATTTTAGATAATTTTATGATACATATATGATATGATATGATATCTGCACATTATCATTGTAAAATAAAGTAGAGCATCAAGAGGGAGTGGTTTGTGCAAAAAAATTGCTAGAGAATTTGTAGCTAAACCCTACACATTTAGATTTATTTCTTAGTGTTTTTTTTAGGTTATTTGTTCAATCACTAGAAATTAATTTTAATGACATCAATTTAAGGCTCTATTTTTCTGACTTTTTTCAAATCTTTGAAAATGATCCAATTGACAAGCAAGAAATATAATGATGACAAATAATGGTCATAGAGATGCCAAGCAAGGCATCATTGTTCACTTTAGAAAAGGATACACTGATGAGCACAGCTTTTCAAGCTGGAAAAAAATTGTCATTAATTGAAAGCATGGCCTATTTGCAAATGAGATGTGGTAAGCAAAATATCTAGTTAATTTTCACAATAGTGCTGAACCAGAGGTTTGGGGACTTTAATCCACATGATTTCAATAATAATCATGGTCTATATATAGACATCTGAACATTGATAATGGTGCATAAAAGATCAGAAAAGGTAGATTACTGAAGCAGATCCTCAAAAAAATATTTCATACTGTTTTGATGAATACTTCTTGATAATAATCTATCAGTTGTTTATTAGAATTTACAGTACTGTTTAAACAGTGTTGACATTTTACATATTCCAGTTTTATTTAAACATATTTGCAATCAGAATACAAATACTGCAAATCTGAGTAGAGGAAGGGGAAGGTAAGAGAGAGAGAGAGAGTAGATGTTGGGCTATCAAACCATATATGATGATTGTGTGTATGTCTCAAGAACTGTATCCAGAAATAAAGCTTACATTTTTCATCAATTCTTCAAGCTTCTGCTGGCTTTTCTTTTCTTGTTCATCTTCAGATAAAGTCATTCTGTAAGTGAGGAAAATTATGTATGTCATTTGTTTAAAATACAGGGCTGTTTTTTTTGCAAAAAGCGACAGTGGGTTGCTAGGCAAAGCATAAAATTGCATACTAGATGAGCAAGATAATGTGCAGATACAACTTCATTAAGTGCAGACAGGCAGCTTCTACCCATACGTTTGACATACTGTCTCAACAAATAATAAAGGGTAGCAGGTACAATATATTTTATATAAGAGATATATGGTAAATCCATCCCATGGCTCAACTAAAATAGAAAGTAATTAAGTGATTTTTATTGCTGATTTTTTCTTGGATCAAATAAAATCACTGTTTCAGGAACAATATTGGTTGCTGTGTTTCTGACTTTCAATGAGACATGCATGTCAAGTCCACATTTAGGGTTGGACTTTATTGCATTCAGCGGATTGAATCAGCTAAAACTGCTCATGTAAGCGGAAGAGTCAAATTCATTTTTCAAGAATCAAACTTTTTTATCCCTATTGACTTAATCAAAAGGTGAATAAATAAATCAAGGCTGAGGCAAAAAGGAGATTTGCTTAATCATTTTCAAGAAAGTCTGACTGCACAAGGAGAACTCCAAGATGCTTGCTAAAAACACATAACCAGATCTCTTCAAAAACCAGATCATAAAGGAGGATACTGTTTGTTTGTAACCAGCCAACCTGCTTTCATATATGATATTTTGAAATAAAACTGAAACACTGCTGAAAAACCTTAGCAAAGCAAAAAGATTACATAAAAATTGCTGAAGCTGGAAGCTCTTTGGCCTCGATATTTAATTTCATAGGCCTACCTTTGACCCAGATCCTCCTCTTCAAGTTCAAAATGCAACTTTGAAAGTTTTTCTTGCAAATCTCTTACTTGGTTCATTTCCTGTAAATATGCATCTCCACCTAAAAAAAGTTAAACAGAGCAGAAGCTTTGTTAGCATTTATATTTCCTCTATAATATATTTCCTCTATAATATATTTCCTCTGAATATATTTCAGGCATATGACATACATAGCTCCTTATGAGTTCTTTTCATATGTCCGATAGCAAACATTTTGACTTGTGAACTGTATGCAGTTTCCTTTTTCAAAATTTATTGTAATTTGTAGTTCATCTATTTAATATAAATGTACTAGATAATTATTGCTGTGAATGAAAGTTTGAATATAGGAAAACGAAAATATACCAAAGGCGTGAAGCTTTCCTTTCTTGAAATCATCCAACAGTTCGAGGAGACCATTTTCCATTTGCTCTACATCACCCCTATCATTAAGAAATGAATGCTCTTGTCCTTTAACTTCGTTCTCAGTGTCTTGCAGACCAGAAACATCTTTACTGTGTGACGAACTTGGGCTACCCAGAGAAGGATTCAAGTTTGTCCTGCCTAAGATCTCTTGGGCAGAGGGCATTTCAAGGTTATCTTTAGCTGCCATAGTCTCAATCGATATTCCAAATTATCTTTGGGATGTGCATCAAGACATCTTTATTTCAAACAATCTTATAAAACATATATACCGATAAAGTTTTATATCATGATTTACAAGCTCGTTTGCTTTGCTAAGAAACCTTTCTCGATGCTTTTGCCCCCTGCAGATGTTTGTGATTGTTGTTGCTGTTGTTTTCGCTGACTTGTTCTGCCTCAATGAGGTGGTCTGCCTTCTTTTTTGTTTCATTTACAAATCTCATTATCCTACTGCATTAACCGCGCTTAGGGCCTTCAACAACTGCCACCCAAGACAAGAAATTTTTTTAGCCAGATTTTCTTTATTTCAGAGCATGAGTTGGTTTTTCAAAAATGTCACAGTTGTTAAAGGCATGTTAAAGTTGGACTTGGATCTTTTTACATAAGGTTTCTCAGATTTCCTTAAACTAAAGAGAATGAGGTGTCAAAATAAATATTTTACTATCGCGGGCACCTAATTGTTAACGAGCGCCCAGGAGGGATTGATACCTCAAGTATTGGGGAGGGGGCATAAGCGTACGGGCCAGGGGGCTGGGGGGCGGCAGCCCCCCCCAGTTTTCGAAAAACCATGTCAGTCGGGCAAATTTTCAAAAATTATCCGCAAATAGTCGGGCAGAAATGACACTGTAAAGTGATGGGACTTACTTTAGGTAATTTGGTTGAACATTCGTGGTATCTTCAAGCTACGAGTCAATCGAAAGACTGAAAGCTACGAGTCAATATCGTTGCATTATCAAATCGACCAAGAGTGCCTTAAAAATGATAAGATGGTTTTTGAAAATTACAAGAAGCAAAGTGCTTCTGAATCTTATGGTAATAATGCAGCAATGCTTGTCCAGAAGATGTTTCAAGAAGGTTTGCATCAAGTACTGCCATTCCTGTATGAAACAACATTATTGCTAGCAACGATTCCAGCAACATCTTTCTCAGCTGAAAGATCATTCAGTGGCCTTCGACGGCTGAAAAAATATCTCAGATCAACCATGGGCCAAGAACGGCTGAGCAATACTGCTGGCACTACTTAGCATCGAGAGGAAAATTTTCAAACGAAGTTTTTAAAAGAGACATGAATGCGACGATTGATACATTTGGACATAGAAAGGGTCGGGACTCACATTTCTTTTGACTGTAGTCGAATTCAAGAGTTAAAATAGTATTTTTTTAGTGATATTAAGTAAAATATTGGAAAATATTATACATTGCTGCTCTTATCTATGAGAAACTTAGATCAAACTTTTAGATCTGAACAGTAGACATTAAAGAAGAATCGATAAGGATAGCATGTCACCCCAAACATGTCTCTGATTGGTTTGCTCAACTATCAACTGATTATTTTTACTTAAGATATTTCGGTGAAAAAGAACTCGTAATGTAAATATTCCTATGTCAAGCTCCTTATCACCAACAGGCTCATAAATATATGCATGCCTCTGTATTCGGGCAAAAATCCTACCGCCCCCCCCCCTGTAAAAATTCCCCCGTACGCTTATGGGAGGGGGTGTCGAAAAATTTGTGCCCGAATTTTCCCGTTTCCCATAAATTTTCCAAAAGTCTAATCAATAAGGATTTCAATTAAAAGCATAAAAAAGTTAATGTAATTTATTTTATCTCTATAAATATATAATAAATGATATCATTATCAGTATTTAAGTTATTCATATGTGCTCTTAAGTTGTATATCAAGAAATAAAAACAAACTTTTCCAATGTCAGAGTTTTTTATTTCCGAGTAATTGCCTGAATTTTACTGTAAAATGGATGTTTAAATTGAAATGATACTCGGAAGACTGAAACTTTGAAGAATGACGATTTCTGCGAGCGGCTATACTTTTCTTTTCATGTCCATCTTATAACGATTCCAACGCTAAACTTTAATCAAACTGCTAACATAATCAACAACAGTTATCCGCGAACTCTAATACTTAAAGCAATGCAACAAAGTATAAAACGAGGCACAACGCAGTCTTTCTCAAGCACTGCTTGTCCTAAATCCAAACTGGGCCGCAAGAGTTTTCGCAAGCCTCTTGGGCGAAACGGTTAGCTACCTCCTGGTGTCTAGCCTTAAATGTCTAATACCTTCTGAAGCTCTCTTGGAATCTAACTAACTACGTGTATTTATATGTACAAGGAAATAAAAGAAAAGCATAACTAAGCATAAAATGTTACTAATAATAGACTACGAGATAATTCTAGAAACAGACGAATACGCAATATGATGTAATCCTGATGAGGGATAACCTACAACAATATAATGGAATGCAGTGTAATGCTGCGTGGTGCTGTGTCGCGAAGACAGAACATTCGAGACACAAGGGGGATTTCCTAACAATCTACGTAATAAACGAAATAGCTACGTACATTTAGGCTGGCATTATTTTAGCTCTATTACATTACCACAGTTTAGAAATGTTGGGGGTGTGTCACCTGCGGGACCCCTCACTTGAAAGGAAAGTCTACCTAGTTTCTTTTAATCCGTGAGTCTCACGGTAGTTTTCACCGAAGTGCCAAGGGCCATACCCTGAGTACCAGACTCACTTTATGTATGTGAGTCTGGTACCCAGGCGGGTACAGGAGCCATGTCCCCACTTTTTCGCGAAGCAAATAACTTCTAAGTTGTAATAAAAGGTGAGAGAGACCTCGGCCTCCCACTTCCTTTAGCCTTGCTCTCACTTTTGTTAGCCTTGGCCTGCACTTTCGAATTTGTAACCTGGGTCCTGAAGTTAAATCCCACTAGTTCTATGAATTTTTCATTTTTATTTGTCTATTTATCTTTCCCAATATAAATACAACATAGCTTTTTAAGACTCTCCTATGTAAACTAAGTCTT